>NC_056725.1:785634722-785812222 GCF_019279795.1 Protopterus annectens
GTAGTGTAGCCCTAACTGTATCAGTCTTATCAAAATAATCAAGTGCTGTCATCCCTGCTATATTTCTCATAAAAGATTTCTGAATTCTTTCCAGTTTCCTTAATTGTCCTTGATTGTAATAACATGTTGAGCCATAAACTCAATGATGCATCTAACCAATGCTAATTGTAGTACATCACCATTTTAATTTTTCTGTTACATAAATACTGATTGATTTTTTCCTCAAAATAATTAGTTATGTTGTACACCTTAATCTGTAAATATGTATTTTCTACAGGAGGATGTGTTCAGAATGCATAAGTACTCTTTATGAGGAGGCAGTGTGCTGAATCACAAATCCAAACCCATTTGCAGATGCATCACATGCTACTTGTAAGGGGTCATCACTGATTATAATGTATCAGTACTTTGTTACACATTACTAATCTTTTGAAAGTATCTTGTTTGTGATGTCTCCACTGCCAGGAATCTGTTCTTTAAGCAACTTGTGACAATGGTGCTTTGATTAGGTAAAAACTTTCCATAGCCATTAACTAATCATAAAGTTCAGTCACACAAGATGGGGTTGCCATGACTGGCTTTTATCTTCTCAGCAGGCAAATACTACTGTCATGTAATGCATGCCCCAGAAACTTAGTTTGTGATTTGCCAAATTCAGTCTCTGTAACATTTGGCAAATTACTTGAGTGATCACGATCTGTTTTTACTGTTACCAATAAATCAACCATCAACAACATTGCTTCCAAATCTTTCAAGAAGTTTTCCATAATCCTTCAAAGTTAGAAATTGCAGAACTGACACAAAATGGCAATTTGTTATAGACACACTGATGAATACTTATTGTTATGTTTTTCTTTGTTTTATCATCCAACAGCAATTTCTGATGGGCAGATGGCTAAATCTGGTTTTCAGATTACAGTTTCTCTACTCAGCATGACCAGTGACTGTTCTCTTGCAAGGGATATGTCTTCACCTTGATTCACTGTTAGCTTGTTATCATCACAAAGACTAACAGCATTTTTCCTCTTTACTACTGGGACAATAGGTGCAGCCATTTATCTTCCGTAGGACTGCTTTATTAGCTTTTTATAATCATTTCAGCTGTTTTTCACCTCTTCCTTTTATTGCACATGGCATGGGATAACTCTTGCAGAGCTTTGAAGGAACATTTGCATTATAGTAACTTTAAGCACAGCGCGCTTATCTCGTTTAGAAAGATTTTAACATATTCTTCAAGTACTTCCTCAACTTTTTGCTTTAACATATACTGGCTACTTTAATCTGTTTTCAGTTTAAATTTGCTTTTATTTTTGTAACCAATCTCTGTCACTCCCTTTCTGAGTCAACTAATGGCAAATGCCCCTTCTACTGCCATCATCTGACACAATAACAATAAAGTCCACTGTTAAGTTTTTCAACTTAAGTATAACAGTTTGCAATCATTTCTTTGGAAACATAGTATGGAAAAGTTTCACTGAGATAATTGACACTGCAGTCCTTGCATCACGTTCCATGCTAACTTTTCACATTCATAAAAAAAGTAGACAGAAATGCTTCCTTGCTTGATAATGAAAGCAATGTCAGTTCTTTACATACATATTTGTATTGTTAGAAGAAGATCATAAAAACTGTTATACTGTGACATGCTGTTACATTTTCCAGTTTCCCACTACTATAGCATTTCATCTCTTTAAAATTGCAGCCTTGTGGGTTGTTTTTCTTTTTTATTATTACAACACTAACATACAGGATTATGAGTGATTTGTCAGTCCTAAACTCATTATTATGTGTTTGAAACATGGATGTCCTTTGCTTTTAGTGACTGAACTAAGTTTCAGAGTTACCAACATGTAGAAGCACCCATTGCATGAATAATACTGTTACTACATGATTTTCCTAAGGAATAACAGTTGTTATGAAAAACTGCACAATTATTTCAGTATCTATAGGAGCTTGGAAGAAGATGATTAGTAGTCCTACCCGTTTTGCAGAGATGGCCTACATTTCTCCCCTCAAGGCTTTTGTATATTGGCCAAAACTATCTTGACCCCAATAAATACTTTTTAGGCAAGGTCAGTCTCCTTCATCCATCAACTAGTTAACAAAGTCAAGACTATATAAATGTGTCCCTGCTCAATGCTGGAAGCCTAAATAAGAAACTGCACTCCTTTCAAGCCTTTTTGTACCCTAGAAAATATAGATAGCTGCATTATCACTGACATATGGTTCCAATATAATCAAACCCATCCCTAAAAGTAAACAAATTGAGTAATTCATTAGACTTCAGGCCTATTTCCATTTTCCCTATTCTAGGTGAGGTCTGAGAAAAAATTGGTGTGCAACCAAATGGCAACATATTACTCATAACAATGCCTACTGTCTAGGTACCAACATGCTATTTGGGAAGGCAGAAATACCACCACAACCCTCTGGACCCTCACACGTGACATTCTTCTCTCAATGGAGAAGGGGAGCTAAAAGGGACCACTTTTATTAATTTCAGCAAAGCCTTTGAGAAACTAAACCACACTCTATTCAAAACATGTCTCCCGGTAAAAGGAATAAATAGCAATGCTAGCCAGTTCTTAAAAAAAAAAAAAATACTCCTGGTAAATTGAACTTTCTCTATAAAAATGAGTTAGATTTTTTTATCTATCTATCTATCTATCTATCTATCTATCTATCTATCTATCTATCTATCTATCTATCTATTATCTATTTATCTATCTATCTGTCTATCTGTCTGTCTATCTGTCTATCTATCTATCTATCTATCTATCTATCTATCTATCTATCTGTCTGTCTGTCTATCTATCTATCTATCTATCTATCTATCTATCTATCTGTCTGTCTATCTATCTATCTATTATCTATCTATCTATCTATCTATCTATCTATCTATCTATCTATCTATCTATCTGTCTGTCTGTCTATCTATCTATCTGTCTGTCTATCTATCTATCTATCTATCTATCTATCTATCTATCTATCTATCTATCTATCTATCTATCTGTCTGTCTGTCTGTCTGTCTATCTATCTGTCTATCTATCTATCTATCTATCTATCTATCTATCTATCTATCTATCTATCTGTCTATTTATCTATCTGTCTATCTATCTAGCTAGCTAGCTAGCTATCCTTGGTTGACTACATTACTCCCACTAGGTTAATGACCTCTTTTCAGGGAAGACCCAAGGTTCAATTTATACTACTAAGGGGAATTTGTCCAGGTCATCGGGGAACTTTCCTTACTCTTTCCGATAGGTGCTGTTGGATCTTTTATTTCTACTTGAGCTACCATCAACTCAGGTAAATGGGTCCTTAGTTTAACATCTCTGCTGAAGGGCTAAACCTCTTCCTCCTCATCAAAAGCAACTCTACTTAAAGGTGTCCTCCAAGGTTCTTTACTCCCTCCCTTTCCCTCTTTATATCAACAGTCTCCATGAACTTAACCACACACTTTCAGTACTACTATATGCCAATGTCATAGTTATCTAGAGGTCCATCTTGTCACAACAAGGAAACAAATACCAGTTCGAACAAGCCCTCCTTACCATCATTAAGGCTCTATGTGCAAAATGAATGGCTTGGCTTAAAAAGTCCCTTGTGGTTGTTAGCCTAGTAAACACCTATGAACCAATGACTAATATTCAGTCCCCCCAAAACAAAAGTCACGATCTTTGGAATATGCCAAAAACTTCATTCAGTATCCAACAACTTGCAAATTCTTGACCACGATGAGCAACCACCTGGGACTACCACAGCCTTCAAATACCATGGCCTCTGTCTGTATCTCATACTTAACTTGCAGCTCCACGTTGATAAAACATGAGCAATAATCCAACAAACCTTATTCTAGGCATGGAATATCTCACACTTTTTCTCCCCAGCAGAAAATAAAGCCATCAGAAAATTAATACTTATGCCACAGCTGGAATATGATCTTCTTATCATCACAGATGCCTCTAAAAAGAATCTTGCCACATATCAATTAACCACCAACAAGACCTGCTCTGCTGCCTCTTCTCACTTCTCCCAAGAACTGAACACTGCTGCTGTGTTTTTAATAAGGTCAAGTGGCTACCTATCCAGCAAAGAGCTGATCTACTTTTCACATCCCTACTATTTAAATTCTTCAAATGAAATGCATTCCCAACCTTTGTTGACAGATTTGTCATAGGATAGGATTTATAACCTTAGATCACAGTCCAGGATTGCACCTACTCACCATACATTCTCCACAACAAAGAAATATGAAAACCACAGCTTTTCTGTACTGGCCTTCAATAATCGACTGCACCAACTTCCCAGACTTGTGCAGTGCATTAAGTAATGCCTGCTAAAAGCACTGTAATATCATTGCTCAAAAAACAATAGCATAACCTAAAAACTCCCTAAAACAATTTTCCATTTCCATTCTCCCATATTGCCTCCCTACCCTGCTAGAACAGTTGTAGGTTCCTTTATCCTATTATCTTATGGCCTAAACTCTCATCAGTGACTATGTGTTTCCTATGCTATCTATAAGATATGGAATAGGTACAGATAAGACCATTCCTGCCATTAAGGATTTGCTCTTCTGAAAGGGACACTTCTTATTGTAGATCAATTTTAAGTGCATTTATTACTTATTGTATATACCTGTATAGCCTGAATATTATCTCTGATTTATGTCAGTACTGGTAATATTGCTATATACTATCTTGAGTGTAACTGCAATTGGGATTTGTATGTCATTGGCTTTACTTTCACTCCTGGGCAAAGCTTGGCATCTCTACTGTTGGATTGGTCCTCCACCCAGTCAAAACATATAAATAACTGAAGATAAATGCAATGCTAACACACTCACCCTATAGAGATTCAATGCCTACTGCTCATTCAGATGCAATTCTGAGAAAGATTGTGGTAAAGGTGGTGTCATGTCCATATTCTTAGGAAATTCCATAACTTCAATACCTATATGGTAAGACTATGACCTTCAGCTTCTCCATATTCTAGTTACCATCAATAAAACCACTTGTCTTATCCCAGCCAACTACAGAACACCTTCAATGGCACACACAGCCCAGGAGGCACACTTCTGCTAGAAATAATTACACACAGTGTTTCCTAGAGCTCATCATTGTGAACCCTCTAGATCAGATAATGAACTCTCCAACAAGAAGGTCAAAAATAATGGACTTGGTTCTTACAATTACAGCCTTGTTATGCTCTACACCCATATCTACCCCAAAATGAGTCAGATCTGATCACACTTCAGTAGTATTTACCATAAGTACTAAACACAAATTGCCCACAAGCTCTGTGGCCTTTCGAGATTTTTCAAAGGCAAGTCTACTGATGACCTAATGCAATATAAGAACCTCCCATCCCTTGAGAGCCCAGTAACAAACACCCCTGCATTTACAGACAGCTTTTATTCACATCTTAATGTATTCACAGAAACATTGGCCCTTATCTGACACAAATATAATGTTAAGTTTAGGAATAATCCCCTAGCAAAAACAAATCATATCACAAAAAGGAAAAAAAAATCATTGTCCCATGAAATAAACATACCTTACAAATCAGAAGTGAACTTAAGGAGTTAAACAAAGAATGTAGGCACAAAATCAAATCCTCCAACTATAACTATGCAAAACCAATTGTCACATATTCAATGCACAACCATAAAGCTTTTTTTTTCAACTATGTTGAAAAACTTAGGAATAATACCCAGTGCTGAACTGTAACACTGTAACATAACAGTAACATCTACTTAGTCCCTGTAGACATAGGTTCATAGATTCATAGGTGTGTACTAGGCTAATGGCCCTGGAGCCTTTAGAAGCCTAGCCCATAAGTGTCACCCAACCTCAGTTCCCAGTGCTTCTGTCGAGTAGAGCCACTGGAGTGATCTCCAGCATGAATTTTCTATTTCCCATCCACTCATCAAGATTTCTCTTGAAGAGGGCCAGTGAGGTGCGCTGCTTGATATGTATGGGAAGTCTATTCCATAGCATGGGCAGTCTCTGGGTTATAAACCTGTCCCTACAGCATGTTCTGTTGATTATAGTAATGAGGTTCAGGTCTCTGGAGAGTATGATGCATTTCTTTAGATGTAGCATTTCTAAAAGAGCTGGGTCAAACATAGCTTTGTAAGTCAAGCAGCGATATGAGACAGAGAATAATTGGAGTTTTTAAGTCTGTCCATATAGGTTCATAGGTAAGTACTAGGCTATCTGCCCGAGGGCATCTATAAGCCTAGCCAGAATGTGTTGGCTTTCGCCGCCCCCTTAGATTAGTTCCCTGTGCCTCGGTCCAGCAGAGCCATTAGTTCCCTGTGCCTCTGTCCAGCAGAGCCACTGCAGTGATCCCCGGGGTAAATTTTCTGTTTCCCATCCACTTGTCAAGGTTTCTCTTGAATAGTGTTAGTGAGGGGCTCTGCCTAATGTAGATTGGAATCCTGTTCCAAAGCATGGGGAATCTCTGGGACAGGAATCTATCCTTCCAGCACGTCCTATTTATCATTGTGGTGGGGTTTAGATCCCTAGAGCATGTGACTCTTGGGGATTTGTTTTATTTAGGTGGGGCATGTCCATCAATTCTGGTTTGGACATGGCCTTGTAAGTCAGGCAGAGATCACCCCTGAGAAAGCAGTATGCAACCGAGTACAGCTGGAGTTTCTTTAGTCGGGCTGCATAGGGCATATGTTTGAGGCCAGTAATCCTCTTGGTGAGGATTTGTCTACTGTTTTCCAGCCTGGTCCATGTGCAGTGGTCTGATTTTTCGATTTGTGATTACTATTAAACCCTTTATTGGGTTTATTTCCTTTCTGCCTCTTGGTGAGGTTCTTCTGTGGTCTTTCCAGCTGTTGCAGATGTCTTGTAAGGTATATCTCAAATGGGGCGTTGTACTCTATGATGGGTCTGATGAGTGATGAGTAGTGGGGCACAATAACCTCTTTTGTTCTAGATGTGAACACTTTTCTGATTAGGTGGGCCACATAGAAGGATTTGCTAACCACCTTGGCAATTTGATTATCAAAGGAGAGATTACTATCTACTTGGGTCCCCAGATCCCTTATTTCATTTTCTGTATTTTGGGGACTACCACGTATGTGGTCATTCGTGGGTACTTTGTTTTTTTCCAAAGGGGATGACTATGCACTTTTTGGCATTTAGCTTGAGGCCATGATTTTGACACCAGATATCTGTCTCAGTGAGACCCTTCTGGAAGATGTCTGTATCAGCTGAAGAGTCAGTTATGGCCCCCAGTTTGCAGTCATCTGTGAACTTGGTCAGCCATAGTCCTCCTGTGCTTGCCTGTACCTCTGAGAAGTATATACCGAACAGGAGGAGTCCCAGGACTGAGCCCTGGGGGACCCCACTTGTAACTGGTTTAGAGTCAGACCTAGAGCCTGCAACTCCCACTGTGTGGGTTCTATCTGTGAGCCAGTTGGCAACCCATCTCATGATGTAGGGGTTTATGTTTGGGCTGGTGAGCTTGTCTATAACACCAGAATGGGGAATGGTGTTGAAAGCCTTTGCAAGGTCTAGGTAGGCTGTGTGGACTTCCTTTCCCTCGTCTAAAGCCTTGATAACTGTCTCAAAGAAGTCCACCAGGTTTAGGAGGCATGATCTGCCCTTAACAAAGCCAAACTGGGTAGGGTTCAATGTTTGAAGGTTCCCAATGTCTCTCTTAATGAATTCCATGATGATGCGCTCCATAGCCTTGCAGACCAGGCTAGTCAAGCTTATAGGGCGATAGTTTCCGGGGTCCATTGTGGCTCCACCTTTGTGGAGCGGGATAACTGTTGCTGTGCACCACTCTATGGGTATGTAGCCTGTAGAGAGGCTGAGTTTGAACAGTGTGTTCAGGTGAGGGGTTAGTTCGTTCTGTAGTTCGTGCAAGATGCAGCCTGGGACACAAGAATAAATACAGAACCATATTTTACACTGGCTTTGTTGTCTCAATCTGCAGCCTGGGACACTGTCTGGTCCCACTGAAGCTGTATTTTTGGCTTTGGATAGGGCTGTTTTAACTTGTGCGTCAGTGATTGCTGGGGCACTACATTCTTCTCGTATGGTTATGGGCCCTTTAGGGGGTGAGAGGGGGGTGAAGTTTGCATAAAACCTGTCTGCCAGAATGTTGGCAATATCAGTTGGCTCAGTGTATTTTGAGCCATTCTGCATTAACTCAGAGCAAATCTGAGAGTTTCCACTTAGGTTCTTGATATAGCTAAAGAATGCTTTGTGGTTATCTTTGGAGTCCTTAGCAATTTTTCTTTTGAAACTAGCCTTGGATGATTTTATGAGCAATCGTAGTTTCTTGCTGATACTAATCAGGGATGTCTTTCCTTCTTGGAATTTTACTCTTTTCTGCACTAGTTTCCTCTTTCTGTTGTATAGCTTGTTTATGGCAGGTGTCCACCAGACTGGTTTCCTTTTCTTGGAGAAGTAAGTCTTGGTTTTGCTTGGGATAGTATGATCCATGCATTCTTGCAGGTGCTCATAGAGTGCCTTTGTAAGGGATTCAGCAGCTTGGACAGTGTTGTCCTTTAGCATGGGGGCTGTGAACCTTTCCACCTCAGTTTTAAGTAACGTGAAATTTGCTTTTGAAAAGTTTTTCATGGTGGTTTCCTTGATTGGGGTTGGGGGCGGAATGTGGATATCCAGAGTGATTAGTCTATGGCCTGATCTAACCAGTGAGTGAGGTACATGCCAAATGGGGCATTGTACTCGATGATTGGCCTAATGAGGGAAGAGTAGAGGGAGACAATGACCTCTTTCTTCCTAGATGCAAAACCCTTAGTAATGAGATGTGCCACACAGAATGACTTTCTGACCACAGTGGCAATGTGGTGGTCAAAAGAGAGGTTGCTGTTGACCTGTGTTCCCAGATCTCTTAAAACGCCTTCTGTGTTTAGCGGACTACCATCAATGTGGTAATTCATGGGAACCGGGTTTTTCCCAAAGGGGATGATGACACATTTTTTGGCATTGAGCTTAAGGTTATGGTTCTGACATCAGTCATTGGTCTCAGTGAGGTCTTTCTGTAGGATGTCAACATTACTCGGGGAGTTAATAATAACTCCCAACTTGCAATCATTTGCAAACTTTTTCAGCCAGAGTCCCTTCGTGTTGGCCTGGACTTCAGAGAAGGAGATACCAAACAGGAAAGGACCCAGGACTGAACCCTGTGGGACTCCACTCGTGACTGGTCAGTAGTCTGACTTGGAGTCAGCTACTTTCACACTGTGGGTTCTATCTGAGCCAGTTTGCAACCCACCTAGTGATATAGGGGTTAATGCCTAGCCTAGTGAGTTTTTCTGTGATTCCTCAGTGGGTAATGGTATCAAAGGCCTTGGCCAGATCAAGGTAGGCTGTATGATCCACCTTGCCTTCATCCACAGCTCTGGTAACTGACTCAAAGAAGTCGACCAGGTTGAGCAGGCATGATCTACCCTTCACAAAACCAAACTGTGTGGGATCCAGAGTTTGGAGATTCCCTATATCCTTGTTTATTAGGTCCATGATGATATGTTCCACAGCTTTGCATATCAGACTCGTCAGACTAATGGGGCGATAGTTCACACTGTCTGTAGTCACTCCTCCTTTGTGGAAAGAGATGACTGTAGCAGTGAGCCATTCAGTAGGGACAAAGCCTGAGGTGAGGCTGTGACTGAAAGGGCACACAGGTGTGATACCAGTTCACTCTGTAATTCATGCAGAACACATCCAGGGATATTGTCAGGTCCCATAGAAGCTGTATTCTTGGCCTTGGATAGTGCTGTTTTAACCTGTCTAGCAGTAATACTGGGTGCCTGGCAATCTAATGGCATTGTGATTGGTCCTTTTGGGGGGTAAAGTTGGCACTGAATCTGTTGGCCAGTGTATTGGCAATATCTGTTGGCTCGGTATAGGAGATATCATTGTGCAGTAGCTCAGAGCAAATCTGGGTATTGCCGTGGAGATTCTTTACATAGCTATAGAACACCTTGTGGTTTCTTAACTATCTGCTGCAATTCTGTTTTTATAGCTAGCTTTAGAGTATTTGATGAGGGATCTCAACCTTTTGTTGAGCCTGATAAGGAAGTTTTTCCAGTCTTGGGACTTCACCGTATTCCGCATCAGTTTCCCCCTTCTGTTGTAGAGTTTGTTTATGGCAGGGGACCACCAGACTGGCTTCCTTTTTTTGAGGAGAGTGTCTTGGTTCTATTGGGTATGGCGTAATCCATGGATTTGTGTATGTGTTCATACTGTGCATTGGTGTATGATTTGGCAGTCATGCAACTATTCTCCATTTGCATGGGTGCCATGAAGTTAGCCACATCTGTTTTTAGGAGCCCAAAGTTAGCTTTGGAGAAGTTTTTCATGGTGGTTACCTATGTGGGGGTGTGTGTGTGTGTGTGGATTTCCAAGGTGATTAGTTTGTGGTCATAATTAACCAGGGAGGAGCTGACTATTGGTGTAGAGCAATGGTCGCCCATGTTAGTAATGACCAGGTCAAGGATGTTGCTACCTGTAGCAGGGATAAGAATGAGCTGGTCCAGGGCATTGGAATTAATGAATTCCAGAAAGCATTGGGCAAGTGTACATGAGTAGTTTTCCCAGTTAATGAAGGGGTAGTTGAAGTCGCCCAGTATGAGAGTATTAGATTGGACCCTAATATTCTCCAGGGTGCTTAGGAACATGGAATGTGAGTCTTGGGACATGGTTGGGGACCTATAGCAGGCTACGACCTGAATCGCTGTCTTACCCACTGTTAGCTGCACCTGAAGTATCTCTGATGCATTATGTTGGGCTACCAGTCTGGAGGTGTGCGCCTCCTTTATGAATATGGAAACACCACCACCTTTGGAGCTTCAGTCCAAGTTCTGGGGCCAAAAGGTGTGAAATGAATTATAGCCTGGTAGTGCAGGGTTGCTTTCTGCTGGCTTGAACCAGGTCTCTGTTACAGCATAAATGTCAATGGTCTCCATTTTAAGGAGTGCTTTGAGCGAGTGCATTTTGAGATTTAGATTTCTAGCATTGAGCAGCATGACCCTCAGCTTGCATAAGTTATGAACCTAATGCTACAGGGATTACCTTAGATAGTTGTAGACTTAATACAGCCTGAAAACTCTACAATATTTTTGAGTGATGAAAGACAAAATGCACTCTGCAGAGTACAAAGAATGTGCCTGGCTACTCTCTTGTATCAAAGGTATACTGTAGGTGAGCTGATGACCTTCCAAACTGCCTGCAGGCATACATGCCATGTGTGAATCAGTGAGTGAGTGGGTGCATCCCTAAGTAGACTAGTGCCTTATCTCACAAGAGCTTCTCTGTCTTGCTCCTGTAAAGCACCAGTATAGGCTCTACCTCCCCTGCATATCTCTCAAGTGTACCTCATTACGAGGAACGTACCTCATTTGGGGTCATAAAAAGTTCATGTTCCTCCAAGTTCCTCAAATGTTCCACATTGAAAGACTCTGTCACACATTCAGTGTTAGGATTTTTTTTTAGTGAAATTCATTGTAAATAGAAATTAATCATATTAATTCATTAACATATCTTCTTTATAAGTAAAACCAGCATATTTTAACCATCCTATGACCTTCCTAGTTGAAGTTGTTAGTAAGCCATTAGTATGTGTTCCACATTTTGCCCTTTTGTTCCACATTATAAGGGCTAGAGTTCCTCATTTTAGAGATCGAAAGTTGAGAGCTATGCTCCCCTGTGAGCTGTGACCCTGAGCTGGATAAAGTGGGTAATTTAAAAATGAATGAATTATGTTACCAGTCTAAGAAACACAACTTATACTAAATGTTTTAACATGACAGTACTCGAGTACAAGGATAATAGTTGAAGTACACACACACACACACACACACACACACACACACACACACACACACACACACACACACACACACACACACACACACACACACACACACACACACACACATATTCAGACAGCACATGGTACTTAGGTTGCAGATAATGAAGGTTCAGAAAGAGTTAATACCAATCTCATATAAACGTGTATTTGGGAAATACATAATGAATGTGCCTATTGCTGATGTTATACTTTGCTACTCTGACTTCATTTAAAAGTAAAGAAGTAAATGTAACCCATATACTCTGATACACGTGTGTGTGTGTGTGTGTGTGTGTGTGTGTGTGTGTGTGTGTGTGTGTGTGTGTGTGTGTGTGTGTGTGTGTGTGTGTGTGCGCTATTTAATTCTACAAGTATTAAGCAATGGATTTGTGCATGGCAGCTCTGTTTATGTGTGGGTATAAAGTATTAGTAGTGGAAGGCCTTGTTATGCAATTTCACAACATTATTCTTTTAACTGTGACTAAATAAATATAATAAAAATAAAAATAGACCCCCCCCCCCGACATTCTGTAAACTGAGGACAAGAACCGTGAGTCACTTGTTTTGGGAGGGAAGGTTTAAGACATTTTCTGTGGTTTGACTACATCTGTGAAATAATGGCTACAATTAATTTCTGGGGGGGAAAAAGCACTTCTTAAAGAAAACTGACAACTTTAACAAGGATTTAGGCATGGGAAAGATGCAAACTACTTTTGGGGCAGATATATGAGGGGGCAGAAGATTTTGATCTGTCTTGTTTTAAAATCCATTTCTCTTGTACACTGGCATGTTAACCATCATATTGCAACAGATGTTGTATTTTCAAAGAAACTACAATGGCACTTTAGAGGAGTGTGAGTAGTCATTGTTAAGAACTGATGTGAAATTCTGGATTCTAGATTTAGTAGTGCACATTATTTCTACAAAACAGGCCAATCAAGCCAGTAGGTCATTTTCAATGGCTTTTAGTCTCAGTCTGACATGACATATAATGGAATGGATATGAGACCTTTATTATAACAGCATCTGTTGCCTTTTCATCATTTAAGACAGCCATTCTTAGTTTCAGGTCCCACACATCACAAAAAAGGACTACACCCCCAGCCAATGACAATTGTTTGCATACTGAATTGATTAACTTGCATTTCTTTTTTCCTTGAACTCAGACAAAACTGCAGTTATTACTTTAGTACACAGCTCCATTATAAAGTATAGCTAAGCCACAAAGAAATTATATTTGCAAGACACTGGCAGTTCTGTAGATTTGTTTTTAATGTCACACATTTTCTGTCTGATGCTTAAAGAGACTCGCACTGTGGAGAAGTGGATTAGAATCCATATGAAGAGGCCCTGACTTTTAAGATCAAACAAGAATCTATAAAATGTCACCAGGCAGCGGGACTGGACCATTGGCTGAGCCTTGGCTGGCCTAGCTCATCATGGTAATCACTGTCTTTTGTTATTAAAAAGGAAAGCAGATCTTCCCAGCTTTCACTGCATTTGCATCTGAACTACCGTAGCAGTTGGAGTGAATCTTCCTCCATCCAACCCCAAACTCATTGTGTTAGCTCAGGCATTCAAGTGTGAATGCTCAGCTGGAGGTAAAGCTGAAAGTTTTGTGCGTGTGTGTGCGTTTGTGTGTGTCCCAGTGACTTTTCAAAAGACTGAGCACCTCAGCTCTTCCCATTGACATGTGAACTAGATTACAATGTACTGCCCCTGAATACAAATTTAGGCTCAGTGGGAAGGTCTTTTCTCCGAAAGCATTATGACGAAACCTGCTCCTTTTGAACTACAACAAAGCCCTGCTGTAAAATGAATGGGAAATTTCTTCCCATTGCTAATCTAGTGGAAATGTTTTTTGACAAAGGACTCATAGCTGAGAAAAGTTACTGCTAGGCTATAAAATGAAAACGGTTCTGAGACTACTGAAAGGGAAAAGCAGAGACAATCAAGGGTCCTACTGTCCTAGTCAATATTAAGGCAGTTCTTAATGGGAAGATATACTTTCATCTGATGTTGTGAAATGATGATATCTTGAAAATGAATGCCATTAACTGGAGAAAATACTATATATAACAGTGGGTACTACAACGTACCATGTTCTCAGTTCCTGTCCCTATTTTACTTTGACATTAGGAAAAAAGAAAAGCGTATTTTTTAGCCCTTGGTTCTAATTTTGTAATAACTTGTGGTAACTATGCATCGCAATGTGTAACTGTTGGCATTTGCTTCTCTCTCTCTACCACATCAATTCATGTGACTCATACCCACACTATAGTAATAATAATAATAATAATAATAATAATACATTTCTCCATTCATCCAATTATTATTTTGTACAGAACTACCAAGGCATAGGTTTCTAAAATTAGCTTATATAAAAATACTTTGTTCACCATTTCACTTTTTTAAGTATTTAAAATGAATATAATACATTACTAGTTAAGTTTCTTTGTTGAATTCACAATTCCCTGTCATATGCCTATTTCTCCATTGAAACTGCTGCCTTTACTTCAGAAACCATACACAGATATTACAATAATACACTACTGATTCAAAAATATATATCAGTAAACCTTGAACTAAGACAGAATAAAGAAGAGTACAAAATGACACAGGAAATAAGAGTGGGACTATATAGCAGCAGTGATATTTACATTATTCTTCCTCAATTCATTTTATAAGAAGTTACACGTGCACACTCAAGCACACATACACACACACGCACACACAGGCACACAGGCACACAGGCACACACACACACACACACACACACACACACACACACACACACACACACAAGTTTGCACATGTACACATACATGGGCACGCACATACAAGCTTGCAAATGTATACACACACACACACACACACACACACACACACACACACACACACACACACACACACACACACACACACACACACACACACACACACATATACTGTGAGAGATAAAGACTGGAATTTAGTTTAAAAAAAGATAAACAATTGTCATTTAAATATTACTACCTCAATGACACCAATGTCTTCTCAATACAAGTATCAGATAATAGAAATTTCTCAGGCTGTTATGGTGAAATATATGCAGAATGCTAACTAAATTTCTGAATATATTTAGAGGGCTACATTGTTGATGGTTTACGTGCTATGTCACTGAGGAATGCCAGTTCTAAATGCATGGTCATAGTTCAGACCTCAGCAGTCTATGTGCCAGCCGCATACCCCAGCCTGAAATAAGTCTCTCTCCTAGTCAGACTTTCTTGGTCAACAAAAGTATGTAATGCACTCTGTTACAAAGGATACCACCCTCCCCTTATGTATACTCATTCTTGTTTTTGAATTTAATTTGTTACTATTATTTAATATGTTTGCTGTGTACATATTGTTGCACATTACTAGCTGAATATTTTATGTGTTAATATTTGTAGTTATATTTGTGTGAATTATATAGGTTCATAGGTTGATACTAGGCTATCTGCCCTATGGCATTTATAAGCCTAGCCAGAGTGTGTTTGGCTTTCGCCACCCTTTTAGATTAGTTGACTGTGCCTCTGTATAGTAGGTCACAGAAGATAGCCCTTTTAAGGTTAGTTTACTGTACCTCTGTCAAGCAGGGACACAGAAGAGATCCCAGGGGTAAACTTACGATCTCCCATCCACTCGTCAAGATTTCTCTTGAAGAGGGTCAGTGAGGGGCTCTGCCTAACATGGATTAGGATTTTGTTCCAGAGTGAGGGGTGCCTCTGGGATATGAATCTGTCCCTCCAGCATGTCCTATTTATTTCTGTGCTGAGGTTCAAGTCCCTGGAGCATGTAGCTCTAAGGGATTTGGATTTTCTGAGGTGAAGCATGTCCATTAATTCTGGGTTGGACATGGCTTTATACGTCAGACACAGATCGCCTCTGAGTAGGCGGTACGCAACTGTGTAGAGCTGGAGTTTCTTTAGCCGAACTGCATAGGGCATCTGTTTGAGCCCCTTGATCCTCTTGGTGAGATACTTTTGGGGTCTTTCCAGTTGCTGAAGGTGTCGGGTAAGGTACATCCCAAACGGGGCATTGTACTCAATTATGGGCCTGATAAGTGATGAGTAGAGGGGCACAATGACCTCTCTTGATCTAGATGTGAACCCTTTCATGATAAGGTGGGCTATATAGAAGGTTTTTCCAACCACTTTGGCAACGTGATTGTCAAAGGAGAGATTGCTGTCTACTTGGGTCCCCAAGTCCCTAATTACTTCTTCCGTACTTAATGGATTACCACCTATGTGGTAATTTGTGGGCACTTTGTTTTTCCCAAAGGGGAAGACTATGCACTTTTTGGCATTTAACTTTAGGCCATGGCTCTGGCACCAGTTATCCGTCTCTGTGAGACCCTTTTGGAGGATGCTTGTGTCAGCCAGAGAGTCGATTACAGCACTCAGTTTGCAGTCATCTGCGAACTTGGTCAGCCATAGTCCACCCATGTTAGCCTGTACCTTGGAGAAATATATACCGAACAAGAGAGGTCCCAGGACTGAGCCTTGTGGGACACCACTTGTAACTGGTTTAGAGTCTGACATGGCACCTGCTATTCTGACCATGTGGGTTCTATCCCTGAGCCAGTTTGCAACCCATCTTGTGACATAGGGGTTGATATTTAAGCTGGTGAGCTTATTTATGATGCCCGAGTGGGGTATTGTGTCGAAGGCTTTTGCAAGGTCCAGGTAGGCTGTGTGGACTACCTTCCCTTCATCTATGGCTTTGGTAACTGTTTCAAAGAAGTTGACCAGGTTCAAGAGGCAAGATCTGCCCTTAACGAAGCCGAATTGGGTAGAATCCAGTGTCTGGAGGTTCCTAATGTCTTTGTTTATGATTTCCATGATGATACGCTCCATAGCTTTGCAGACCAGGCTAGTCAGGCTCATAGGGCGATAGTTTCCGGGGTCTGTTGTGGCACCACCTTTGTGGAGTGGGACCACTGTTGCTGTACGCCATTCCTTGGGTACATATCCTGTAGCAAGGCTGAGATTGAACAGTGACTTTATATGAGGGTTTTGTTCTTCTTGGAGCTCGTGTAAAGTGCAGCCTGGGACACCGTCTGGTCCCATTGATGCTGTGTTTTTTGCTTTGGAGAGGGCAGCTCTCACCTGTGCATCTGTGATCTCAGGAAGGCTACACTCTGTTGGGATAGACATTTGCTCTTTTGGGGGGGGAGGGGGAGAGAAGTTTGCACTGAACCTTTCTGCCAGGATGTTGACAATGTCTGTGGGTTCAGTGTATTTTTTGTCATTTTGCACTAACTCAGAGCATATCTGGGAGTTGCCTCCCAGGTTTCTGACATAACTAAAGAAGGCCTTGTGATTATCTTTAGTGTCTTGTGCAATTTTTGTTTCGAAGCTGGCCTTAGTTGATTTTATGAGGGATCATAGTTTCTTGCTAGTACTGATCATTGACACCTTCCCTTTTTGGGATTTTGCTCTGTCATGTAGTAGCTTTCTCCTTCTGTTGTATAGCTTATTTATGGCCGGGGTCCACCAGACAGGTCTCCTACCTTTGGAGGAGTGAGTCTTGGTTTTATTCCTGTAGGTGTCCATAGAATGCTTTTGTAAAGGATTCTGCATTTTGGGCCATATTTTCCACTGGCCTGGGGGCTTTGAAGGATTCCACCTCAGTTTTGAGAAGTGTGAAGTTTGCTTTTGAGAAGTTCTTCACCGTGGTTTCCTTGGCTAGGGGTGGGGATGGAATATGGATGTTCAGTGAGATTTGTTTATGGTCTGATCTTATCAATGAGGGGTATACCTCTGGTGTGGAACATAGAGACCCCATGTTGGTGATGACCAGATCCAATATGTTTTCCCCTCTTGTGGGAGTGGTGACCAGTTGTTCCATAGCATTTGAGTTTATAAATTCTAGGAACCGTTGGGCGAGGGTGTTTGGGCTTGAGTAGTTTTCCCAATCATTGTTTGGGTAGTTGAAGTCACCCAATGTAATAGTGTTTGGAGAGACCTTCATATTCTCCAGTGTTCTCAGGAAAGCCGAGTGAGGTTCCTGTGTTTGGGAGGGTGGTCTGTAGCAGGCTACAAATGGAAAGGCAGTTTTTCCCACTGTTAGTTGCACATGGATGGTCTCCGATGCTTCGTGCAGTGCCACTAACCTGGAGGTGTGGGTATCTTTGAAAAATATGGATACTCCCCCTCCTTTTGTGGTTCGGTCTGAGTTTTGGGGCCGGAAAGCATGGTATGAAGTATAACCTGTTAGTGCTGGGGTGCTCTCGGGAGCCTTGAACCAGGTTTCTGTTACTGCACAGATATCGATATTCTCCATACTGAGGAGAGGCTCGAGTGTGTGCATCTTGAGGTTTAGACTTCTGGCGTTGAGCAGCATTACCCTTTGTTTTGTTTTCTTTGTGTTGTCTATGGGGGTGGGTTTGTCTTTTGAGCCTTGCCTAAAAAAGGCACTATGGGGGAGGCAAGAGCCTTTGCCAGTATTCGAAAACCCAGGGGTGACAGGTGCAAGCCGTCCCTAGCGAAGCAACGTGGCTTGTCGAGCATGTCATCCCAGGCTGACAGACACTGGATCCCCTTTGAATGACACCAATACTTTAGCCAGTTGTTAAAATTGATCATTTTGTCTTTATACTGTGGCATCATACTTGGTGAGGGTAAGATGCTACTCAAGGTCAGGGTCATACCGGCCTGGGCTACATGATCAAAGAGCTCCTGTATGTCTTTTTTCATGTAGTCCAGGGAGGTACATCTCAGGTCATTCACACCAGCATGGACAATGACGGAGTCATATTTATACTTGCTTTGGAGTGACCTGAGTGCTTGTGTTATGTGGTGGATCCTGGCACCCGACAGGCAGCTTACAGTAACCTTCTCCTTGTTCAGCCTGGTGAGTGGGACGTCAGTGTGTCTGAAAATAGAGTCACCTATTACAAGTGTATTAGGTGTGTTGTTTAGCCTTAATGGCTCTGACTGTGTGGCACACTGACTTTGTGAGCTATGTGCTACGTGGATATTGTTTCGTGGTAGGTGTTGCTTGGATGTCTGCTTTGGAGGTCTCTGCTGCTTAGGCAGATTTTTATTTAGAGCCTCCGAGTATGTTTTTGTGTGTTTATGTGTTTGGTTTGCTGATGCGATAGGTCTATGTGAGACTGGATTTGTGGTGTGTGTGGTTACCTTCTCCTCCTGACAGGCTGTGCCAGTACTGGGATGAGAGAGCTTAGGCTCCAGGTTGGCTATATAGTTGCATCTCTCACATATATTTGAGCTTGTTGGGAGGAGGAGAGGGTGGTCTGTATACATAAGGCAGTTGTAACATTGCCTCAAGATTCCCAGATTCACCAGCTGGACTGGAGAGAAAACTCAAAACTGACCTTTGGACATGCTTGAATAATATAGAGAACTACTTATTGACTGATCAGAAAGAACCAATAGGGAGCAAGTGCTTAGAGTATAAGAGGATGTAGTGCTTTAGTTTGTGTTTACCTATGAGATTACTTATATGAGCAAGTGCAGGGCTTTAGAATGAAAATAGAGTGCTTAATTAGAGATTTAGAGCAGTTCTAAGGGAAAAAGTGAAGAGCAGACTTTGTGGAGCCAGGAATAGTTTAAATGTATTGTGTCGCTGCTATAAATGCTTTTGTTAGTTCACTTTGTAATATCTTTTGCTTAATTTCTGTCTTTAACTTCATGGACTGGAATATGATTGAAAATAGACCTTGGACCAGTTCACTGACCTGGTTAACACTTTAAAAAAGGATCTGGGAGCAGGCAGAATATTCCAACATTTGTAGCAACTGGCTGCTGCATTTCATCTGGCATAAACTTCAGGCAGTAGAATATGACCATAATGTGTGCCATATTAAAAGCTCTTCCAAAATGGGTCTCTGTGAGGCAATTGGTTAGCGTTTTTGGCATTTAAATGAAAGGTTGGTTGTTTGAACCCATCCAGGAATGTGTTCCTTTATGAACACTCAGTAGGAATGACTTAGCAGACCTTACTCATCTAGCTAGTTTGCTATGAAAATCTAAAAAAATACTTATCAGGTTTTAGGCTGGCAGTTCGAGCAGAGAATTAAGGTGATGAGCTGTTAATGAACTACTTTCTGTGGTACATTTATTTATTTATTTTATTTTACATTTGTTGACCGGGCTAGTCTAACTGGATATATGTCCATTTTCAGTAGAGGCCTGGGGAGAAAAGCTCCTAACATGAACAGTAACAAAGTTAACAATATATAAAAGGACATGTATATAAAAATACAGTACAAAGGTAGCATTGGTTAAATGAAAAATATAGTAATAAAATTATGGACTATAGCCATTGTACTAAAGGTTAGCTAAATATAAAATAAGAAACACTTGTTCAAAACACAAAACAGAGTAAGATCATTGTAATTTTACTTTTAATATAAATAATGAGGAAAAAGTAGGTTTGGAGGCTTAGGTTAGTGTGAGGGGGAAAGGGATTTTAGCAGGAGGGGCAGAGGATTTCAGTCTGGGTTAGCACAAGGACAGAGCCACTGGGTTTTAAGATGTTCTTTGATATGTTTTTGAATAGAAGTAGAAGCTAGGGTAGATAGTTCAGTAGGGAGCAGATTCCAGTTTTTACCTGTAGTATTAGAGAAAAGAGAGTCACCAGCTTTGTTGTTAGATTTGATTGAGGATACCAGAAGTTTAGTGGCAGGACGTAGTGTAGCTAGATTTTTATATGGTGAAATCAGATCAGTGAGGATAGGGGTATTATTGGGGTAGTGCAGGATCTTATGAGTAATAAGTAACTGTTTACTGAGTATATGGTTCTGTATTTCTAGCCATCCTAGTTGTCTGAGGTTAAGGCAGTGGTGAGTTTTAAAGGGAGAGCATGTGATGAATCTAGCTATGTTATTATAACAGTGAGAAAGTTTGGAGAGGTTGTTTTTGATAAGTTAGTATATATGGCAGAGGCGTAGAACAGGGTAGAAATGAGGTGGGTTTGGGCAATAGTTTTCCTGGCTGAAGGGGTAAGGAATGGTTTAATTCTATAGAGAGTACATAGTTTTTTGTTAACAGACTTTATGGTGGAGTTAATATGGTCATCATAGTTAAGCCGATTGTCAATTGTAACTCCTAGTAGCCGGGTGGTAGTATCTGGGGTTATGTTGGTGGCATTGTTAGAGGTAATGGTAAAGAATGGATTGGGTGATTTATGAGTTGGAGTAAAAAGTAGTAGTTTTGTTTTTTTTTGGGATTAAGGAGGAGGCAGTGTTGCATAAACCAGTTTTCAACATTTTGGAATACAGTTTGGGTAAGTGACTGGAGGGAGGCTAGATTTTTAGCAGTACAGATTAAGGTTGAGTCATCTGCATATTGAATGCAGGTGGCTTGGGGTGTATTCAAGTGTAGGTCATTGATAAATAAGGAAAAAAGAAGGGGACCCAAGATAGAGCCTTGTGGGACTCCAATATTTATGGGAAGTAATGATGATAGATTGTTATTCCAAAGTACTACTTGTTGTCTATTTTGAAGGTAACTCCTAAGCCATTGTAATGCTTGTGGATTAAGAGAATAGGAATTTAGTTTGTTTAGAAGTAAGTTATGGTTGACCATGTCAAAGGCTTTTGACAAGTCAATAAACAGTGCAGAGGAGAAGGAGTTATTGTTCCGATTTTTATTTATAGAGTCAGTGAAGGATAGAAGGGCAGTTATAGTACTGTGGAATGGTCTAAAGCCATGTTGGCAGTTTGCTAGTAGGTTATTTTGTAGTAGGTGGTTAAGTAGTTTGTGAATACATTTTTCCATTATTTTAGATAATGGGGAGAGTAAGGCAATAGGTCAAAAGTTAGAGAGCTCAGTAGAGGATCCACCTTTATGAAGAGGGATGACATGGGATACTTTCCAGATGGTAGGAATTTTACCTTCAGAAATAGTTCTATTAATAAGGATAGATATGGGGTAGCATATAGCTTTTCCGGCAATTTGTAGGTATTCTGATGGGAGACGGTTAGTTGATGGGGTACAAGGTTTCAGTTTTTTAAGTAGCTTGTAGATAAGAGATGTACTAACAGGTTGTAGGTGAAAGGTAGGAGTTGACGAATTGGAAGTATTTGGTAGGGAAGTAGAAGAGGGAGGTAAAGAATTGGCTAGGGTTTGTATGGCTTCTGTAAAGTAGTTGTTAAAGGCATCAGGGATTTGGTTGGAATTATTATGGTTGAAACCTGATGGGACAGGAGTAGTAGGGTGTCCTGGCTGAAGACATTTGTTTATCCCTGACCAAAATTTTTGTGGGGTATGTTCATTGGATTGTTGGAGGTGAAGGTAGTAGTCTTTTTTGTCCTTAAGAGTGTCTTTTTTGGTAGCATTTCTTAACTGTTTAAAGAGGAGGTGATCAGATGGACATTTGGTAGCTCTCCATTTGGCCCGGATTTTATTTCTGAGGAGCATTTTTTGCTTTGTTTGTTTAGTTAGCCATGGAGCAGTTACTGTTCTTATTCTCATAGTGTGATAAGGTACATGGTAGTCCAGAATTTGAAGAAAGTTAGTGTTGAAGTAGGTAACAGCCTCATCAAGTTCAAGATTGGTTAGGGGTGACCAGTTACATGCTAGCAATTCATTTAGAAAGCTATCTGGGTTAAACTTTTTTTTGAGCGGGAAGTTTTGAGATTATGAGTTGTTGAAATATGAAGTTTTTGTCTAGTAATATAGGTAAGCATATGGTCTCTGATGTTATCAGGGAGGGTACCTGGAGTATAAGTATTAGGGTGGTAGTTGATAAGGATCCAGTCAAGAGTAGTTTCTTTCCTGCTAGGTTTGTGGATTCTAGTGGGAGCAGTTATTAACTGAGAGAATCCAAAGAGATGAATGTGGTTAGTAGGGTTCTGGGTACTGCAGGTGAACCAGTCTATGTTGAAGTCACCCAGTACAATGGTCTCCTGGGGTAGTTGGTTAGATAGGTAACTAAGTATGTTTTCAAGAGTATTAGTATTGTTACCAGGGGGTAGATACATACAAATTAGGTAGATAGATTTGGAGTTGTTGATTTGGAGTTTGATAGACAGAGCTTCAGATTTGCTGTCTAATGATGGAAGCACATTACAGGGAGAAAATTGGAGATTAGATTTGTAGACAATGGCTATACCTCCACCTTTTTTGTTTATACGGTCACATCTAAGAATATTATATCCTGGGGGATAATTTCATGGTTTAGAGTAGATGGTTTTAGCCAGGTTTCTGTGAGACATAGAATATCAAATGAGTGCAAATCAAGGAGTGCATGTAGGTGGGAAATGTTATTGTTAACACTTCTAATATTCAGGTGAGCTATTAGGAGGGAGTTAAGTCCTTTAGCTATTGTAGGAGTGTTGGGTAAAGTTGCATTATCAAGGGTATTGCTTTTGTCATTACTGGGGCCAGGGTTTGGATGAATATCACCGTGTAGGAGGAGGTGATGTTGGTTATAGTATAGAAATTTAAAGATTTTGTGGAAATTATTAAAATTCTTTTTAATAGTGAAATAAGTCATGTGGGTAGTTCTGTGATATTTTGGTAGAATATAATTAGAGGTACTGGTTATGTTGCTGTGGTTAGGGGTATAGATTAATGAAGATAGAGAAGTTTGTTGGAAATGATGGTTTTGTTTAGATAGAGTAAAATTTTCAAAGAAGGTATAGTAAGAGAGGCTATTACTGTAGTTAAGAGTAGTGTGTGTGCAAACATAGTTTTGTGCGTTGTGGTCATGGTAGTGAGTAAATTTGAGGTGTGGTTAGCTAGAAAGTGAAGAGAGGTGGAAGAAGTGAAAGTGAATGTGGCACGAGGTAGAGCAGGGTTTACAGTAGTCAATAAGAAAATTAGTAGAGGTAGGGAAGGAGGTGGATGTGGGAAATAGCTAGTATAGATGATGGTTAGGATAGGTAAGGGAGTGGTTATTGTGAGAGGTAATTAAGGCTAATTAGGAAAGATAGAACTAGGGGAGTGGCATAGCGATGAGAAGGTTAGTGATAGGCTATGAAAGATTAAGGGAGGGTTTTTTGAGGTATAAGTCCAGGAGCACTGGGGGTGGGTGGGAATAGGGGGTTGGGTAGGGGAGCGGAGTGAGCCCGAAGGGCGAACGGAGTGGGCAGACCAAAGTAAGGTAAAAGCAGTGAGAAAAAAGAAAAAAAAACAATTAGTAAGGTAGAAGGTAAGAACAGAAGTCAGTAAGTAGAAAGGCAGATGGTGTGAGTGTGAGGAAGGGGGAAATATAAACAGAGAGAGTTAAAACCAGGGTGAGGAATGGTTAACCTAGGAGTAGTGCAGGTGGAGAGGAGGATTAGATAAAGGGTTTATAAGGACAGTGGAGAGTCGGGTGCAAGGTTAGTAAGGACTATGGCAGAAGAAAAGTAAAAGGAGAAAAGTGCAACAAGCCTGAAAAGTTTAAAGTATGAGGTGGGAAGGGTGACAAAGAGAAAATTAGAGGAGAGTAAAGACTGCCATCTGGTGGCCAAAGTCTGTAAGTACCCAGTAAGGAGATCTTAGCAGTTAGATGCAAATAAAAGGAAAAGTAATGGAGAAGGGAGAGGTTATATGGGTATAAGAATAAAGGTTGGTACAATGTCTTAGTGACAGGCAGGGAGAGCAACAGTAGTAGACAGGGGGGGTATGGCTGCTGGCAGATATGGCAGTTTAACTTGTACACCTAGGAAGTGTAGTGGACTAGTATATACGTAAAGTATAGGAAGGAAAATAATAATTACAATCTTAGGCTTTTAGTCCAAGGGCGGTTAGATACCCCAGGTGAGGAGCTACATGGTTTCATTTCCTCAGCTTTCATTTGCTTACTGTGTGACCTTTGGCAAGTCTGTTAGCCAGTCAGAGCTTTGGGATAATTGGGAATTTAGGTTAGGCTCCTTAAAGGGATAGTCTCAAAGATGTAGCTTATAGAACAATTTATTTTTATGGCACTAGTGCATACTTTAAGTGGTATAAAGTACATCTATGTTACTGAATCTGCACTTTTCTGCTTCACTTTTCTACAAATTCACAGTTTTTGCTTTACGAGCATCCCGCTCTCTTACCCTGGCCACATAATACCACCCACATTGTGATTTCATCATGCACACCCCTTCCTCACTCTCAGTTCTTGACTTTGCGACTTTTCCCATGATTGTTTTAATTCTGTAGGGAAATAGACACTACCTTGATTTGTTCCGATCACATCAGCTTTCTGCCCAATAGACTTAGTTTGCTTGTGGTAAACTCAAGGTAGTGGTTATTACTGTCACTGTTTTGCTACAATATTAAAGAAAAAACACTTATAGAAAATTTTGACTGTACCAAATCATTGTTCTTTTCTTTATTTTAAAGCTATGTTTAAATATTGCTTTAATCGTCTTGAAATGTTAATAGAGCAGCTGGCTTTGCATCAGTACTTATTCCGTGAACAAGAAATATGACACTCTAATTTTTGGCATTACTGAATGTAATACTCCATGCTTTTCCAAGAAATTTAACATACTGTGAGGGTAGGTCCAACACTGATACAGAGTCAGGAGCATTCTGCAAAAGAGGACAATTGAGATGTACAGTTGCGAGAATAGAGATGTTATGTTGTCCCATCTCGCCTTCAGTCTTGCTGTTTGGGTTCAGAGCCGAAACCTTGGCTCCAACTCAGCCTATACTAAAGCTCAAGAGCTTCTACTGGCTTGAGGCTGAGTCCTATCCCATGGTGCTTAGTAACTATTCCCCAGATCTCGTTTGCCGCTTGAAGCTTTGGGATTGTCTTGACTGGCTCAGGCTTGAAAAATGTAATATTTTATATATTTTATAATAAATATCGTGGTGGTGGTGCTGAGGTAGCATTGTCACCTCACAGTAAGATGCTGTCTGGTTTGATTCTCAGCTAGAGCATCTTCTGCGTGGAGACATGCGTGAATGGACGTACCTTCGTTGAAGGTTGTGCGTCAGGGCTGGTAACTCGGCACGTAAAAATCAACTACCAATCATTAGCGGACCGGAGTTCCGCTGTGGTGACCCCTAACCGGGAAAAGCTGAAAGACACAACAACAACATATATTTTATAATAATTACTGTCTAATTGTTAGCTGTTTTTACTCACTAGTTCTATCATAATAGCCTTGTGCTATTTTAGCCTTTCTAAACCTTGTAAGTTTATCTTTGCGGCTATCTTTTTCTTTGGGCCTTGTCTCCTCAAGAATCCATTTAAATTAGAGGATTCTTGCCCCTTTTCTTCCTTCTTTCCCTTTTAGGAGTACTCTGTTTAAGTTAGAGGCATCTCCTCCGGTGGAGGAGATAGTCGTTTAACTTAGAGACTTCTTCTCCCCCCTTTCCTTCTCTCTATGTAAAAAAAAAAAAAAAAAACAAACTTTTTTGATACCTGTTTTTTTGCTGTTTTTTCTTTTTGTAAAAGTTATAGTTTTGTTCTAACTTTTATTGAGAATTTTTTTTCTTTATAGCTAGCATGTCTAAGGAACCAGCTAAGGAACACAAGTCAGGATTTAAGAAGTGGGATTCCTGCACTCAGAAGATATCCATTACTGACGGACACACTTGTTGTGTGTACTGTCTGGGTCCACTCCATCTTCAAGACTCCTGCTCCATTTGTCATAGTTTAGGTGCCAGGGTCTTGCAGGAGAGGAGGAATAAGCTTATATTGAGGAGCTTACTAAAAGTGGATGAAGGAAATCAGACCAAAAAATCAGACAAGACTCAAAAGTCTGCTTCATCGGCTCCAGTGTCTGAGCCGAAAAGCAGCACCAAACATGATGCTTTTTCGGTTTCTAAAGTTGTAGGAGCCAAGAAACATGGTTCTCCCTTGGCTCCATCTATCTCATCGGAGCCATTGTGGAGCCAAAAGAGGAGCCGGTCACTGTCCCTGGAGCCTGTTTGCTCGGTGGCGGTGTCTCCTTTATTACAGTTGGTGGCAGGTAGCCACAAGTCTACCAGTCATTCCTCTAGATCCTCCAGGTTATTGGATGATGATCTGGAGTGGGTAGTGAAGAGGTTGCTATGGACCCGGGCCCTAGCTGAAATTCTCTTGAGCCCAGCCCATCGGATCTTGGAGCCAACAACAGTACCTTCTACTATGCTGATTCCTCCTCCAACTCGAATGAGTTTGAAGCCAGAGAGTATGGAAGTCATTGTGATGGATCCACCAGAGCCAGTAATCACTACTGATATCTCAGCTCTGACGTCTGCTCTGGTTTCCTTGATGCTTTCGTCCATTGAGGGACCTGGGGGCCAACACTCCCTGGTCAGCTCCTGGGGGCCAACACTCCCTTGTCAGAACAGGCTGTCCCACTCAGTGCCTCAGCTTAGGTCAGTTCAGCTCCCACATCTGCCTCAGAGCCACCCTCCTTGGTGCTGAGGAGATCTCCTGGCCTCTCGGGGCCAGACTGTCTTTCGGCCCGGGACAGCGGTGCCTTTGAGGTGATGTGGAGTGTGCTCTCAACTGAGTCTGCTCCACCTGCAGCTCCAGTCTTTCTTCCTCCTAAGCGACTGGTGTCCACCTCTTCATTACCTCTACATCACCCACAGAGTAGAGAGCCAGTGCCCCACAAAGCCACAATAGGTGGATCGTCCTCTTCTAATACCTCCCCGGAACATCCCCCTGAGGAGGTCCCTCAGAAGAGACAGTGTAAGAGGAGGCACATAGACTCCCCTGAGTCTGTCACTTCTGATACCAACTTAGAGGATTCAAAAGGGTCCCCAAAGTAACCCTCTGAGGATGTCTCTTTTTCAGACATCCTGGAGATCTTTAAACAGAGGGGTGGCTGGAAGTCCCTTTGCCCTTCTGAAGATGAGTCGGTATACCTGGAGGCATTTGGCTCTCGCCCCTCCACCTCTTGGGTGTCTCCACCTTTTGACCCTCTCCTGGGTTTGGTGAGCCAGAAGGTGTGGGACTCTCTGGACTCAGTGGACCCCATTCCGAGGAGGCCTAATAAGTTCATTACGGCCCTGGAAGATAGGCAGTATTTAACTAAAGGGGTTTCTGTAGATGCAATGGTGGTGGCAGCTGCCACAAAAAAGGAGTTAGCTGAAACTTCTGTATCTGTTCATCCACCAAACAAGGGTTCTCATACGATGGACAGATATGGGAAGCATATGTTCTCCTCAGCGGCATTTACTTTATGGTCGTTGAATTATTTGTCGGATTTCACATGACTTCAGAGGGATCTCCTAAAAGAGCTAGGAGATGCTCTGCAAGGTGCTACAGCCCAGGACTTATCTGATAAGGTTAACTACCAGCTTGCAACCTTAACCTCCATATCTAACTCCTCCATGCGGCTCATATCTTATGCAGCTGATGGAGCGAGCAGAGCAGCAGGCACAGGAATAGCTCTTTGTAGACATTCCTGGATGTGCCTTTGTGAGTTTGCTGAATCCTTCCATTCTTTCTTTTTTGACACTCCCTTTGATGGCTCGTCATTGTTCTGGCCTAAAGTAAAAGAAACTCTCACCAGGCGCCAACAAGATGGTAAGACTCTGTCTGCCATTGGACTCTGTTTTTCTGGCCCTACCAGACCTTATCCTAAAGGTCAAAAGGGCAGAAAAATGTGGTTCTGTAAATCCAAAGGAGCCTTATCTGAAAAGCATGGTGATCCTTCCCCCCAGGGGCAGAGGGGGAAACAATGGAAGATGCCGTCAATGCGGCAGAGGGGGTCCACAAAACCAGAGTGACAGAGATACGTTCTCTGGTAGGCCCTTCCAGCGCTCCTGAATGGAGGCCTGCCTGTCCACCACTGGAGGCAGTCAGGGGGAGAATATCGCTGTACCCAGAAGCCTGGCTGAATTTGACTCAAGACAAATGGGTACAGTTCATTATAGCCAGAGGATACAGCATCCCCTTCCAATGTACACCTCAGCCACCAAAGTCTGTCCCAGACATTCCACCCAGTCAAAGGGATCACGCAACACTAGAAATACAAAAGTTGTTAGAAAAAAAGAGTAATCCAAGGAGTCCCCGCAGACCAACTAGGATCTGGAATTTATTCAAGGTTCTTTTTACTTCCAAAGATGACAGGGGACTGGAGACCCATATTGGATCTCAGCAGACTAAACAAGTTGGTGAAAAAGTCAAAGTTCCGAATGGTAACACTGCAGTCTATACTCCTGTTTCTGGGAAAAGATAACTGGATGTGCTCATTAGATCTTCAGGACATGTACTACCACATAAAGATGGACAGGCACTCAAGAAGATTTCTACACTTCCGGCTGGTAGCCAGTCATTACCATTTCAGAGCTCTGCTTTTTGGACTCACCACAGCCTCCAGGATGTTTACCAAATGCATGGCAGTAGTCACGGCTCATCTGAGATGCCAAGGATTCCAGGTGTTTCCATACTTAGACGACTGGCTCCTAACTGCCACCACCAAGCAACTACTGATCAAAACAAGAGACAACACCATCCATCTCTTCTCAAAACTAGGAATTACTATAAATACAGAAAAATCTGCCTTGTTGCCATCACAGCATATTACGTTCATTGGTGCAGATTTAAATACAAATGACATGTTAGCAAGGCTACCTCAAGAAAGGATACAGATGCTACTCAGTCAAGTGATTATTTTACTCAACAAGAACAGAATACAGGCAAAATTTGTGCTGAAAGTCCTAGGCTCTGTGGCAGCGATGATAACACTACTTCCCATGGCATGACTTCACATGAGAATACTGCAGTGGCTACTCTTCATCCAATGGTCCATGCAGGAGTTACCCATGTCGCATGAAATCTTTATAACTCACTCTTACGAAGGACCTACTTTGGTGGGTTCAGTCTACTCAGGTAACAATGGGCAGACCGTTTGTACTTCCTCAGCCTATCGCTACAGTAACCACTGATGCGTCCCAGATAGGGTGGGGAGAGGGCATTATCTGGGACAGAGGGTTCAAGGAGTTTGGAAAGATCACAAGTACCATTTGCATATCAATGTCCTAGAGATGAGGGCCATGCTTCTGGTGTTGCAAGCACTTCAGGACTCTCTTCCCACGGGAACTATTGCAATTCTGATGGACAATATGTTGGTGGTATGGTGCATCAACAAATAGGGGGAACCAGATCCTACCCTCTATGTAAAGAGGCCCAGAGAGTATGGCAATGGGTGATATCTTCTCAACGCTTTCTGATAGCAATGCATATCCCAGGAAATCCAACATTATAGCAGACAGGCTAAGCAGAGCGATTCTCATGCCTCACAAGTGGTCCCTCAATCAGGAAGTTGCGAATCAAATTTTTTGCAAATGGGGCCAGCCTTGCTGTGACCTTTTTGCCATTCCCTTCAGTTCCAAATACAGCAACTACTTTGCCCTAATTACCCCTCCAGGAGAGTCACTGAGGGATGCTCTGGTTCACAATTGACCCCTGGGTTTTCTTTATGCCTTTCCCCCATTTCCCTCAATTCCAAAGGTCATACAGAAAGCAAGGTTGTTGAGTCGCAGGTTAATTCGCATTGCGCCATACTGCCCTCATCAGATTTGGTTCCCCTTCCTTTGGCCCTACCTTCAGGGGGACCCATGGATCCTGGACCCAGTGCCGGATCCTCTGACGCATCAGTCAGAAATGCTCCATCCTGCACTCCCTCAAGCTGACAGCTTGGCTGCTCCACTTCCGCTCTTAGCCAGGCTTCTGGATTGTCCCCTGCAGTTTGACACATTCTAGTCTCTTTGCACAAGTAGACGACTAGGAATGTCTATGCAAGCAAATGGAAGAGGTTCTCTTGTTGGGCTGACAAAAGACATATAGCTCCTTTTACAGCATCTATACCTGTAATCCTGGAATATCTAACAGAAACCTTTAATCAAGGGGCAGCACCAGCCACTATGCAAGTTCAATTAGATGTGGGAGAATCAGGATCTAGTCTAAAGTCTCATAGACTATGCAAAGCCTTCCTAAAAGGTACCTTTCTGTTAAGACCTCCCTTCAGACAAGCTCCTCCTCCTTAGGACCTCAATCTAGTATTATCATCTTTGATACTGCCCCCTTTTGAACCAGCATCATCTTGTTCATTAAAATTTTTATCTTGGAAAACACTCTTCCTGGCAGCAATTACTTCAGCCAGGACAGTATCAGAGTTTTAAGCCTTGTCTATCTGTCCACCTTATTTGATCTTCCATAAAGACAGAGTTTCCCTCAGAACAAATCCTTCCTTCTTACTGAAAGTTTGTTCCCAAGCCAATTTAAACCATAATATAGAATTACCAGTGTTTTTTCCAAACTCTGGCAACAAGGCAGAGTATAATCTCCACCAACTGGATGTGCATAGACAGTTATGTTTTTACTTGCACAGGACAAAACAATTTAGAAAGTCAGACCAATTGTTTGTCTCCTATTCAGAAAATAAAAATGGTTTGGCAATCTCAAAAGTTGCTTTGTCCAAATGGCTTACTGAAGCCATTACATATGTCTATGATTCCCACAATAAGGAACCACCAGGGAAATCAAAGGGCATTCAACTAGAGTGGTATCTACCTCCATTGCCTTTCAATCCAGACTTCCACTGGATTCAATTTGTGCTGCTGCTACATGGGTTAACCCTCATACTTTTATTACTCATTACAAAGTAGATGTGGCCTCCCAGAACAGGGCATCCTTTGGTTTCACTGTCCTGAGGAGTTTATTCCCTTGAGCCTCCCAAGAAAAAGGTGCTTGGGACTCTGTACCAAACAGCAAGACTGAAGGCGAGATGGGACACCATAACATAAAGTAGTTATGTACTCACCATAACGTTCCATGTTTGTTGTCCAATCTCAGTCTTGCGTCCTTCCCAGCCAACCCCTCCTGGAGTATCTAGAAGAATTTTTCTCAGAAATTGGCAGATAAGGTCTGATTCCCTTCTTGTCTTTTCTTGTTAATCCTTTTGACAGTATATTATTTTCAGATATTATCCTTTTGGATATTGTACATATCATAGTAACCTTCCTTCTCAAACAAGATCTGGGGAATAGCTGCTAAGCACCATGGGATAGGACTCAGCCTCGAGCCAGTAGAAGCTCTCGAGCTTTAGTACAGGCCGAGTCAGAGCCGAGGTTTCGGCTCCGAACCCAAACAGCAAGACTGAAGGCGAGATACTGGACAACAAACATGGAATGTTATGGTGAGTACATAACTTCTTTTTCTTCTTGCACCAGAGACATTTTAGCCTGACAGGTTGCAACTACTTTATTTTGCTCTTGGGACAATTGTTGCATTGGCAGCTAATGGGCACGGGGTAAATTCACAATAACTTCAGCACTAGGGTAAGACTGATGCCATTGGGGGGAGGGATCATATAAAAATCTCACAGAAGATGCCAGTAATCAAATGCTAGCTAGTCTCTCACACCGTAAATGACACATACTTTTTCTCATAATATTACTTATGCCACACCTCATACTCATTGGTCAAAGGTTTTATATATATAAAAAAAAAACAATAGTGTGGCACTGTGGTAACGGTTTGATGAGTTAATTTCTATCCAGTCACAACCGCAATGGTGAAACCGCAAATGCGAACCGCTAAAGCTGTTTTATATGCACTGTTTCTTTTTCCTGTTGAAAAAATAATTGCATTTTTCATTATTTTAATATTCTCACAGGTCTGAATGAGAACAGGAAATTACTTTTGCTTGGCTTGTATGCTGTCCTGTGTTGTAGTTTATATGTTCATTATTCTCTCATTGTCGTACAGTATTTAGTTTGTGTATGTTACACATTTATTTCCAGTAAAGCTGTATAATAATCTCCAACCTGATTTCATTATTCTAATCAGAATAAGTTCATTCTGTCATCAATTGTATTATAATGTAATGCAGAAGAATGCTGTCTCATCAGTCAAAATTTCTAGCAATCTTGTATCATCATTCAAAGGCATTCATTTACCCTGTATTTTATTTACTTTAAAGATTCCACTTCATTGTGTTATTCCCATAGATTTGATTGTTTATAGACTTGTTATACAAATCAATAGTTTTGAATTATAGTTAGTAAATGCTGAAATATATCCTGTGAAAGATAACCACTACATGCTTTACCATGCTTTGTTTCAAGAAATACTTTCCCATGTTGTCCCTTAGTAATATGTGGTGGTCCAAATGCTCTTTTTTGGGAGAAGGTCTGTTTTCATAGTTTATTTTGTTTATGTAATAGTCTGTGTATTACCTTTCATGATTCATGTTTTCATTCCTGCTGATGAGATATTCTTCACTTCCTTTGTTACTTATTTATATTTGTTTAGCAAGACAGTGCAGTGATTGAAATGAGCCATTTACAGACACAGCCTAGGTGAAGAGGATCACATAAGAAACATCTACAGATGCAAGATTATGCTAAAACATATATACATATTTGCAGATGCAAGAATATACTAAATTAAGTTAGCATGAAAAATACAGTTTACAATGGCAAAACATATAAGTAAAACAGGTACCAGGCTTAGTAGAGCTTTACAGATAAGTTGTAATCACCATCAATGAGAAGGCTTATACTGATAGTACAGCAACATAGCATATTATAGGGAGAGATGTTATGTTATTACAAGAGGTGTAGAACATAAATTACTACAGAAGGATGCAAAGGCATGAAGAAAGAGACACAGGTAAGGGGAGAATGTAGAGGGAGAATATAGAAAGGAGAAGTGTGACAGATGAGGAAGGCAGCACGCCTTTAAGGCGTATGATAGAGAGGAAGTGAGGGGAAGATGAGATGATTGAAGAAATGTTGAAACAGAGCTAATCTGGTATGACTGTATGTGTTCTGGATATACCTTGCAAGCAATACCATCTCTTAAAGTAGACAGAAAGTGTCAATTATAATTTCATATAAACTCAGTACAGAGGGAGATGTAAACTGTTCTGCCATCAATTGCATGAGTTTTCCATGCAGACTCAAAATGATGTTGGCTAATGTAGCCATATCTTTATATTTTTCATTCTCTAGATACATTATTACTGTATAAGATATGCACAGAAATAAATAGAAATGCACTTATTTACATCAATATTTTCCATGTAAACTGAGACTGATAAAGATTCTTAATTAAGAAGTAACATGGGTCTTGATTGTTTTGTTGTGACTTGAAAAGAGTTGACCCTGTGAAACTGTTGCATTGCTGCTAGTGTTATCTCTCTCTCTCTCTCTATATATATATATATATATAAATATATATGTGTGTGTGTGTGTGTGTGTGTGTGTGTGTGTGTGGGTGTTAGATCATCGATACCTGAGAAAAATATTCCCAGGCAATGTGCAATCTTTGAGTTAGTATATATAATTAGCAAGGGTGTGAGTTTTTGGTTTAGCCTGCTCCTAATTCCCAGAACATGTGCAGAGCTTGTAAGCATGTGTCAATAGTCTGGTCATCGATGTGATGGTCATTTAACCTATTACACTACATAGATAGATAGATAGATAGATAGATAGATAGATAGATAGATAGATAGATAGATAGACAACAAAATCTAGTACATACAGAGGAAATGTACTTTTCCAGCCTTAAGAGTAATAAACACTTTCCTTAGGGAAGAACAAACTAAAAATGGGAAAACTAGTTGTACACGAATGATATCAGCATACAAATAGCTAAAATAGATAGTTGTCATACATTCTAATGTAAGATCATGTTAAAAAGATCACTTAGCACTCCTATTAAAAAAAACAAGAAAACAGGATTCAAGCTGGTATTGCTTGTTTAAATCACAGTTTATTAAGTAAAAACCAAGTATGAGATTAATTGTTTTAATGATTTTGAATACTTGTCTCAACTTGCTGACAATATTTCCCATTCTTCATCCAAGTTAACCTGTTGCACATACCTTATGACATTCCCATTTGTAAGTACATATTATAGTTTAAAGCAAAGTTCGCCTAACTGGAAGTAGTGAAACTGCCTTTACTCCTTATCATTATTAAACAGTAATTACAATATGAAACCCAGATCAACAGAGAAAGTGCATGTAGATGTTGTCTTTATAGTCAGTAGATGGTAGGAGCAAGAGAAATGGCAGAATGGATAAAGGGAGCAATGCTAGCTTAGGGATCATGCTTCAAACATCATGAGACTAGTGAACAGAAAGTGCTAACATGAAAGCAAAGCAGATTTACTGTTTGACCTTAGAAGCTTCCAATTGTTGCCAGGTAGCCTGTTATGACTCCCTATAGCTATCGGTCAGGTTTTCTGGAAAAAACGTACTATGATTTAGACTTCCCTACAGGTATAGCGGAAAAGAGCCAGAATGTACAAACAGCAATATATGTTTAAGAACTTGGGAAGTGGAGAGGGAGGAACATACAAGAGAGAGCTGATAAAGGAGTGGATTGCAAGTTGTTTGCCTCAGACATAGTTGAGGGACTTTCTAGTGAAACAGTAAGCCTTGCTGGATGCCAGACACTTGGCATCCCCCAAAACTCCTAAATCCCCAAATCTAATTACCACTGGTGTAGACAGCAGCCCTCAACCACTCGTAAGGGAAAAGAAGTAACTAGGGATCACCTTGGACCCCACGTTTCCACTGGTAAACAATACTGACATTATTAGCAAAATAGTCCACCAACTAAAACTGCGCTACAGATGTTCACACCTCCTCACCTCCAACACCCATAATGCTTTCTGTAAACGAGAGGACATAGTTTGCTCTATTTTTGCAACCTGACTGTAGTCTGTCTGGTGTGGACGCAGGTCTACTTTATAACAACCTGTCTGTTGCAGCCACTAAGGCTTTTGACCTAGTTAAACACGGGCTGCTGTCTTACTCATTGACCTATTGACCTCCATCCTCTTTGCCTTGGCTGCTGTTGACTGATTCAAAAATTAATGTTTGGAAGGATCATTTCATGTCTTGTTAGGATCTTATTTGATCACTCCTGCTAGTTTAATTTATAGCTTTCCCAAAGACGTTCATTTCTTCACTATATTTATCAAGTCATTCCCTTCTCACCTTTCTTCTTCTAACGTTATACTTTAGGCAGATGATGTTGTCATGCACGTATGTTCTGCTTCACACCACTTAAATCAGAACTCTAGAACATTCTAACAGGCTTCTTACAATCTTAGAAAACAAACAACTCTGAACTGGAATAAAGTTAAAGCAATATTTCTTGATACCTCAGACAGCTTAAAACTGTTTTTTTTTTTTCAAACAAAGAATTTTTTACTGTTCTTGACAACTATATTCACTTAATCCCATCCTTTGAATACCAAGGAATTTGACATGACCTCTGTACATCCTTTTCTGTTTACCTGAAATAGCTTAACTCAAAATCAGTTGAAACTCTCACCCAGCTCCATGACAGAAAAGGAGGAAATACTTACTACAGCCCAGGTGACTCCTGTTCAATTACAAGTCTTAGAGTTTAAAGGGAGAGTGTCGAAGATGCAGCTTACAACACTTTACTTTTTTCTGGCACCAGTGCATAATTTGAGTGGTATAAAGTACATCCATGTTACTGAATCTGCTTCACTTTTCTGCAAATTCGTGTTTTTTACTTCATGAGTGTCCCGCTCTCTTACTCTGGCCACATAATTTCACCGACAGTGTGATGTCATCATGCACACCCCTTCCCCACCCTTGTTTCTTGAACTGCAATCCTTTGTGACTTTTCCCATGACTGTTTTAATTCCACAGGGAAATATACACTACCTTGCTTGATTTTGATCATGTCAGCTTCCTGCCCAGTAGACTTTCTTTGCTTGCGATAAACTCAAGTCAGTGGTCATTACTGTCACTGTTTCTTATAGTAAACTTTTGACTGTACCAAATCATTGTTCTTTTCTTTATTTTAAAGCTATGTTTAAATATTGCTTTAATCGTCTTGAAATGTTAATAGAACAGCTGGCTTTGCATCAGTACGTATTCCGTGAACAAGAAATATGACACTCTAATTTATGGCAATACTGAATGTAATACTCCATGCTTTGCCAGGAAATTAAACATACTGTGAGGGCAGGTCCAACACTGATACAGAGTCAGGTGTGTTTTGCAAAATCGAGAGAATTGAGATGTACAGTTGCTTCCGATAATTCAATTTTGCATGAGCAGTGTGAAAATTGTACACCTCTGGAGAAAAACATAAAGAAATTGTTGTGAACTGCCTAGCTGAAAGGGTTTCAGGTTCCAAGGACAAAAGAGAAAGCAGAGCAATTACTTTATATTTTTCAGAGAATAGAGTTCTCCTTGCACCGGAGACATTTTAACTATGACAGTTTGCAACTACTTTATTTTGCTCTTGGGACATTTGTTGCATTGGTAGCTAAAGGGCACAGACTAAATTCACATTGCTTTTTTTTTTAAAGATTCTAGTGATAACTTTAGCGCTCGGGTAAGATTGATGCCATTGTGGGAAGGGTCACATAAAAATCTCACAGAAGGTGCCAGTAATCAGCCTGAGAACTTCACAAATGCTAGCTAGTCTCACACCATAAATGCCACATAATTTTTCTCACAATATTACTTATGCCACACCTGTCATACTCATTGGTCAAGACTTTTATATGAAATAGAAAAAAAAAATGGTGTGGCAGTATAGTTGTTGTTGTCTTTCGTCTTTTCCCGGTTAGGGGTCGCCACAGCGGAGCTCCGGTCTGCTAATGATTGGCAGTAGATTTTCATGAACACCAAGGTGCCAGCTCAGCGAAGGCATGCCCATTTACGCATATCTTTCGAACACCCACCCAACCGCGGGGAGGATATGCAGACTCCACACAGAAGGCACTCCCCGCACTCTAACCGAGAATCGAATGAGAGAACCTCTTGCTGTGAGGCAACAATGCTACCGCTGCACCACCACGGAAGTGTAGCAGTATAGTAACGGTTTGATAAAATTCCTTTACAGCCGCAACCGCAAAGGCGGGACCACTAAAGCCGTATTATCTGCTCTGTTTCTTTTGCTTGTTGAAAGCATAATTGCATTATTATTATTTTAATATTCTCACAGATCTTGATCTGCTTTGACTGACTTTCATTTTGTTTTTTTTTTTTTTTAGATGGACTGTTATCATTGTACACATTCACATTTCTGGGAAGGTTTTAGTGCATATGATTTCTTATTGCTGGAGTGTCTGGCCCTGTTCTTTTCCCCCCTGCTTACAAAGGGTGTTGTATAATGGTATTGCTATCAGTACATCTTTCATAGACAATATTTTTGATAATGCAATGTTGTGTTAAACTGTATGATGATTTAATTTGACCTTCAATTTAGCCTTTGCAATGCTCACTGGAGATAACATTAATTAATTTGTCTTTCTACTGAACAGTATTTTTCAGTTGCAAGTTTCCATATGAAGACAAAAGATTCTTTTAGAGGTGTAAAGTTACAGCAGAGTCAATATGAGACTTGTTAGTGGTTTGCTCTTTATGGCACTAGAGTATACTGCTATTGTTTTTTGTTACTAACAGTTTAAAAATATAAGGTGATGGTCTGGTTGCCCCAATTCAGATAATTTATTTATTTGACATTTCTTGACCAGGAAAAGTCTGACTGAGCAGAAGACGATTTTCAGTGGAGGCCCGAGGAGAAAAGCTCCAAATATATATAAAACTTAGATAAGTATGCAGACAAGATGTTGGCAACATCAATTAGCAGGGTAATAAAATGAAAACAAAAGTTAGTAAATACAATGAAGTTTCAACATCCATAATATAAATTAAAAGAAAAGTAATTAGACTGTCAATTGATAACAGATAAGTTGACTTGCAAATCAGTTTATAGCTACTGATGCTAAAGTGAGAAGATGATATAGAGGAGAGAGAATAGGTTAGGTACAGTATTTAATGAAGGTATATGAGGTAAAAGGAGAATATTCATAGGTAAATAATGAGAAAAGGGGATCTAGAGAAGAAGATGAGGTTTTTGAACAGTCGTAGTAATGGGGTGGTGTTAAGAAAAGTGGGAAGGGGAAGAACAGAATAGTGACCGAAGGTAGCAGGGCAGTATAGTCAGTAGGAATGAGGAGAATATGAGGAGGGCCTGTATCTAAGTGGGGTAAGGAAGGGGAGAGGAGGAAAGGGTTACTGGCAGACTAGGTAAGGTTGTGAAGGGGATATTGTTTTAGAAATAATGTATACACCAACATCCTGGTCATCTTTTCATTTACTGCTTTAAGTGGCTGAATGAAGGTTTTTCCTACACATTTATGTAATTCAACCCAGTGAGCACTGTCTTGTGAAACTGATGATGTTTAACCTGACGTCTCCAGGAGTATGCATGTTAAGAATGCAGCTGGTTCAGTTAAGTGTTGCCACTCCTGCTGAGTGTTTCTCTGTTCCCCACAGTTGCCTGACTATGCAACTGATATATATTTCATGTGTATAAAAATATGTATGTGTATTTCTTAATGAGCTAATCAGTCTTTTGTTTACTAGCAAAGTCCAACTATACAAAGCCCCTTTTCAGCAGAGACCCGGAGAGAAAAGCACCACATTATGTGCATTTGAATGAGCATGTTAAGCTCAGACACATGCACACAGAGACATACTTTTATGTTTCTGTTGGGAAAGGACATTTTCTTTTGCTTAAAGAAGTTTGTGATAGCGCCCAAGTTAAAATGCTGTGCAACTTGTTAACCCTTATTCACCTTTTCAATTTTCTAGTGACCTTAGACTTAAGGAATTCATATAATCATATTCCTTGTCTATCCAGCTTTTAGGCATTTCTTAAGTTTTTTTTCTGTGTCTGAATCACATTATGAGTTCTTTACTTTATTATTTTGACATAACTTGGTTATCTTTGCAGACTCTTTTTCAGTCAGGAATCTATGTCTTGGGCAGGAGATCTATGCAGGCTGGGACTACTTAGAAATCGTTTCTGATTTCTTTTGATAGGCTTGTTTTCCTGTGGCATTGCCTGGACACCTCAGTTCAAAGAGGTTTTCTTCCACAGGGAAAAATATATCTATATTTAGATCTGATCCAGAAGTTTTCCACTTGTTTAACTGTTTCAGCAAGAGAATTTTTCAGGATTCTAGCTGTCATTGCATCCACAATACTTATGATACCACAGCTTCATATGAGAAATCTCTATGGTCCCAACATCAACATCCATTTACTTAGTCTAGTTTGGGGCTTTGTGGAAAGGAAGATCATGTGACAGAGACAGTCTGTCATTGTAGATGCAACATACTTTGATTGCAGAGCAGTCTCAAATGTAATAAGGATGCCCATGTCCACCAAGCTGGATGCAGAGATAGCAGGAAAGTGCCCATCCATGGTTGCAGGTACTTGAAAGGCTAGGAGTGGAGGTGTTTGTAACCAGACAAGGGAAGGGTGCTTACATGGTGCAATCTGCAGGTAACCTCACCAGAGATGCTGCCCGGCACCCAAACCATATGGTCTCCCTAGAGCGGTATTCCTGAGTCCTACAGTAAGATAAGGTAGACCTAAAAGTCCTAACTAAATGCATAAATGCTGCTCACCATGCAAACTGAGATAACGTTCTGAGGTTGGTTTTATAGGGAAATTTTAACTTCTGGTGATTGCATGTAATCAGCAAACCACTACCACTGCATGAAGAGCAGCTTCTCGTAGACGTGAGGTTTATATCACTTGTGGTCTCCAGGACCCCTGTAAGTGTTTTTAGACAACAGCACTGTTATGTAGTATGTACACAAGCAAGGGGAAACTAGATATTACCCTCTTTACATTGAATCAATAGAGACAGATGGCAACAGTTGATGCAACACACTGACACCATATATAGAATGAGAAACAAGGGGTTGATGATGGTGATGATTATGAGTCAGGGTCAGATAACAGCATTTACCCACATGCTGCACATCTATGCATCACACCATCTTCTACCAGTATAGATAGGTGTGACCCAACCCATATGTGCCCAGGCTTTGGTTCTTGCATTGGAAAGGGGTGACCATCCAAATGAATATGTATCCCCTTTGTACAGCTCTCCAGCTGAGCAGCTGATATTTGTGGTTCCCCAGATTTCACTGTAATTATTTTCCCATGCATGTCATGTCTGTTACAGGGTCATAAACTATGCACTTAAAATCAGATGCACATTTTGAACATTTTCATCAGACTTTAATCTTCACACAAAGTCCACCGTTTTGCAAAGTTTGTCACCTTAGCTAAAATGATGACTAAGTGTAAAAAAATAGTTGGAAATTCCAGCCACCCCCCTGGTACAGTATGTGGTAGGAGGAGCTTATCTTAATCAGTTTTATCTGAATTACTCTAAGCTTGTTGCTGTCATCCTAAGAAAGTGTTAATAGTTTGTGAAGCTGGACACTGGATTAAACAATAGGTGCAAGCAGAGGTGAAAATAGCCATATTTAGCTTGAATAGGTGCTAACTATAGTATGTTGTGCATTGATCCTGAATTTTTTTTCATTTAATGAGAAACTTTAAATGATGGGCTTGATAACATGTACTTATTTATTTAATTCATTCATTTTACTTTGTTAACACGGTAACTCATTCAAAGGAAGTTAGTGAGTTTAGACATTGCCTAGGTCCACCTTTTGGGAAACCATGCTTAGATTTTTTTTCTTTTTCTTTTTTTTGGTGGATAGGGTTGAGAGTATGGTTGCATATGCTTCTTTAGAAGCTGATTCATGGTTGTCACTTTTCACAGAATTCAGAATACCTGAGAGCTCTGTCAATGTGAACTGGAGGTTGGTGTAGTCTGTACTATTATTACTATTATTATTATTATTTAAAATTGTACCCTTTTGTGACCAAAGATAGTGGGCTTCTTAATTGGAGTCAGTAGGTTTTGGGAAACATGACTTCTGAATTTGGCTCATGTTATGGCAGTTGTTAGAGGTAACAGCTGTATGTAGGTAGGTTTTTGAGGGTCATTCGTGGGCATGATCAGCTTGGTGGAAGAAGCTGGTTTTCTTGGAACTTGTTTGCAACACACAGCTGAACATTACAGGTAGGTGGATATTTTTATTTATTTATTTATTTTTTATATCTGGGAGCTGGTCAGTTATTGATGTATCATGCTGAGTGTAACTGCTGGAGGAGCAGCTAAGTTGAAACTGTATTTTTGTTGAAATGTTTTGTTTTAAATAGTGTAACATTTTGTACTCTTGTTTTTTATTGCAATGTTGTATGTTTTAAATAGTGTTTTTATTGGTGCAGGAAGCCATGTTGGTGCAGCGGCAGTGTTGTTGTCTCACAGCAAGAGGTTCTCCTGTTCGATTCTCAGCTGGAGTGCCTTCTGTGTGGAGTCTGCATGTCCTCCCCGCGGTCGAGTGGCATTCAATAGACATGCGTGAATGGGCATGCCTTTGCTGAAGGTTGGGCGTCAGGCTGGCAACTTGGCACCATAAAAATCTACTGCCAATCATTAGTGGACCGGAGTTTCACTGTGGCGACCCCTAACCAGGAAAAGTATCCATGTGCAACTAACAGTGGGTAAAACTGCCTTCCAGTTTATAGCCTGCTACAGACTACCCTCCCAAACCCAGCAACCCCACTCAGCCTTCCTGAGAACACTGGAAAATATGAAGGTCTCTCCAAACACCATTATATTGGGCAACTTCAAATACACAAACATAGACTGGGAGCATTACTCTAGTTCCAACACCCTAGCCCAAAGGTTCCTAGAATTCATAAACTCAAATGCTATAGAACAACTTGTTACCACTCCCACAAGAGGGGAAAACATACTGGACCTGATCATCACCAACATGGGGACTCTATGCTTCAGACCAGAAGTGTATCCCTCATTGGTAAGATCAGACCATAAACTGATCTCACTGGATATTCACATCCCGACCCCACCCCCTGCCCAGAAAACCACAGTGAAAAACTTCTCTAAAGCAAATTTCACACTTCTCAAAACAGAGGTGGAATCCTTCAAAGCCCCCGGGCCTGTGGAAAATACGGCCCAGACCGCAGAATCCTTTATAAATGCATTCTATGAACACCTTCAGGAATGCATGGATCATGCAATCCCAAACAAAACCAAGACCCAATCCTCCAAAGGCAGACGTCCTGTCTGGTGGACCCCAGCCATAAACAAACTATACAATAGAAGGAGGAAGCTACTACATGATAGAGCAAAATCCCAAAAAGGGAAGGCATCTCTGATCAGTATTAGCAAAAAAACTAAGGGCACTCATAAAATTGTCTAAGGCCAGCTTCGAGAGAAAAATTTCACAGGACACTAAGGATGATCACAAGGCTTTCTTTAGTTATGTTAGGTACCTGGGTGGGAATTCCCAGATATGCTCAGAATTAGTCCAAAATGACAAAAAATACACCGAACCCACAGACATTGCCAACATCCTAGCTGACAGGTTCAGCGCAAACTTCTCCCCCCCCCTCCCCACCAAAAAGGCAAATATCTATCCCAGCAGAGTGCTGCCCCCCTGACATCTCAGATGCTCAGTTAAGAGCCGCCCTCTCCAAAGCAAAAAACACAGCATCAATGGGACCAGACGGTGTCCCGGGCTGTGTCCTACATGAACTCCAAGAAGAGCTAAACCCAAACATAAAACTACTGTTCAATCTCAGCCTTACTGCAGGATATGTACCCAAAGAGTGGCGTACAGCAACAGTGGTCCCTCTCCACAAAGGTGGTGCCTCAACGGACCCTGGAAACTATTGTCCCATAAGCCTGACTAGCTTCATCTGCAAAGCTATGGAAAGGATCATCATGGATCTCATAAATAAAGATATTGGGGACCTACAGACACTGGATCCTACCCAGTTCGGCTTTGTTAAGGGCAGATCCTGCCTCTTAAACCTGGTCGACTTCTTTGAAACAGTCACCAAGGCCATTGACGAAGGGAAGGTGGTCCACACAGCCTACCTGGACCTCGCAAAAGCCTTCGATACAATACCCCACTCGGGCATTATAGATAAGCTCACCAGCTTAAATATAAACCCCTATGTCACTAGATGGGTTGCAAACTGGCTCAAGGACAGAACCCACATGGTTAGAATTGCTGGAGCCGTGTCAGACTCCAAACCAGTTACAAGTGGCATCCCACAAGGCTCAGTCCTGGGACCTCTCTTGTTCGGTATATATTTCTCGGAGGTACAGGCCAACACAGAAGAACTGTGGCTGACCAAGTTCGCAGATGACTGCAAACTGGGCACCATAATCGACTCTCCAGCCGACACAAGCATCCTCCAAAAGGGCCTCATAGAAACAGACAACTGGTGCCAGAGCCATGGCCTCAAGCTAAACGCCAAAAAGTGTATAGTCATCCCCTTTGGCAAAAACAAAGTGCCCACAAATTACCACATAGGTGGTAATCCATTAAGTACAGAAGAAGTAATTAGGGACCTGGGGACCCAAGTTGATAGCAATCTCTTATTTCACAACCACGTGGCCAAAGTGATTAGAAAAACATTTTATATAGCCCACCTAATCATGAAGGGATTCACATCTAGATTAGGGGAGGTCGGCGTGCCTCTTTACTCATCCCTCATCAGGCCCATAATCGAGTACAATGCCCCTTTTGGGATGTACCTTACCAAACATCTGCAGCAACTGGAAAGAACCCAAGAGTACCTCACCAAGAGGATCAAAGGGCTCAAACAGATGCCATATGCTGCCCGGTTAAAGAAACTCCAGCTCTACTCAGTGGCATACCGCCTGCTCAGAGGCAACCTGTGCCTGACATATAAAGCCATGTCCAACCCGGAATTAAGGGACATGCTGCACCTCAAAAAATCCAAATCCCATCGAGCTACATGCTTGAGAGACTTGAACCTCAGCACTGAAATAAATAGGACATGCTGGAGGGACAGATTCATAACCCAGAGGCTCCCTTCACTCTGGAATAAAATCCCAGTCCAGATTAGGCAGAGTCCCTCACTGACTCTCTTCAAGAGGAATCTTGATGAGTGGATGGGAGATCGTAGGTTTACCCCGGGTATCACTTCTGTGTCACTGTTAGACAGAGGTACAGTATACTAACCTCGAAAAAGGGCATAGCAAAATTAATTTAAAATAGGTGGCGAAAGCCAAACATACTCTGGCTAGGCTTACAAATGCCCTAGGGCAGATAGCCTAGTATGAACCTATGAACCTATGAACAACAACCAGTTTTACTGCACTTTGTGTGAGTGGTTATTTCAGAGTGCATGTGTGAGATTTTCTCACATTTAGCTTATTTTTCTTTAATTTTATGTGAACACTGTGATAGGACGGATTATATCGTTCTTACAAATGTGGCTGATTTTAGGTTTTGTGGTAATCTGGCAGCCATTTTGTGTGATTATTATATAGGTTAGTTGAGCATTTGTATATTGTATAAAAAGATATACAAGTGTGTATATAACTGCATTTCATAAACACTGTTCATTTAATTATGAGATCCCATCTGGTTTGGCCTTAATTCCAGGAATTTCACATAAGCACTTCCATATTCAGTACACTTTCTGTCTGGTAATATGGCACAACATAGCCTCTTGCACGCATTGTTCTTTGCTCAATAAGAAGGCTCTCGTTTATTTTATTTATTTATTTGCAGTTTGTTAACCAGGGAAATCCACTGGGCTGTATTCAGCCCGTTTTCAGTGGTGGCCTGGGGAGAAAAACTCCACAGTAATGTAGAAGTTGCGGCGATATTTTACTCGACTGGCTCACCAGATGTGCAGTAGCAAGCGCTGCCCAAACCCCGCCCCAGCTGGTTAACATGTCGCTGTTCTCACGAATAGCCAACACGATGTGGTTTTCCAGCCAGAAAAGAACATCAAAGGCGTGAATAATTTAACGCAATTTCCATATCCTTTTTTGTAGGAGAAACAGCAATTACATGTTTTCCCCTTGTTTTTGCAAGGGGCAAGCTCCCTGCACCCCTGTGGAGGCGCTGTGCCCCCACACCCCCGTCACTTGGATATACCGACTCCGGCTTACACAGGACCCACTGCCTTCCATTAGCACCAGCAAGAGCAGTGTAATACTGCACGACACAATAACGTTAAATCTTTGCCCAAAGGAAGGGTATATTTAGACATTGACATGTTATGCATGTTAGCCCTTAGCATGATGCATACAGTGAATGTAGATGAGCAGCTGAGTTAGGCAGCCTTTAGTAAAGAACATTCTGATGAACTTGTTTTAATAATTGTTCGCAAGCCTGTTGGCTGTTAGATTGTATGCATGATGTCAGTGGCTAATATGCATGGCATGCCAATCATGCCTTATTTCATATTCAGGTTCGCCCATCAATCATCTGGACCATGCCCACTCCTGCACGAAACTGAAGGTGAGCCAGTAAAGTACAACATCACCGAAGTTGCACAGTATAAAGACAGTATGTCATGAGACAAATCACTGTACGAATATTGTAATAAGGAAAAATTAGATGCCTTGATTAGGACTCACATTATTTTCCATGGAGTCAGCATATATATGCCAAGCCATTGCAGTGAAAACTTGCTGATAAAATCATCTTAACACAATTTTCATTAAGGGTTAGAAGAAGACCTCCCTTGACTTTAGAGCACTTAGTCTGGTGAAGCACTTTTACAGATTTAGAACTATTGGTATTGGATTGTACTGGGACTGAGGCCTATGGTGCTGCTTCTCAATGGACCACCACACTTTCTAATGGTAATAAAGAATGTCTAGCATTTAGTGTGGCTTGAACACTGGGAACAGTGGGTCATAAAAACTACTTAGGAAATAATTCCCTTACTAGAAGGTTAGCTCAGTGTACTTGATTTAATATTGGTTTGTATATTACTTGTTTGATTTCCTTGTATGATTTGACTTTAATCACAGATTGTTTAAATGTATGCAAATTCCATGATTATCGATTTAGAAACTTTATACATTCATAGGTAAGTATTAGGCTAGCTGCTGTTGCAGGCAATTACAAACCTAGCCAGTTTCCCTTTTTCTGCTAGAAATAACTTATCCCATTTGGTTATAGATTGGCCTTACCCATCCTGTGGTTGATAATTATGTATTACCCTGAATAACAATAACTGGGATCATATTGTAGATAATTGGAAGGGATCTGTGCATTGGATAAAGCATTTACAAGCTGCTTCTGTCCACTAGTAGTACAGGGGCAGTCCTTGAAAAAAATTCTGTTTCCCATCTGTTGTGCTTGAAAATGGAGAAGGAATGAACTTTGTTTTACATGGCTGGGGTGTCTATTCTACAGCAGCAGTATTGTACCTGCCCCTCCAAACCATTCATTTGATGTTGCAGAAGAGGTTTAGATCCCTAGACTGAGTATTTCTGATATCATTTGACTTTATAGTGTTGCTTGCTTTGGTTCATAGGAGGTTACTAGGCTAATAGCTCTAGGGTCTTTACAAGCCTAGCCATGTTATACCTGTGTTTCCTAACTAATCTTGGTTAGACATTCATTATTCGCACAGCAAGTCTATGATCTGCACCTACTACCTGGTTCCAAGAGGGACATAGATGCCACCCCCAGAGTGAATTTGCAGTCTCCCATCCAATTGTCTAGGCTGCACTTGAATAGGGTCATTGAGGAGCTCTGCTTCATGCAAATTGGGACTTTATTCCAGAGGAGCAGCAATCTCTGGAAGATATATCTATCTCACCAGCATGTTCTGTTAATGTCACAGGCTAGGCTGAGGTCCCTGGAGGTAGTGACACTTGTCCCATTTGATATCTGGCTGTGCAGCATTTCCATTAGGGCTGCTCTGCAGACCAGGCATAAGTCGCCTCTCAGCAGCCTATAAGATAATGAGTGCAGTGACAGGGCTTTCAGTCTCTTCAGTCTTTCCAATTAGGTCATGTTTTGGAGGTCGTGAATTTTCTTGGTGAGAAACCTCTGTGGTCTCTCCAGCTGCTGCAGATGTTTGGTGAGGTACATGCAAAAGGGAGCATTGTACTCTATTAATGGTCTGATGAGGGTCAAGTATGGAGGAATTAAAACATTCTTAGTCTTGGATGCAATGTCCTTATTTATTTATGAGGTGCACAACATAGGAGGCTTTCCTTATCACTGTGGACACATGGTGATCGAAGTTTATATTGCTATCAACCTGTTCCCAAATCTCACACCACTGGGTTTGAGCTTAAGGGGAATTTGCATGGAACTTCTCTTTTCCAAAGGAGATAATAATGCACTTTTTGTGTTTAGTTTTAGTCTGTGGCTTTGACACCAATCATTTGTCAGTGTTAGCCCCTTTTGTAATATGTTATGATTGCACCCAGTTTGCAATCATCAGCAAACTCAGAAAGGCACAAGCCATCTACTTTTGCCCGGACATCCGAGAAGTAGATTCCAAACCATAGAGGGCCCAGCACAGATCTTTATGGTATGCTGCTGGTAACTGGTTTAATGGTAGAAGTGGAATCCCCAGCTTTGACAGCATGCATTATGTTGGTGAGCCAGTTGGCTACTCATCTGGTGATGTAATGGTTAATCCCCAGCTGGGAAAGTTTCTCAATGACACATGAGTGGGAGATTGTGTTAAAAGCCTTGGCTAAGTCAAGATAGGCAGTATGTACTGTTTTGCCTTTATCCAGGGATTTGGAGACATTCTCGAAGAAGTTCACCGGAGTTAATAAGCACAATCTACCCTTAACAAAGCCAAAGAGGGTTGGGTCAAGAGTTTGAAGGTCACCTATGTCCTTGTTGATAATATCCATGATGTTTCCTTCCACTTTCATGGCCTTGCAGATAAGTCTGGTTAGACTTATGGGTCTATAATTCCCGGGGTTGGTTGATGGATCCCCTTTGTGCAAGAGGATTACTGTTGTTGTTCTCCACTCTGTTGGAACAAAGCTAGTTCTCAGGCTGTGGTTAAACAGAGTGCTAAGTGGTTCTGCTAGGTCTTGTTTTAGATTATCTAGTAATCAGCCTGGGATGGTATCTGGTCCCATAGAGGCCATGTTTTTGGCATTGGAGACCGCGGATATGACCTGCTCTTTGGAGATGGTAGGCAGAGGACTGGTGTCATGTATGCTTTGGGGTATGGCTGGTGGGGACAGGGGGTGAAGTTTGCACCAAATATGTCAGCTAGCAGGTTGGCTATTTCCTCAGGTTTAATATGACTGGTACCGTCCAGTATAAGTTCAGCACATATCTGGGCATTCCCTTTTAGATTTCAGACACAGCGAAAGAATGCCTTATGATTGTCTTTAGCTGGCAATGCTCATTTAGCTTCACAGTTAGCTTTAGAGGACTTTACAAGATATTGGATTTGCTTGTTCAAGTTTTGGAGGGTGCTCTTCCTCAGCTGAGTAAGTTCCCTCTTGTTCTTAGACATCAGTTTCTTCCTTTTGTTATATAACATTTATACTTGAGGTCCACCAGGGTGGCTTGTTTTTTTCTGGGGGGACATGGTTTTGATCTGGTCAGGTACAACCAAGTCTATACAGTTAAGTGTTTATACAAGGGATTCCTGTACTCCTCTGCATAGGAGTCTTTGTTGGCTGTGTTAGCAGAGGGTTTAAAACTTTTTATACGTGTTGGCTGGTAAGAGGAAAATATTCATGTATGACATCACTTCTAAGAAGGAGGATATAAGGTGCATTCCCTTTTGATGGCCTTACATTTTATGATGATTGACAGGTTGACAGACAAGATCAGACAGGAGTCCCCGTGGACTATGATGTTTGCAGATGACATTGTGATCTGTAGTGAGAGTAGGGAACAGGTGGTGGAGACCCTGGAGAGATGGAGATATGCTCTAGAGAGGAGAGGAATGAAGGTCAGCAGGACTAAGACAGAATATATGTGTGTGAATGAGAGGGAGAATAGAGGAATGATGAGGATGCAGGGAGTAGAGGTGGCGAAGGTGGATGAGTTTAAATACTTGGGATCAATAGTTTAGAGTAATGGTGAGTGTGGAAGAGAGGTGAAGAAGAGAGTACAGGCAGGATGGAGTAGGTGGAGAAGAGTGTCAGGAGTGATTTGTGACAGACGAGTACCAGTAAGAGTGAAAGGGAAGGTCTACAAGAGGGTAGTGAGACCAGCTATGTTATATGGGTTGGAGACAGTGGCATTGACAAAAAGGCAGGCGTTAGAGCTGGATGTGGCAGAGTTAAAGATGTTAAGATTTGCACTGGGTGTGACGAGGGTGGACAAGATTAGGAATACGTATATTAGAGGGTCAGCCGAGGTTGGAAGGTTTGGAGACAAAGCCAGAGAGGCAAGATTACCTTGGTTTGGACATGTGCTGACGAGGGATGCTGAGTATATTGGGAAGAGATGCTAAGGATGAAGCTACCAGGTAACAGGAAAAGAGGAGGCCTAAGATAAGGTTTATGGATGTGGTGAGAGAGGACATGCAGGTGGTTGGTGTGGCAGAGCAAGATGCAGAGGACAGGAAGAAATGGAAACAGATGATCCACTGTGGCGACCCCTAATGGGACCAGCCGAAAGAAGATGATGATGATGACATTTTTTACCCTTCAGAGATGGAAGACAGACTCCAAGAAGGGAATAGGGATTATGTGAGCAGGTAGTCCTGACATACCAAAAAGGATAAAAGGAATTATATATCATTAAAGTTAAGCAATTTTCTCAGTGATAGGTAAGATAAGATAGCATAGGACAACTAGATTTGATTAAAGGTTTTTAAGTTCAGACTTGCTGAATATAAATATATTTTTTATAGTTTGATGTGCAATATAAAAACTGAATATTCTCTTGTTTGTATACAGATTAACTGGAGAATGTGAGGCAGTGGTTATTACAGTGACACTCTAAATAGAAGATGAGCACTTAATACAGAATAGAGAGAAGGGTTTAAGAATTTGTGGTGTTTTCATAGAGTGTTACCAAGTTTATTTACACCATAAAATCCAAAATAATCACTTTGTAAATCCTGACTCTGGAGCAAACAGTTTCTTTTTACGACAAATACAAATGGATACCACATCCAATTTAGTAGGACATGGTTTTATTAATTTTTGTGTCAGCTGCTAATAAGCCAGGGTGGAAACAATAGTCAGTTATATGGGTACAAATATAATCACAGAAAAGTTAATACGAGATGAAAAAAGATCAGCTGAAGTGGACTCGGGCAGAATCTAGAGAGCATCACTGACTACTGTATCATTGTGATTGACACCCAATATCCCATCAGTTTTCATGGGAAACATTAGAAATGATACTGGCATTTAGAAAATGGAATTTGCTTGTCTGTGTGCCCACATGTATATGTGTATGTAAAATATGAATTGATAGTCCGATTAAAGCTGACATCTAAATAAGTGTTGTTTTAGAATATAGTTATCAGGATGAGGAGAGTTTAATATAGGCTGGGGCATGTAAGGAAGAAGATGAGGAAAGAAGGCAGAATAAATTACAGGAAGAGCCGGATGCTCTGTTGTATTAATTGTTTGTTGAATATTTTTCATTTTCTTGCAAGTTCTTCACACTTAGTGAACTGACCAATAGAAAAAAAAAAAAAACATCCAGGGGCAATGATCCTTTCACCAGCTGAATGCAAAGCTTCCCTTTCATGTAATGTTTCATTACACTGATCACCTCAAAGGTCATTCCACAGTAAAGTGCCAGCAATTTATTTTGAATAGACAATTCCCTGTCAGCAGAATAAAATACCATACAGCAAGTGCTAACCTGCATCAAGCAGATCTGAACTGACTTTCTAGCATTAGGAAAGAAATTGAGAGAAAGACAATCATATTAAATGCTAGGCAGCCCCTAGTTTGTCTGGCAGAACTTTATTTGTATGTTGCTGCATTGCAGAAAAAATTTTAATGCAATACCATCAATGATTGCTGCAACACTGCAATCAAGGTTATTGAATCTTAATAATAAGGAAGTATTCCCTCACCCCAAGGTTGAGTGACCTTGCAGTCAGAACCTCTTGTAGGATGTTGCTGCCATGGGGGGAATCTATGATAGCTTCCAATTTACAGTCATCTGTGAATTTGGTAAGCCAGAAACCTTTGACATTTTCCTTTATTTCAGACAAGTAGATGCTAAGCAGGAGCTGGCCCAACAAAAAGCTCTGGGGTACTCTACTGGTAATGGGTCTCCTAGTGGAGGTAGTCTCACCAGTCCTAAGTTCTTGGGTCCTATCTGTGAGCCAGCCAGAAATCCAGTGAGTTAAGTTTGGATTTATGCCTAGTTTTGAGAGTTTGTCAACAATATCCGAGTGGGGAATTGTATTGAACACCTTGGCCAAGTCAAGGTAGGTGGTATGCACTGTTTTCTTCTCATCCATGGCCTGGTTGACCATCTCAAAAGAAGTCTAACATGTTGAGTAGGCAAGACCCTCCCTTAACAAAGTCAAACTGGGATGGGTCAAGTGTCTGTAGGTTGTTAATGTCCTTGTTAATCACTTCCATGATAATTCGTTCTATGGCTTTGCAAATATGACTGATGGGCCAGTAGTACCTGGGGTCAGTTGATGATCCACTCTTATGAAAAGGGAAGACCATTACACCCTTCTATTCACCTGGCTCATAACCTGTTTTGAGTACAGTATCTGAAACTAATTGGGACCTGGGGTAGTTCAGATAACTAAACTGTTCAGATACTCAAAACATACATTGAACCAGATAACAAAACTTCTAAAATCTTTTTTCTGCACTCAGCGAATATACTTTTCAACCATTCAGTGATTCTAGTGGACAATAAGGAATATTTTTCATGCATGAGTGGACTACAAGCTCAAAAAGCACACACAATCACATACATATAACGTCTACATATTCAGACTTCATGATTTTTCCTACCCGAAAACATTGGAAGGCTGTGTTCAAATAATTGATGTTTCAGATAATTGACATTCAGATAATCAATTCTCTACTGTTTGTAGTTGAAGAGTGTCTCACGTGGTCCTGCTGGGCCTTGTTTTAGGGTATTTAGGAGGCAACAAGGGATACTGTCGGGGACCATTGAAACAGTGTTTTTGGCCTTAGCGAGTGCCACTAGGACCTGCTCCCTGTTGATAGTTGGGGATAGAAAGGATTTTATGGGGGGGGGGGTAGTGGGGGTGAAGTCAGAGCTAAATTTATCAGCCAGTAGATTTGCTATGTCACACTGATCAGTGAAGTTTGTGCCTTTTACCACCAGTTCTGCACACTGCTGAGTGTTTCCTTTAAGGTCAGCATATCTCTCAAATTTTTTTGTGCAAGACATGGGGACAAAGCCAAAGTAATGGAAAGGGGGAAATGTCCAAAATCAGGGATAATTTTTAAATATTACCTCTAATTCACTTACAAGTTAGTAGAGGAATAACTATTTCCAACAACACGGATTTCCTAAAGATTAAGAAGTATGGAACATCACTGATTGACTGTAATCTTCAGTGATTTACCAGAAAATCAAAACGTTTTACAAGGATAAGGGTAATAATATGAGGAAAAAATAGGAAGAGTTGAGCATTATGAAGCAATTAATGTCAAGTAGTATTGCTTTCATTGTTTTTCAGTCTTTTGTTGCGTGGGTGGCCATTTACTTCCACAGATTTCCTTCTCTGAGTGTAATTTTCTCTTAGTTTATTTTTTTTGACAGGGAGGACTTGTGTTACATATCATGGTAATATCATGAGATATCTTGTATACTGTAATTTATTGCATTTCCTTATTAGTCTGTACTTTTGAAATGAAAAATGCTATGTGCTTTTTGCTCTTGTATACAGATTTAGGTTTTGGTATAGTTCTCATGTTTGCTTTGATTTGGGTTTTCATTTTGGGTAGCTGTTGGTAATTGCAATCACAAGTTTTATATGTGGCATATTATATTTTAGTATAGTATAGTATTGTGTATTAGTGGGGTGTAATTTTACAAGCTTCAAAATAATAGAAAACATCTACAGTTAAATTATTATACTACGTAAGCCATAGGCTAGGATTCGTGAGTGCCTACACTGTGTACACTGTTCTGCGTGACTAGGCAACACAAGTATAACTCTCAACTTTTTCCTCCTAATTTTAGTTTTCCTGCTGAATTTTTTTGTAGTCTTAAATATTGAGAGGGATTCATAAAAGTTACCAGAAAGTGTAGACTACATGTACACTTAGTATAATCTGACTGAGTGAATAGACAGCACAAAAAATGTGGTAGGAATTTTCTTGAATACAGATTGTGTGCACTTAGTGTAGGCTTTTATGAATCCAGTCCATAATGTGACAACATTAATAAAAAACAGATACAAACTTGTATAACAACTTAATTATTAATGACATTTTAGAGTTTTTAGAAATTAAAGGTAAGTTAATATAATGCATACAGGAATTGCAATATGAAGTGAGGAAAAAAAAGAATATCACATATCTAGATATAAAATTTGGAAGTGAGCGAAAAGGGGGGGTAAGGAGGTGTAAGGTATGAATTGGAACGTGTTCATAATTAGGGATATCGTTTATCCTGGGGTTAAGCACGCACAAAAACAGAGACAGGTTTTGGCTAAGAACTATTTCAGAATGGTTTTAAAAGACAGAAGGGAGGACATTGATCTGATGGATACAGATAAGGAGTTCCAGGCCTTTGCAACATGGCATAAGTATAAACCATGTCCAACAGGTTTGATAGGCTTGTGGACAGACAGAAGTTTTTCCTCAGTAGATCATAATGACTGAGTCGAAACACAGGTGTGTAGAATGGTATTTAGTGCCAGACAAGCAAATGTATGCCTGGTAATTTCATAGGTGGGAAGAAGCAGTGTATATGTTAGTTGTTGGGGTAGTTCTAACCAGTTTAGGCTTTTAGTGTTATACTGCTGTGGGCTCTGAAAGGAGTATTTGGTGAATATTTATTTTTTTATTTTTTTTTTTTTTATTTTACATTTGTTGACCGGGCTAGTCTAGCTGGATATATGTCCATTTTCAGTAGAGGCCCGGGGAGAAAAGCTCCAAGTGTAGATTACAGATATAAAAAAACATATAGGAAACAGAACATAGACATTGTTACATACAATTTTACAAAAAAAGCAGTAAGTAGGGAACATTAATGTAAAAATTGCAAACCAAAAATTTTTTTTTTTTTTTTTTGTCAGAAAGCATACATATAAAGTTACTGTAAGGATAGATAGGATAGGAGAGGAAGAAGTGAGTTAACCTGGGTTGGTGCAGGAGCATAGCCAGTGTTTGTTGAGATGATTTTTTATTTGTTTTTTAAAAAGTGAGAGAGAGCACAAAGATGTGATGTCAGAGGGTAATTTATTCCACATTTAGCCACTTATTACAGTATTGCTCACATTTTGCTTTTTGTGATGCCTGGAGGTTAGTAAGAATAGAAGTGCTATAAAGTAGTGATGGGAGGAGGTAAGTAGTGGCAAGTGTAGGTGTAGTTGTGTTGATGAGAAACTTTTTGGACCTGTAAAGCATTCCTAGTTTTTGGTGATTTTTTTGTGCATTTTGTATATGCAGGTGCAATGTAAGATTACCGGCTCATAGGTAAGTACTATGCTAGCTGCCCTTGCGGGTCATTTTACGTCCAGACAATTTCCCTTTTTTGTGATCAAAATACCGTATGCCATTAAGTTATAAACTGGCCTCACCCATCCCATGGTTGATAAGTGTATACTACCCCTAATGAGAATAACTACGATTTTACTATAGATATCTTGAGGGGACCCATGCATTGGATAAAGCATTTAGGAGCTCCCTCTGTCCGTCAGTAGTACAGGGGGCAGTCTTGGGGTAAATTTTCTGTTTCCCACCCATAGATCTAATCTACAGTTGAAAATGGATAGGGGTGAATTTTGTTTTATGTGGTTGGGGAGTATGTTCCCACAGCAGCAGTATCCTCTGCAAAATATATCTGTCATTCCAAACCATTCTATTGATGTTGCAGAAGAGGTTTAGTTCTTTAAACTGAGTATTTCTGATGCCATTTGATTTACTGATGTGCAGTAAATTCATCAGTAATGAGTTGGAGGATGCCTTGTCTGTCAGACACAGGTCACCTCTTAGCAACCTGTGGGATACCTAGTATAGTGACAGAGATTTCAGTTGGTCAATGTCAGGCAGGCTGTTCAAGTTTTGTATCCTTTCAGTAAGTTATGTCAGTAGGCATTACAGCTGTTACATGCGTTTGAACAGGCAGATGCCAAAGAGGCCATTATATGCAATGACTAGCCCAATGAGGGGTGAGTAAAGGGGGCAAATTACATCTCTAAATCAATGCTGGTCAAAAGTGTATGTATGTGTGTTAGTGTTAAATCTGTGGAGGGAAGGTTGTATGTGTGTATGATGGTGACATTATTGTGTGTATTTGTGAGAGATATTTAAATGTTTATGCTTGTTTATGCACAAGTCTGGTAGTGAGTAAACCTGAGTTCAGCATCTTATTGTTGAATTTATAGATAGTGAGGTTATGGAAGTGTCTCCTTTCCCCCATTTTTATTCAGTCTCAGAGTTAGTATATATTGGGGGTGTGGAGGTTAAATGGGGTACTGTAGGGGGGCTTGACCTCCTACAAAATCCTTTTTTTGGAATATGCAGTTATACATATTACCTCCAAAAGTGTCCAAACTAAAATATACACAAAATTACATGCTGCATTTGACTGAACTTACGTTGACTGTAGTACAAACTGAGATAGAAACAAGCATCTACAAGAAGTTTGTTTTAAATGATAAATTGACCGGCCATGGTGCTTTCATATGTCCATGGTATTGAACAAAACAGCAGAGGCAATTCATTAAAATAATGTGATTTTTATTAAACAAATATTGCGTAGACACTTCGTTATTACAGATATGATAATAAAAGTTGTAGTTGTACAGTCTCTCATGTTACTTCTTCTACAGTTACAAGTAGATTTCATACAGCTTCTTCCTGTCTGAATTCTAGTAGAAAACTTCCGGGCCACTTCAAGTTCTTCCAGCTTGCCTCTTCTTTGTTACATCACACTTACCAGACCTCCGTTCCAGTTACTTATTAATCTCCCTGCATTGAGAAGCCAACATCCCTGATTACCAGTGCCACAGCCCTCCTTTTAATGCATCATATAATAAGATTATTGCTTTTTAACAGAATTCTCTTTGCTAACCTTTCACAAAACAATTTCTAAAACACTCTATATACAACACAGTTTACAATATATTTGCAATATATTGTGGATTTACAACAAATTACTTTATGACACACCATTATTCTATTGTTCTGATACTCACAGAGCAAGTGCCACTAGTACCATGAATAGATGGACTACAGGGGGCAGCTAGCATGGGTGTAAGTGGTCAGGGGTTACAATCAACAGTCAATTTTCAGTGATCACCAGTGAATAAGCTCTGTCAGATGAATAGATTTAGCAGATTAGAGTGATTAGACTGCAGTCTTTGCTGCTATGGTTTAACAATTTAAGGGAGGTGTTTTCAGTTTATTTTCGGTATTCAACTTAGTAAGTGCGAACTGCCAAGTGCACCAAATAGGATTCATATGAGGTTCAATATTCGCCATCATGCCTTATTTTTGGTATAAGTGACCTTGTAGAAAGTGTCCTTGCAGGAAGCTTTGGTATAGGTAGCTTGTGTGCAAAATGTGTGAATCATATCAACTGTCTGGGTGATGCACAGACCACCTAGCATTATAGAGAGTGAAAGCCCTTCCTGTTAATATATTGCAGGCCATCTATATCTGATTGATCCTTGATAGTAACATGGGTACAATCTATACTTCCGGTGACCTCAAAGAAATGGATGATGTCATAAAAGAGCCTGTACACTGTTTGGTTCTCTCCTCCCTGCTGTCCTAAGCAACCAGTAATGCACTTCCACATACTTTGCATATATATGTGCCTTAGTACATCTATAAGCCACCTCTGTTCATAAGGGTCACAGGTGATATGACTGGGTGAATTTGCAATTTCCCATCCATTTGTCCAAACTGCATTTGAATAGGCTTAGGGAAAAGCTTGGTTTCACATGAATGGAAGTCTGTTCCAGAGAAGGGGTAACCTCACAAGACATACACATATTGCACTAATATGTTTTTTTTATGTCACAGATGGGGTTTAGATCCTTAGATCAGATTATTCTAGTGCTTTTTGTTTTGATAATGTACAGCAGATCCAACAGGGCTGAATCAGAGAATGCCTTGTTGGTTAAGTACAGATCACCCCTCAGTAGTCTGTAGGAGAGCAAGTACAGGGAAAGGGCTTTGAGATGGTCCACATGGGACATGTTATTTACACCCTGTATTCTTTTAGTGGGGAACCTCTGTGGCTGCGCCATCTGTTGCAAATGTCTGGTCATTTACTTGCTGAAGGATGCAGATTACTCGATTACTGGTCTAATGAAGGATGAGTATAGTGGGACTGTGATCTTATTAGAAATGGATGTCATGAACTTACTTATAAATTGTGTCACATGGAAGGATTTTCTCACCACCATGGACACAAACTGATCAAAGTTCCAGTTACTATCAACCTGAGATCCCAAGTCCCTTACCACTGGGTCTGCTCTTAGGAGAATGTTATTATTTGCAGGGATGGTTGTCTTCCCAAAAGGTATAATTATGCATTTTTTGCATTGACCTTTAGGCCATGGTTCTGGAGCCAATTATTTGTCTGTGTCAGGCCCCTCTGGAGGATATCTACAACTCTGGGGGATTCAATGATTGCACCCAGCTTGCAGTCATCAGCAGATGTGGTCAGCCAAAGGCCCTCTACATTTGCCTTGACTTCAGAGAAGTATATTTTGAACAGAAGAGGTCAGAGTACCAAGCCCTGTGAGACACCACTAGTAACAGGCCTCTTGGTGGAGGCAGATTCCCCCACCCTAACTTCATGTGTCTTATCCCTGAGCCATTTGGCTATCCATTGGGTGACATAGGGATTTATGCTTAAATTTGTGAGTTTGTCTATAGTACCCGAGTGAGGTATTGTGTCAAATGCCATTGCCAGATCGTGCTGGGCAGTATGCACTGTTGTACCCCCATCTATCCTCTAATGACCTTCTCGAAGAAGTCCACCAGGTTTAGTAGGCATAACCTGCCCTTGAAAAAAAATGAACTAGGATAGGTCTAGCGTTTGAAGTTTTCCTATGTCTTTGTTAATCTGGTCCACAGTAATTCTTTTCCTAACCTTCCATATAAGACTAGTTAAAATTATGGGTCTGTAGTTCCCTGGGTCTGTTGATGGTCCACCTTTGTGTAGAGGGATTACCATTGCAATTTGCCATTGCCTAGGGACAAAGCTTGTCTGTATACTGTAGTTGAATAGATATTCTGATGGGAATGACAGGTTGTATTTCAAGCTATTCGGGAGACATCCTGGTATATTATCAGATCCCATCAATGTAGTGTTTGGCTCTGGAGAGTGTAGTGAGGACTTGTTCATAACTACCAATTGGGGAGAAATGGTGCAGAGTATTTCATGGGGGAGTAACTGTGAAAGATAGGGGCTGAAATTGGAACAAAATTTATCCCCAGCAAATTTACTATATTCCTCAGTTCAGTATAGGAAGTTCCATGTACTATTAGTTCAGTACACTGTTGGGTGTTCCCTTTAAGATTGTGTACGCAACTGAAAAATGCCTTATGGTTATCCTTAGCCTGGGAGGCTATTTTTTCCTCAAAGTTAGCTTTGGTGCACTTGATTATTACCCTTAGTTACTTGCTGAGACTGATGAGGGAGTTTTGTGTTTTTTCGGCATAGCCCTTCCTATTTTTGGAACAGGATTTTCTTTCTTTTGTTGCACAACCTATTTATACTGAAGGCCCACCAAGGGAGCTTGTTTTCATAGGTTCATAGGAGATTACTAGGCTAATGGCTTAAGTGCCTTTACAACCCTAGCCAATATAACCCAATTTTAATAATGTGAATAGGAAGCCTGTTTCGAAGAAGGGGCAATCTCTGAGTCACATATCTGTCTATCCAGCATGTTTTGTTTGAGTTGCTGTCTACATTTAGATCCCTGGATTGGGTGACCCCCTCCCCCCATGCTGTTTGACTTGCTGATGTGTAACAACTCCATCAGGGCTAGTTTTGTCAGTACCTTGTAGGTCAGGCATAGGTCACCTTTAATAATTGGTAGGAGACAGAGTAAAGTGATGGGGCTTTTAGTCTATCCACACAGTTCATGTTATTTACACCCTGTATTTTCTTTGTGCGGAACCTCTGAGATCGCTCCAGCTGCTGTAAGTGCCTAGTCAAGTGTGTGCCAAATGGTGCATTGTACTTGATTATTGGTCTTATGAGGGTTGAGTACAGCGAGACTATAATTTTCTTGGATCTGGATGCCATGCCATTACTTATAAGTTGTGTCACATAAAAGGATTTCCTCACCACTGTGGACAAGTGACGGTCAAAGTTCTGGCAACTATCTATCTGTATAACTAGATCGCTCACCTCTGAGTCCACTCTAAGGGGTATGTTATTGATATTGTAATTTGGAGGGATATTTGACTTCCCAAAGGGTATGATAATGCATTTTATGTCATTTAGTTTTAGGCCATGGTTCTGCACCACTCATTTGTCTGATCTAGACCCTCCTGGAGGATATCTGCATCATTGGGTGATTCAGGGATTGTCCCCAGCTTGCAGTCATCTAAAAACTTTGTCATCCAGAGGCTTTCCACATTTTCCTTGACTTCAGTGAAGAATATTCTGAAGAGGAGTGTTCTAGTACTGAGCCCTGTGGCACACCACTAGTAACTGTCTTCTTGCTGGATCTGGATTCACCAGTTTTAACCACATGCATCCTGTCCATGAGCCAACTGGATATCCATATGGTGACATAGGGATTTATGCCCAGTTTTGTGTGTTTCTTCATAATACCTGAGTGAGGAATTATGTCAATTGCCTAGGCTAGGACAAGGTAGACGGCATGTACTGTTTTACCCTCATCTATGGCCTTAGTGACTTTCTCAAAAAATCCACCAGATTCAATAGGCATGACCTGCCCTTGACAAAGCCAGACTGGGTCAGGTCCAGTGTTTGGAGGTCTCCTATGTCATTATTTATGTGGTCCATGATTACTCTTTCCATGGCCTTACATATAAGACTAGTCAAACCTATGGGTCTGTAATTTCCTGGGTCAGTAGATGGTCCCCCTTTATGCAGTGAGATGACTGTTGCTGTTCATCAGTCAATCAGGACAAAGTCAGTCCAGTGGCTGTGGTTAAAAAGAGATCCTAATGGGCTTGATAAGTCCTGATTTAAGCTGTTTAAGAGTCAACCTGGTGTATTGTCGGGCCCCATTGAAGCCATGATTTTTGCTTTAGAGAGCACAGTGGCAACCTGTTCTTTGATGATAATTGGCAGTGGAGTGGTGGAGGGTATTTTTTGGGGGAGAACTGGGAGGTGATGGGGAGGTGAAATTTGAGCTGAATTTGTCAGCCGGTAGATTTATGTCTTTCAGCTGAGTATAGGTGACATCATCTACAACTAGTTTTGCACATTGTTGGGTGCAGCCCTTAATACATTGGACATAACTGAAAAATGCCTTATTGATATCCTTAGCTTTGAAAGCTATTTTTACCTCAAAGTCTGCTTTCAGGGACTTGACTAATTCCCTATTTCACTTGCTTAGACTAATGAGGGACTTTTTGCGCAGTTGTGCACATTCCCTCTAACTTCTCGGCAGGATTTTTCTTTCTTTTATTGTACAACCTATTAATACCAGGGGTACACTAGGGTGGCTTGTTTTTGTGGTTTGACCTGGGTTTATTTCAGTCTGGTAATACCGTTTTTATGCAGTTGTTTATATGGCCATACAGGTCTTTTGTGTACACCTCTGCATAGTTTTCTGGATTTGGGGAGCTTAGCATCTAGCTATACCATCCCTTAATAAGGAACAATTGACATTAGAGAAATTCTTAAAGTTTTTGGGGTTAGGTGGGGAGGGCTAGTTTTACCTTTATTTCAAGGGAGACCACTTTGTGATCTTATCTTACCAGTGAAGCCATCACATGGGGGGGGGGGGGTAACTCTCCCATATTTGTTAGTACCAGATCTAGGATATTTGTTCCCCTAGTGGGAGTGCGGACTAGCTGCACCAGGGCATTTGAATTTACAGAGTCAAAAAATCTTTGGGCCTGCATGTTAGTGGTCATATATGCCTCCCAATTAATGGAGCGGCAGTTAAAAATCACTCATGAGTATGGTATTGGGCTGGATGGTGAGTGATTTTTAGTAAATTTAGGTATGATGTATGGGTTTTCTGGTTGATAATGGGGGACTTGTAGCTAGCAAAAATATGGTAATGGATTTTTCCCATGGTTAGTTGGACATGGTTTAGCTCAGGGCATGTCATATTGTTTGACAAGCCTTAAGGTGTGCTTATCCTTTACATAGATAGATACACATCCACCTTTAATTCTTTCATGTTCAGTGGGTGGTTGGAATGTATGAAAGGCATTATAGCCATGCACTGCCGGAATGCTTTCTGAGGTTTTGAACCATGTTTCAGTAACAATTACTCCTTTCAAGACATTGTACCAAAGTGTTTTTCTGTATGTTTTATTACATTATACCCTAGGGTTTTTTCAGTATGATGTATTGTAAATGCTGTTTCTGTATCTGTTTGACTAATTCCAAATGGTAGTGTCTTAACTGTCTGTAATTACATTTATATAAAAACTCACTGCGGAGCTTTTCTCCTCGGGTCTCCATTGAAAAACGAACTAAACTCAGCTGGACTAACCCGGTTAACAAATGTAAAATAAATGTAAAATAAGTAAATAAATAAATAAATAGATAGATAAATAAGTAAATAAATAAATAACTGCACAGATGTCAGCATTCTCCAGGTTGAAGACGGCTTCCAAAGAGTGTAGTTTCTTGCTGAGGCTCCTAGCGTTGATCAGTAATGCCTTTAGTGTTTGGAGTTTTTCCTAAGTGTATTCCAGCTTGGTATTGCCATTTCAATGCAGTTATTTTACATGCTTGTACAGGTTTCCCATAAACACTTTCACATAGGCCACAGTATTCTCTGAGTTTGGAGGTGGGGGGGGCTTAGACTTTAGCTATGCCATCACTTAATAGGAGGTTGTCAGTTCTGGAAACATCTTAATGGTTCTAGGGGTTGTTGGAAGTTCAGGCTATAGACATATTTCAAGAATGACTACTTTGTGATCTGCTCTGACAAGTGAGGGCAGTACACGGGGGAGGGGGGAGTATGGAACATTCCCTCATATTTTTGAGAACCAGATCCAGTATATGTTCAGACCATACCTCTCAATCTCTCGAAGCAGGAAATCTGGACAAAGCCATTAATAATTGGGGGAGACAAAGGCACAAAAATAGGGGCACTTTTTAAATATTGCTGTTACAAACTTAGAAAATTGATAGACTAACAGATTTCACATTAATATGAATTTTTTGAAGGGTATGAAGTATGAAACTCAAATGTCTGTCATTTTTTGATTTCAACCCTCAGTGATTTGCTAAAGATTTGCCAGATAAAACACAATTTTATGTGAAATGGGCCAATAATATGAGGCAAAGATCTGGATATTCTGTGAAAATCTGTACAGCTGAGAGGTATGGTGCAGACTACCTGTTTTAGGGTCTTTACATTAACAAAATGCAGCAATCTTTTAACCTGCATGTTAGTGGTCGTGCATGTATCCCAGTTTATGGTGGGATATTTGAAATCACCTATGAATATGATGTTTGGCTGCATTGTGAGTGACTCTAGTACATTCAAGTACATAGTATGGTAATCCTGGGTCATAGACAGAGATCTATAGTTAGCAGTTATATGGTATGGGACTTTACCTAAGATTAACTGGACATGGATTAGCAGAGGGGTGTCATATTTTTTTGACCAATCTTAAGGTGTGACTACTTTTTATGTAGATTGGTACATTTCCACCTTTGTCCCTTCTTGTGAGGTAGCTGGTCTAAATGTGTGGAAAGAATTATAGTTCTGCACTGCTAGGGTGCCTTCTCTGGGTTTAAACCATGTCTCAGTAACTGCACAGATGTCAACACTCTCCAGGGTGAGGAGTGCTTCCAGGGAGTGGAGCTTCTTGTTGAGACTCCTAGCATTGAGCAGTAACAACTTCAGTTTATTTTGAGTAGAAATTATTATGTTGGAAGGTTACTCAGATTGGCAATGCCTCAAAAAGTTATTATAGAGGTGGATAATGCTTTGACAGGTGTTTGTGATGTTACCAGTTTTGTGAACATATAGAAGGTCGCTCAGTGTAGGGTAATTTAAGGCCTTGTACACTAGGTAGAGGCCACACCACAGAAGTCAGTAAGAGACAGAGAAAGGGAGTGTGAAAGCATAGAAGGTCGCTCAGTGTAGGGTAATTTAAGGCCTTGTACACTAGGTAGAGGCCACACCACAGAAGTCAGTAAGAGACAGAGAAAGGGAGTGTGAAATAATTTTACATAGCTCATACAAATTGGGCCTTTGATTTTCCTAGTGGCAAACCAGTGGTTGTCTTTCAAAATGGATCATGTGTCTGGATAAGTACATGTCAAAGGGTGTTATATTCTATCATAGGGCTAACATGGGAGGAGTACACATGGGTCAGTGGCTCAACAGGTAGCACGCTAACCTTTGGTGCGGGAAGATCAGAAGGCTGTGAAGTATTTTCCCATGCCTGATATTTGGATTAATTTTCCTATACTGATACTGAAGTGCATTATGGGGGTGCTGCACTGCGGTGTGTGCTATCTTTCAGATGAGATGTTAAACTGAGATTCTGTCAGCCTGAGTTGGTCATATCACAGGTGGATGCAAAAGATCCCATAGCACTTATTGAAAAAGAGTAGTGCTCTGACCACATTTCTTCAAGTCAGTATTAATATCACCTCTCCCCTTAAAAAAAGGATAGTGTCCTAGTGGCAATAATCCATTCGCCAAAGAAAAAATAAATAAATAGACATCTCTAGACCTAGAAAAAAACAGATGTGGTAATCAGCAAGGCTCAGTAGAAAGATTTTCTAATGGCAGTAGAGACATGGTGGTCGAAGGAAGCTCATTGCCCACAAAACTGCTCATCTTCCTAACGTTTGATTGTGAGTGTGATGTCACTTTATGTGGGTGGATGCTCATGTTTTTCAAAGAACATGGTATACACTTCTTAGCATTTAAGTTATGGTCATAATCCTGATTCTATTTGTTTTTACATGTTATACCATCTTGTAGGATCAGGGAATATCCAAGAAAATTGATGATAACTCCAAGTTTGAAATAACTTGTGAGTCTGATTAACAGGAGACTCCTGACATCAGCTTGGGCATAGAGAATTAAATACCCACAGAAGCAGACCCAAGGAGGAGTCCTGCTGGAATCCCACTAGTAGTGAGATTTTCAGAGGAGACAGTTTGCCTCATCTTGATTTGTTGTGTTCTGGTTGTGAGCCACTTCTGCTGGTCAAAAGGAAAAATAAGGATTTCCATTTAGTTTGATTAGTTTGCTTATGATGTCTGAGTGTGGAATGGAAGGTCTTGGGTAGGTCAAGGTACATTATGTATACAGATTTTCCCTTTGAACAATGCTTCTGCAACTTTGTTAAAGATATTCACTTCACTAAGCAGCCAGGATCATATTTTCAGAAACCCAAACTGGTTTTGGTGATGAGACTGTAAGCTGTCAACATCTCGGTTTATGAGCTCCATAATGATATGCTGCATTATCTTACAGATAAGGATAGTATGGCCTATTGATCTATCTCTGCACCACTGGCAAAAAGTCATGTAAGAGCCGAGGTTAAACTGATTCAGGAGTGACTCAGTGAGGCAGCACTACATACCAACAAGGAAATGTCTCAGCACATCTTCATGGCCTACTGAACCAGTTCTTAAGTCTGAGAAAGCATTTATAACTTCTTCGGAGTTGATCTTTTGGGTGTAGATATGATGTTATGTATGGGAGGCTGTGGGGGTGTTTAACTAAATTTAAATTATCAGCTAACATGCTGGCTATGTCCACAGGGGGTGAGTGGGTTTTTCGGCATAGTGCACTGCTTGTTATTCATCTTAAGGTTTCTGACAGCTGAAGGAGAACCATGTTTGTTATTGCCAGAGGTAAATTTCAATTCATACTTAGGAACAATTACAACAAACCAATGTTCTTTGTTTAATTTCTTACAATAGATTTAGAATGAAGGGCTTTCTATGTATTCCTAACAGTGAATATTTTTTTCTTTTGTTCTACAGCTTGTTTATACCAATGTTATACCACAGGTCCTGGTAAATGTAGTACTCTACTTGTCTGATTTGGACAGATGTCTTGATGCAGTCAGTGGTGTGAGAATAGAAACTTTCTGCAAGTACAGTGCTTGTGACTACTTGGATATTGAAGGGCAGGGGCTACTGAACCACTTGAGGTCTTCAGTTCATTTCAGTAGCTTAGCCTTAAAGACATCCCTAAAAACAGTATGGTTTGTAGTCATTTTTGGTTTGGTCTTTACCCTGAACATTACTGAATGGTGGCAAATGTATATTAGATCACACTGGTGTTTTATATGACATGGCCAAGTCAAGTAAACCTAAGGCCTTTTTAAGGCAGTGCACTATTTGGTTTAGTACTGATGAAATGTAGGAAACATTGTCTGTATATTTTTTAGCAGAGTATATATTTTTGTTTAAAAATGGATAGTTGAAATTCCCTAAAATAATTGTGTTACATTCAGTGGTGAGAGATTCAAGCTTGTTTGAATATACCTCATGGGTACTGGATATCACAGAGGTAGGATTTGTAATTTAGCATGAAGATACAAGGGATCTTATTTATAGTTATGAGAATGTGGAAGAATTCAGAATCTTGCTGTACAAGTCTAGATGTGATAAACTTGCAAATGAATAAAGACATACTGCCGACTATAAGAGAGATACCCTCAGTAGAGGGCTGAATGAATGGAATGCATTTATTTTTGTTAGGGAGTGTGTGTTATCACTGCACAGGAACCATGTTTCACTGATGATGTAGACATTAGTACTTTCTTAGGTTAGGAAGTCTTCTAGGGAGGGAATTTTCTGTGACATCAAGAATTCAGCAGCATTACTTTTACACTATTCTGATTTGGTTTGGCTCAGTTACTATTTGGCACAGATTACTGCTGCATGAAAAACCACCATGGAGGAAGAAAAAATGTCCATATACAAAACCTCTCAGAATAGACACACAGGACATTCCTTGCAAAATAGTTAGGTCTTTGTTGGTCCAGAGGCACTGGCTGTTGACCATTTACTGCCAGGCAAGCATATAATACCCATGTGTTAACTAGGTAGGCCCAGTGGACAAACAGCTCCTTTTCAGGGGAGACCACTGAGCAATGTCTGGTTAAGTGACTTGCTCAAAGTCGTGCAGTAGGCAAATAAGGGCTGAGGAACTCAAACCCTTTACTGCAGGAACAACAGCTCAGAGCTTTAACCCTCTGCACCAACTGTCAGACTTAGCACATATCTGATACCCTTGGAATGACACCAGAATCGGTCCACTTATTCACGTCAGTTATATTCAATTTATATTTATTTATTTGCAGTTTGTTTACCAGGATAGTCCATTGAGCCACAAATGGCCCATTTTCAATGGAGTCCTGGGGAGAAAATCTCCAGAAGGTTGATTACATAATGCAAAGTAGGAAAAAAATTAAAGTACACATTAAAAAACACATTTGTCACACATTGAAAGCATAATTATGCATAAATACAGTAAATAAGAAAAAATATGTAGGAGGAAAATATGTATTTACAATGAGTTTCATCAAAGATTGTCACATTAGAACAAACATCTGGATTAATAGTGGGCAGTATTTGTGATATGGAGTAACAAAAAATGCCAGTTTAACTTGCTTTAGTGTTTCTACTGTTAAAGAAGTAAGATAGGCATTAATGGGGTCTACTGGAGGGTTAGAAGATTAGGAGGAAAGTGCAGTAGTTATTATGTAGGGTGGGAACATGAGCATATCCATTGTGAGGTTAGATATGAGTGAAGTGAGGTTTTGAGCAAGGAGAGACTGTTTGTAGTGCAGATGGAGGCTGGAAGAGAGTTCCAGAGGCATGCTAGTGAGAAGGACATCAGTTGATTTCCAGCTGGACATGAGGGTCTGTGCAGTTTGATTAAGTTGCGAGAATTTGATGTTAAGAGTCTGCCAGGTTTATGCATTTCAAAGGTATTTGCTAGGGAGGGACAGAGAGATGGGTTTTGGATCAGTTTATGAGCTTGGATAAGTTGGGTGTCACTAAGGAAATTGGATAGCTCAAGCCAGCCTAGTTGATGAAGGGAAAGGCAATGGTGAGAGGATGCTCTGTGACCTGTGACAAATTTGGTTATTTTATTATAGCAAGATGAGAGTTTTGTTTTAAGGGAGGATTGCAGGTTGGTAAGGATAGTTGCACCATAAATTAGAGATGGGATCAGGTAAGTATTAGCTAGTGTGACTCTAGTAGAGGGAGAGATGAAGCGACTATGCCGGTGGAGCATACCTAGCTTTCTATGGGTTTTGTTGATATTGGCTTGAAGATGCTTGTCAAATTTCAGTTGGTCATCTGTTATTATTCCTAATAATTTTGCATCAGAGACTATTTCTAGGGGAGTATTGTTTTTGCTGGTAATTGTAAAGGATTTTTGTCAAAGGAAAAAACTTCAAAGACCAATTCACGTTAGGTTCAAGCAAGGCACCCTTTATTACTTGCAGCAAGGAAACAAAGCATGTAGGCACAAGGTTTGTCTGAATGATTAATGACTAGTAGGTTATACTTATACAGTTCTGTTCCTGTCACATAGAAAATGTTACATTCTATTGCTGATGTAATTAAACACAGCTTTTTGTATGTTCTACAGAAAATATTGTTAGACTTATTGCTGACCATGTTAAAATATCTGTCATTCTACAAAACATTTTGAGAAAAACAACCTGGCCTTGGGTTTATGTCAGTCCATTTCAGCATTTCAGTTCTTCTATTGTACTTTTCTAATACACGTGTTACATTTTACCTAGATTCAAGGTACATTTCTAGCTTTAGTACAAGTAATGCTGACTACGGTTTAAACTTTCAAGCATCTATTGTTATCTTTATCAATAGCTTCTAGCAGCTGCATGTTTTCTCATGGCATAAGCATAAATGAATATCCCTTTGTTAATTTTCATGACACTAGCATAAATGAATTACTTCTTGTTATTTGCTGACATTAGCAGAAAATAGAATGCTTCTTGTTAAATTTCTAATGGCTGTGCAGATTCATGCAGTGTGAACAGAATAAATGTTTTAACCCTTTAAAATATCGAATGCATTAAGCATGTATATTACTATTACTTATTACATATTTTTCTAACATTTCCCCCCTTTTAATACTTTTATTCTACTTTCAAGATAAGCATAAACAGTTTTTTTCTTCCCCTAACCTCTTCCTACTCAGGATTTGCAGTTAAGAGAGTCATTCAGTTTAAACTTATGGAAGCATTTTCAGTTTTTTAACAATTCTTCAAGTTCAGCACCTTGGTATAAGGTTTCTGAAACTGACATGTCTATAAAGTCTTTAATCAGTCTTTTCATGCAGGGGATGCAGCAGCACACACATACCACCAGTAGGATCATTCCTACATAGATGGCAATCAGGATGTTCATCAGGATATTGCCCCCCCCCCAAACAATCTCTGGAAAAAGTCCATCAATGGATTTGGTCCTGGTTTGGTCAAGGCTGACACCTGCTGAATTACCTCAAGATGATTGTCTATCTCGTGTTTATGGTCAGGAATATATGAACAGCACTCCTCCTGGATCAAAGCGCATGTACCTCCTCTCGCTGCTAGGGTGAAGTTGAGAGCCATGTGGTTTTGAAACACTACAGTTCTCATGGCAGTCAGTTCATGAGTCACCAATTCTAGGGCAGAAAAGGTTGCATTGCTCATTATTTCGAGAAGTTTAGACAATTTTTTCAGTTCCCAGATTGATTTTGTTGCTCCATATGCTGGCAGTACACCTGCCCACGAGATGATGGTATCACCCAAGTCCATATGTGACAGTCCATTTTTCCCCAAGCCCACAGCATGATGATTTTTCCAGCCTGCATTGATTTGTCCCACTGGATTGACAGGCTTCTTGATTTCTCGTCGAACATTCCGAATTTTCCGTTGAGGTAAAACTGCTGTGTGTCGTATGGCCGGAACCAGGTACCCCAAAAAACAACTGCCGGAACAATTCTCAGGTAACCATTTATATGCTTTCCTACCACATACAAAGTAACAATCTCCTACTTTGGTAATAACTTTACTATGCCCTGGCTCTGCATGAAACATTTTTTTGTCTATCATAGACAGTTGTTTATAAAGGTCAGCATTATGTTTTACTTCATCAGTTGTCCTATGCATCAGTTGAACAAATGAATCATAGCTTGTGTTGCAATAGGACCCTGTGTTATCAGTCTTATTGTAGCATCTATAAGGAACAGTCACATTGCAATTGCTCCAACCCACCTGAACTGTATCATTTTTGTAAAAACACACAGTCCCCTTCTGTCGAACAGACAAATGCAATGCTACTTTATCTTGTGATGTGACATCTGATGTATCATAGACTAAGTTTTCTCAGGTCTTGTTGGCTCCTAGGGGGACTGAAGTTAACAATAACCCCCCATATGCTGTTGGCAAAGCTGTGCAAATCCAGCAATTCGAAACATTGAGGGTCTCAGCATACACATATTTGATTGCCTGGTAAGTGTTAAAGTTTGGGTGCCACTCTGTGTACAGCTCTGCACGCTTGTTTAGTTCAGTTTGTGTGGCTGAGAAAAGGAATGGCCACAACAAAAAGATTATTGTCACTAGTACAGTCAACAGGATGGTTATGCAATACTTTTGAGGAAACAGTTGTTCTGCATTTCTGTTTTCTCCGACTCTTCCAAGTAGGTGTATTTGGATCTTACTGAATTCCATCATCTTGGACACGTGCTCTTACTCTCTGCCCTAATAGGACCTCCAGCACCGATGGTTTCTTCACTGGGGTTGAGACGGATCAGTCCTATTGATCTGACCCCCCTTTGTAGCCAGACTTTGTGCTGAGGGCCCCGATGGAGAGGTAAGATTTTTGTCCAGTTCAAAGTCCTTAACAAGTTTGCAGTGCATCAGGTGGATCCACAAAGCTCACTCTGCTATCTTGACTGCAGTGGGTGTTGAAAGAAGCACCTGGTAGGGACCTTCCCATCTTGGCGATGACCAATTCTTCTTGATAACTTTTATCCACACCCAGTCCCCGGGTGTCACTACTGCCACTTCTGATGTCTCGGTTTGCTTTCTATCTGAAACAGAATTTGACTGCAACAGATGTTTAGAATTCATGACTTTCTTCATATATTCAGCTAGTGTAAAATCAGCTTCCTGGTCTGATGACATGAGAAGTTTCCACTGGGGTGTACAGTAAGTCCTTCCAAATAACTTTTCAAAAGGAGTCAATCATTTTGCTGTAGGGACAGTTCTCATGCTCAACAATGCCAGTGGTAAACAGTATATCCAGTTTTTCCTGTCTCAGCTATCAATTTTCTCAATTTGTTTTTAATATACCATTATGCCTTTCAACTAGCCCTGCAGATTGTGGATGGTATGCACAATGATTTTTTAAAGAAATACCAAAATGCTTACTCAACTGCTGTATGGTTTGATTTACAAAGTGTGTACCATTGTCACTGTAGATCCTTTCCGGAATACCAAACCTAGGAATGATTTCCTTGACAAGTACCTTTGCCACTGTAGCTGCATCTGGATTTTTTGTTGGGAAGGCTTCCACCCATCTGGAAAACATATCTACAATGACAAGACAATACTTCTTATTTTCACATTTGTTCAATTCTATGAAATCCATACAGATAGTGTGAAACGGATATGGTGGTGTAGGGAAACTCCCTTGCTTGGGCTTTAACGCCCCTTGTGCATGATGTTTGTTGCAAATCTGACACATCAAACAAAATTTTTTAGAGTAGTTTGTAAATCCGTATGTTGTGAACACCTGGTTCACCAGCTGTACCAGCCCCCCTGTTGAGACATGGCACTGCCCATGGCTCAACAAAGCTGCATATCGAAACAAATTAGAGGGTAGTATTGGTTTTCCTTCTCTAGAGATGTACAGCCCCTTTTCGAGAATTGCTCCTCGTTTCATCCATCATTGTTTTTCAGCTTGCGTAGTGAGTGTCTGCATTGTTTTTAACATATCTAAATCTAAAATCTCAGAGGGTTGTAATTCCTCATTTAAAAGAAATACTTCTGTGGCTGCTTGTTTAGCAGCTGTATCAGCTCTCACATTACCTTTTGAAATCCTATCTTGTTGCTTGGTGTGAGCTGTGCATTTACAAATGGCTACTTTTTGAGGTAACTGAATAGATTCTAAAAGATCTAAAATAAACTGTGCATGATTGATAGGTTTGCCAGTAGATGTTATCATTCCCCAGTTTTTCCAGTGTTGCGCAAAAACATGTACAGTAGAAAAAGCGTACTGGCTGTCAGTAAAAATGTTTACACATTTACTCTTTGCTAAGGTACATGCCCGTATCAAGGCAATCAATTCTGCTGCCTGTGCAGATAAGTTGTGTGGTAAAGGTTTTGCTTCTATAAACTCAGGGTCAGAAACTACTGCATATCCTACTAGGTTCTGTCCTGCAGGACCCCTTTTGCACGAGCCATTCACATAGTATGGCACCTCGGCATCATCCAAGGGGACATCTGTGAGATCTTTTCTAGGTAGTGTCTTTTGCTCAATTACCTGCAGGCAGCGGTGCGGTGTGCCGTCTGCAGGGGTTGGGAGCAGAGTGGAAGGGTTTAAAGTCGTGCATCACTCAATTGTCATGTGAAGTTGGCTCAACAATATAGTCATACAGGAAAGATGCCTAGCAGGGGAAAGATATGCCACCTTTTCTTGTAGTAAAATAATTGCGACTGCATGAGGCAATCTCAAAGTGAGAGGGTGGAATAAGACTACTGAGGCCGAAGCCTGTACTGCCATTGCAGCTGCAACTACTGCTTGTACACAGTGGGGTAAGGATCGTGCCACTGGGTCTAGTTGTGATGAACAGTAAGCAATGGGGCATTGCTTATCCCCATGCTGTTGTGTTAGTACTGATGTCATGTAACCCTGCTTACAATCTACAGTTTGGAAAAAACGTTTATGGTAGTTTGGCAATCCCAGAACTAATGAGGACGCTATTAACTGCTTTAGTTTGCAGAAAGCAGATTCTGCTTCTGGTGTCCATTGTAACAAATCTTGTGCTGCCATAGGCTTCTTATATATAACCTCACTGAAACAGTAGGTACTGGCAAGCCCAATACCAACAAGAAACCACACCACAAAAGAAACCTCCCACTGCTTGGTATGATAAAGGCTGTCCTCCACCACAAATATGAAAATAGAGCTGGAAATAACTGAAAGATGATGGTGATGAAAAACCAGAGTCTTTATTTGCTGGACACTGGTTTTTATCTAGGAGAGAGTTTTTAGAGGGGTAGAATTGCATAAGTTTGTTTTTTGTAGCATTCAGGGCCAGATGGTTATCAAGCATCCACTGTTCAGTAGAGGAGAAAGCTGCTTGTGTAAGGTGGTTAAGAGTGGTGATAGAAGGGGAAGAACAGATTATAGTAGAATCATCGGCATATTGAATGAGGGTGGAGTTTGGGATGGCATGGTGAAAATCATTTATGAATATATTAAATAACAGGGGACCTAGAATCGAGCCCTTGGAGAACACCTGTGGATGTATTGAGGAATGGGGAGGAAGCCTTGTTCTATTTGACTGCTTGCTGCCTGTGGGTGAGATAGCTTGGGAACCACTGGGTAGTGGAAGGGGACAAGTTTAGTTTAGTGAGTTTGGTAAGGAGCAGGTTGTGGGAAATGGTGTCAAATGCCTTAGAGAGGTCTAGGAGGAGAGTGGATGCGAAGTGGCCAGAATCACAGGCTTTATTTACTGATTCAAGGAAGGAGAGTAGGGCAGTAGAGGTACTATGGCCAGGACAAAAACCATGTTGTGTTGGTGTTAGAAGTTGGTTATTAATGAAATAGGGTAAGAGTTGCTGGTAGATACACTTTTTGAGTAGTTTAGAAATAAGGGACAGCATCGTGATAGGACAAAAGTTAGTTATGTTGTAGTTGTTGCCACCTTTATGGAGAGGGATAATGAAGGCTTTCTTCCATAGTTGGGGGACTTGGCCTTCTAAGATAGAACGATTAATGAGTATGTTGATGGGGAGGGCTATTGCTTCAGAAGCTACTTTTAAGAAATAGGAAGGGATTTTGTCAGGGGCATTTGAGCCGGTTTTTAATTTTATGAGAAGTTTTTTTTATAGTTAATATGGAGATGGGATTGATGGAGAAAGGTGGAGCTAGGAGGTGTGGGGTGTTTAGGGAGGAAGGAATAGGTGTAGGTTGAGGGTGAGTGCCTAAGTTATTGGTAAAGGTTGATGTTAGTTTGCTTATGGAGTCTATGAAAAAGGAGTTAAATTTGGTTGCTAAGTCTGTGTCAGGTGCGTCTAAGTCAGGACTAGGGTTTTCAGCTTTGCCTGGGTTGAGGAGGGCTGAGATTCCTTTCAGAAACATTTGGAATTGGTAGTATGGTTGGTTTGGAGGGTAGTGAAGTATGTCTTACGGTCAGAAGCAATACGTTTTTTAACCTTGTTTCGTAGTCTTTTATATTTAGTGAGGGTGGTGTTAGTTTTATTTTTGGTATACTGCCCAGGTTTTGTCATAGAGTTGCATGGTAGCTAGTGTGTTTTTAGTTAACAAAGGTACTGGGTTACTTTTGGAGCGGCCTTAGGTCAACTGGTGCCCTAGGCTAAATGGCTCCACGGCGCCCCCCACCACATCACCCGGTGCCCCCATCCTGGTCTACCTACATTAAATAAATACTGAAAAAGCGCCCCTGCTAGAGCGGCGCCCTAGGCGGCCGCCTAGTTGGCCTATGCCTAAGAAGTTAAGTAGGTTTATGAAAGTATTGTTAAAGTAGGATAGAGCATTGTCTAGGGTAGGGTTTTTAGTGGGTTCCACTTGGTGTTTTTTTAGTATGTTAGTGAAAGTTTCTGGATTGAAGTTTTTTACGGAGTGGGAAGTAGTTAAGGTGTGGGTATATTGCACAGAGGAGGGGAGACGGTGGGCAAAAGTGGGGAAATGGTCAGCTAATGGGTCTGGGAGGATACCACTGTCAGAGATGTTTTGGGGATGGGATACTAGAATCCAGTCTATGATACTTCCAGTAGTGGAATTTTTTGAGGGTCTGGTGATAGAATTGATTAACTGTGTGAACTTATATAAATTAATGTTAAGGGAATTAGTAAGGGGATTGGATTGTGGCCCAGTCTATGTTAAAATCACCCAGTATAATGGTTTCTTGGGTGATGTTAGTGGAGACCCAGGAGAGAATGTCTTCTAGAACTGAGATATTGTCACCGGGGGGGATATAGAGGGAGATGACAAATATATGTTTATGTTTGTTTAAGTGGAGTAGGGCTGGTATAGCTGCTGCTTTATTGAAATTAGGGAAGGGTTTGGTATAGGGGGCGACTAAGAGGGAAGCAGTGTATAGTAGTGCGATACCACTCCCTTTTTTTTGATTCTATCTTTTCTCAGTATACGGTAGTTAGTGGGTAGCAGTTCTGAGTCTTTTATGTGAGGCTTGAGCCAAGTTTCTGAGATGGAGAGAATGTCTGGCTGATTGTGTAGTAACCAGCCATGAAGGTTTGGTATTTCATTACAGAGGCTTTGAGTATTAAGGGCAGAGAATGTGAGGGATTTTGTAGTTGCAGGAGGGGGGTGGGGTTGGGAGAATAAGTCAAGAGAGGAAGATGGACCAGGAATTGGGTGTATGTCACCAGAGAGAAGGATTGAGATATGATGATGGGAGAGAGATTTTCTTAGTTGGGTATAGTAAATGAAAAAGGTGAGTTTAGAGGGTATTTGAGTAGAGTGGTTTGGTGTCCTATTTGTAGTTAGGACTTTATAGGGGAAGAGCATAGTGGAGTTGAAGTGAAAGAGACAAAGGCAAATGCGGATGGAGTTGTTTGCAACATTTATGATGGATGATATAGTGGTATGGAATTGGGGGGAGGGGTTGATATATTTTGACTGAGTCAGATAGTTTAGTAAAAATAAGGTTGTTAGTGGTAGTGTTTGTGTTAGTATGGTTTGAGTTTTTAGGGGCATTGTTTTGGTTTATATGAAGGTACAGTGAATTTAAGTTGGAGGTAATTTATAGGTTGCTGGGTGAAAGGTTTTTGGTTTGTAAGATAAGTAGTTTGTGGTGTTGAAGGTTTGTAGGGGTGGACTGTTTTAGAGAGAAGTAAAGAAGGGGGTACTAGGTAGTGGTGTGGTGGCTAAATTGGACTGGCTGAATGGTATTGCCTAATTTGGATTGGCTGTTGGATATGGTGGGTGTGGTGAGGTAGATATAAATATAGAGCTGCTGGGGTTGGGTGAGATTTGAGGGTAGGGCAGGGGAGCGGAGGCAAAAGGTGGAATGATGCTCAAGAGTAGGTAATCCTCTTGTACATACTCAGACAGCCCTAATGTGTTCCTTCATATAATCAAAAAATGAGTGCATTTGTGTGTTCACACCCACATGAACATTAACCAAGTCGTATGTGTACCTAGGCATAAGTGACTTGAGTGACCTAGTAATGTAAAACATGCGCAAGCTGGAGAAATCACTTTATAAAAAACACAGCAAAAATACAGCAAAGCTTTCAGGCATAAAAAACCCTTCTTCAGTGCATTACAATACAGTATTGTAATGCACTGAAGAAGGGTTTTTTTATGCCTGAAAGCTTTGCTGTATTTTTGCTGTGTTTTTTATAAAGTGATTTCTCCAGCTTGCGCATGTTTTATTGACTGTTACTTCCTTGGACAAGTTTTTTTCCTATGACCTAGTAATGTGCCATATTGTACCTGAGAGGCAGTTTGCTTTCAGTATTTTGTTGTTCAGCCTAGTGAGTTGTCTGCTTGTATTTCTCACAAAGGGGTAAGCTATTATTAAGACATTTCCATGTGTGGTGAGTGGTCCAAGAAGCCTTAACTTCTCATGTGCACCCTTCTTGGATGGTGTGGTAGATGGCTCATTATATGCAGCTGGTGGATTTTATTTGTGTTGTTTTGGCAGCTGTGTAACAGACTTATGCCTTTTACTTGCTGTAGGTACCCAACAGAAAAATACAGGTGATATAAGCAAGATGAACAGTAAACATGGAGTGACGTGCATAGGGATTTCTAAATTTGCCCTAACTAATGGAGAAATATAAGTAAATAAGATTATAATAGGGTAACTATTCATTTAACAGGAAGGATTTTATAAGTTGTCTAAATACCTAGCAGAGGGAGTACCACCAGAAAGATTTTCTGCCTTCTCAGGGCTCAGCCTGTCAAAATGTCTATCAGTAGCATAGACAACAGATGAAAATTGGAAAGAGGCCTTATATAATGCATGTAGTACATCTGTTTCCATTAGCAGTAGCAGTACAGTAAACTAAACAAACTGTTTTGCTGGAAAAAGTAGTGTATATGTATATATATATATATATATATATATATATATATATATATATATATACACACACACACACACACACACACACACACACACACACATATATATATATATATATATATATATATATATATATATATATATATATATAAAAACGTGTGTGTGGTGTGTGAATATGAAATAATTTCTTAAGTACATACAGAAATATACAGTACACTTCTACTGGTTCAGTAAGCTTTACAGTAAAGTGATGAAACCTCACTGTCATCGAGGGACTGTAAATAAAAGGAACACATAGAGGAAGCTGTTAGCCTTCCTGCTGTGCAACTAACCCACCCCAAATGTAGTGAAACTTGAGCTCTTACTTGAAAAGCTGAATGAAACAATAGGATCATCTGACCTACCAACTTAAAACAATGAGAGCTGCAGGGAATCTTGACACTCTCCCTTTAATGGTCTCTTGGACTGCATGTCTAGTAACTACTTATAAACCTATAAAAGTAATAGGCACATCACATTCTCAACATGTGCAGTGGTTTTTGAAGAGAAAAAATGTAGGTTGTCTGTCATTGAATATCACTATATACACAAAGATTATGCAACACTGACTGGCTACCTCTACCACCAAGAATAAACATAACAGCCAAAGTAATTTCAGTATAACTGTCCTTCACTGTGCCATTCAGTTTTCAGGCATTCAGATGAAATCAGGGCTGAACACTGTCTGATAAAGAAGAGTTCTTGTTTCTGCCATGTTTTCCTTTATAATTTACCTTTTTTATAGGTATTTCTACTGCCTGTGCTATGAGGTTTTTAACACAAATTTTAATTAGATTTTCTTTGGTATAAATGTCCTATTTATTTTCAATGTTTCAATATTTTAATTGTTAAGAAGTTCCTTTTGTATAACTTTTATTATGCAAAGGTGTGGGTTATTCAAATGAAGCTCGCTGATTAAAATCCTTGTTGATGTCTATCTTACAAACTCTTGTGGGCTACATATGGGATTATATCTGTTTAAACTACTGCTATGTTCTGATCCTGAAAATCAGTCTTGCTTCTCAATGGCTGTTTAGCAGGAAAAGAAATTGCCATCACTTTCTTTTCCTCGCCATATCCCCCCAAACACATATTATTTTTAATATCTTCCTACAGAATGCCATTTCTCTTTGATGTCTTACTTTCTGTAATATTGTGTTATTCAAAACATCTCATCCTCTTTCAATATTCTGTTTTAAAAAAAAACACGATGCAACTATCCCTCACAGTTTGCATCCCTGGCATGCACACATTCACTCACTGGCATCTTGGAGAGGTGACAAATGCAGATTGGCTATTCACTATAGCATAAATAAGCTGTGATAAGAGCCTGTCTTACAGTGAGAAGTAAACAGACAATGTTAATAGGCATGATAACAGGTTATTACGTGATTAAATAAGTGTCTGATGCACATCTATGCAGTAGGTGATGTGAAACCCCACATTCAAAAATGGTTAATTTTCATGACAACTATGCACCATTTTGCTTTTTCTCCCACCTTGCCAGAATTTTGGAGAATAAAATTGCAAGGCAGCGGAGTATGTATGCATCTAAAGGATATTTTTCCTTACCCAGCATTGGTTTTGAATGACTACAGTATGACACCTGTCTCTTTGCTGAGTCATAAAGGTATGAAGGCACTCCCATCACCAGAATGTGATCAGCGAACCTTTCTAAGGTCTGTGACTCTATAAGCCATACACGGCTACTCTCAAACCTAAGCACACTGTACTAGCTTGTTAGTTTATTGTATGCCTCTCTTGTTCGGTATATACTTTTCCGAGGTACAGGCAAACGTGGGAGGACTATGGCTCACCAAGTTCGCAGACGACTGCAAACTGGGCGCCATAATCAACTCTCCAGCTGACACAAACATCCTTCAAAAAGGTCTCACAGAGACAGATAATTGGTGCCAGCGCCATGGTTTAAAGCTAAATGCCAAAAAATGTATAGTCATACCCTTTGGCAAAAACAATGTGCCCACAAATTACCACATAGGTGGAAACCCATTAAGTACAGAGAAAGTTATTAGGGACCTGCGGACCCAAGTTGATAGCAATCTCTCCTTTGAAAACCACATTGCCAAAGTGGTTAGAAAGACCTTCTACATAGCCCACCTCATCACGAAGGGTTTCACATCTAGATCAAGAGAGGTAATCGTGCCCCTTTATTCATCCCTCATCAGGCCCATCATAGAATACAATGCCCCTTTTGGGATGTACCTTAGCCGACACCTGCAGCAATTAGAAAGACCCCAAAAGTATCTCACCAAGAGGATCAAGGGTCTCAAACAGATGACATATGCTGCTCAGTTAAAAAAACTCCAGCTCTACTCAGTTGCATACCGCCTACTTCGAGGCGATCTATGCCTGACATACAAAGCTATGTCAAATCCAGAATTAATGGACATGCTCCACCTCAGAAAATCTAAATCCCTTAGAGCCACACGCTCGAGGGACTTGAACCTCAGCACAGAAATAAATAGAACTTGCTGGAGGGACAGGTTCATAACCCAGAGGCTCCCTTCGCTCTGGAATAGAATTCCAGTTCATGTGAGGCAGAGCACCTCACTGAATCTCTTCAAGAAGAATCTCGATAAGTGGATGGGGGATCGTAGGTTTGTCCCAGGGATTACTCCCGTGTCACTATTAGACAGAGGCACAGTAAACTAAACCTTAAAAAGGGCACAGTATACTCAAATCAAGGGGTGGCGTAAGCCATACAGAATCGGGCTAGGCTTATAATTGCCCCAGGGCAGATAGCCTAGTATGAACCTATGAACCTATAAGGACAGGCAGTTTAAGTTAAATGTAAGTAACACTTCTTCTCTAAAACTGAAACCATTTGTAGAACTCTAAAACACTATCGGAGTCTTGCCTTACTAAATGCCTCATGTTGATGCACCTGGGATTTTTCCACATACAAAGTGTATCTAACATTAAGTAAAGTAAATCCATGATCTTTCTTTTTCCTGGAAAATGCAAAAAATGCATCCCCATGCTATTTAGTCATTATTTACAAACGTGATGCAGTCTCAGAATTCAAGTAGCTTCATATTATCTGCCTTGATTCAGATATGATCTTTTTTATTCATAAAGAATGAAACCAGTAAGAAAATGCACCAAAGCCAACTTTGTGGCATAGAGAATAAAGCCCCATGGATAATCCAGATGTCCTAGGCTTGATTAATGGATCAGACATTGGAAAGTGAGGGGAGTAACAAAGAGTAAGAGGAAGATCAACCAAGTGGTGTCTTGCCAGCTTCTTTCTGGAGAGAGGATCCTTTTAAATGGCTGGGATGCAATCTCCGCTTAGAATCTCTGATGGACTCTAAGAATCAGTAGACATGCTCTCTTTTAAGAGAAGCAAGGTTGACTGAGAAGTTGTCACTCATGGAAGTGGAAGAAGTATCCTCAGTAAATGCATGTTGTGTGCCACGACCTTAGGCAATGCAGGCATGTGCACTGGGAAATGTTGCAATCCCTGATCCCCAGTGAATTATGACATCACTCCTCTCATGGGCCCCTTGCCTTGGGGAATGAATACGTTATTAGTCTGTAGCACCTAGAAAAGAAGAGGAGAGACACTTCGCAGGCACAAAAAGTGAGAGAAGAAAATTCACACATGCAAAAAAAAAATATATATATATATATATATATATATATATATATATATATATATATATATATATATACCATTAACTTAGGACAATCGTTCACTGCCACAGAAGCCATTGTAGCAATTCACAGCGAAGTTCATCTCTCACTCCCTGACTATGGTCTCTCATTTTCTATTACTGTCTCTAACACTAATGCATTTGCATGGAGCTAATGGAGCATTTCCTGTAGGAGAACTGATCAATGGATCTTTCGCTTTTGATGATCTGTCTCATGATGTCCACACAGCTAATCAGTTGTTTATATCTGCAGTTATTTGGTTTTCTCAGCAATTTCCCTTGTATGTACTTAATACATATGGTTTTATTTATTTGTCTATTTCAGTTATTATTCATGGCTTGAACCAGTTTATGTAGTTTTGTTTATCTGTATTGTATCTCATTAACATGATATGAAAAATGTTCTGTGATCATGTTTCCATTCATATTGCCACAGACCTCAGAGGAGAGCAACCCCACCATGTGAGCATTTCATGACATAGACAATTTCCATGAGATTCTAGAGGACATTGACAGCATTCACATTTCCATCAAGGCCCCATCTGGTCTACATAACAGTCAGTATGTAAAATGAAAGGGCATCAACTCCATCAGCTGCCAGGTGGTGTGTACTGCACAGGGTATTATTTATAATGTCTCTGTGTACTATCCAGACAGTTCTCATGATTCCCACATCCGGCACATGTCTGACCTATACCAGATATTTGTGTGGGGTAATTTTTCACAGAGACATCTATTTAGTAAGTGCACTCAGTCTCATCTTCACAGGCTGCACAAACAAGCCAATAGGTGTGTAGACTGCAGTTCATTCATACAGTTGGCCAGTATGGTGGTGCTGCTGATGGTAGATACACACTGAAACCATGGTTCATGACACTGATACACAGCCCTGAAAACATGGTTGAGATGTTACATAGCATCACACTGCTGCAGACCCATAAGTTCTTCAAACATGTATTTGGAATGGTGAAGGATCACTTCCATTGCCTAGATACCCCTGATGGCACACTGCAGCTAGATATTGCTCATTGGTGTTATGCTGCCCAACATGATGTTACACAAACGGCTACAGTTTGGGTTCACTTTCGTAGAAAAGGAGGTAGAGGTGCCAGGTGAGGAGACATTAAAGTAAATGGCTGCAGGGGAAACTTATGAGAAGGTGAGGCCTACATGGTACACTGTGGTACTGGCAAAGAGGAAGCATCTGGTCTACAACTATGAACCAGATAAGACAACATAGAATAAAGGTAAGAAGAAAGTCATGGTTAGTTGTTGGTCAGGTGCCATAATCCACCATATCACATACGCACTCAGGTCTCTCAACAACAGGTACTGTTATGACTCTGTCATAGTCCATGTTGGCATGAATGACTCGAGACGTACCACCCTGTACTGTATGAAGAGAGACTTGATTGAGCTCGCTGAACATGTGTCCCAGGCAGGTATGTCCCTAGCCTTAAACAGCATTCTACCATCACCCAGAATGATGCCTCACTACAAATAGAAAATGACTGACTTTAACAACTGGCTTAGTTTCTGGTGTCATTCTAGGGGGATCTAGTACCTGACAGCCTGGGAAGATATGATTGACAGACCACAATGCTTTGCCAGAGATGGCCTGCATTTCTCTCACTTGGGCTTCAGGCTTCTGGTAAAGACTCTTGCCTCCCCCATAGTACCTTTTGTTAAGAAAAATGATGAGGTCAAAACTGCCAACATAAAAATTTCAGCAAAATGCAAATTAAAGGTCATGCTGCTAAACGTTAGGAGTGTAAACATGAAACTGCAGTCATTGCAAGCATTCTTAACCCTGAAAGATGCTGACATTTGCATAGTCACAGAAACCTGTTTCAAAGCTGGTTAGAGCATCCCTACCTTACCTGGTTACTCATCCTATCATACATTCAGACCCCAAACTGTGGGCAGCAAAGCCAAAGGAGGTGGAGTTTCAATATATATTAAAGACATACATACCTCCAGGCTGGTCAAACAGTATGACGCATAGGAAACACTCCAACTGCAGTCAACCATTGTTCAAATCATTGCAAGCTACAGGCCCCAAAATTTGTCTCAAGATGCCCACTCCACCTATTTAGACTTCTTCGAATCTATCAAGATTCAACCCTTTATCCTGATCTTGGGTGACTTTAACTACCCAAACATAGATTGGAAGAACTACTCATGCCAGAACACAAATGCCCAGAGATTCCTCAATTTTGTCAATGCAAACGCCTTGGAACAGCTAGTCGATACCCCCGCAAGAGGTGATAATATCTTGAACTTGGTATTAACCAACATGCGTAACCACTGCAGCATCCCTACAGTATCATCCTCCCTGGTAAGATCTGACCATAAAGCAGTCACTTTCGAAGTCACCATCTCCCTTGACTCCCCTTTAGCTAAGGTCAGACAAAAAAAACTTATCCAACTCTGATTACAACCTCCTGAGGGATGGTATAAACAGCTTCACAGGTCCCTCCCCCTCTGTAGGAACTGGTACCAATGTCCATATCTATACCAAAGTACTATACGAGCATTTATATGGATTCATGGAATCAGGAATACTTGACAGGACAAAATCATCCTCTACAAGGAAGAGTAAACCTGTCTGGTGGACATCTACAATAAATAAACCATATAACAAAAGGAAAAAAATTGCTGTCCAGGACCAAGAAGGTGCAGGTGCCCAAATTGGAAGCAATCTCTCCTTAGCCTGAACAAGCAAATAAGGGCACTAGTGAAATCCTCCAAATCAAACTTTGAGTCCAAATTGGCCACATCTACTAGAGACAGTCATAAGGCCTTCTTCACATATGTCTGCAGTATCAAAGGAAGCACCCAGATCTGCTCAGAACTGGTGGTGAAGGACACCACATACACAAATGCTATAGATATAGCCAACCTGCTGGCTGACAAATTCAGTGAAAACTTCACTCCCCTGTCCCCCCATCAGTAAATCAGGACATTCACAGTACCTGCCCCCTTCCCCTTATATCTAGGGAACAGGTCATCATTGCCCTCTCAAAGGGAAAAAATACAGCCTCCATGGGACCGATAACATTCCAGGCTGCATTCTACATGAACTCAGGCAGGAACTTGCAGCACCATTAGGCTCCCTATTCAACCAAAGCCTGAGTTCTGGCTTTGTCCCAGCTGAGTGGAGGACAGCTTCTGTCATCCCTTTGAACAAGGGTGGAACATCCACCGATCCAGGAAATTATAGGCCCATCAGCCTTACTAGCCTGATCTGCAAGGCCATGGAATGGATTATCATGGACCTCATTAACAAGGACATTGGCAACCTCCAAACACTTGATCCCACACAGTTTGGCTTCATTAAGGGGAGGTCATGTCTGTTAAATTTGGTTGACTTCTTTGAGACAGTCACCAAAGCCATGGATGAGCGGAAGATGGTGCACACTGCCTACCTTGACCTGGCCAAAGCCTTCAACACTATTTCCCACTCAAGCATAATAGGTAAACTGTCTCAACTAGGCATCAATCCATATGTTACCAGATGGTAGCAAACTGGCTCAATGATAGAACCCACCTAGTCAAAATAGGAGAAGTCACCTCAAGCAGTATACCTGTAATGAGCTGCATACCCCAGGGATCAGTTTTGGGGCCCCTGTTATTTTTGATATGCTTCTCTGAGGTGAAAGCCAAAACCAGTGGGCTATGGCTGACCAAGTTTGCAGATGACTGAAAGCTGGGTGCTGTCATCAATGCCCCTGGTGATGTGGACATCCTCCAAGAGGGTCTCACCCAAACAAATGGCTGGTGCCAGAAACATGGCCTCAAGCTGGATACTAAAAAATGCATCATCATTCCCTTTGGGGAGAGTGACATCTCCACAAAATGCTCGCATTAATAACAACATCCTAAGCATGCAATCGGTCGTGAGGGACTTGGGCATCCAGATTGATAGCAACCTGACTTTTGACCACCATGTTGCTTCCATTGTACGGAAAGCTTTCTACATGGCCCACCTCATAAGTAAGGGTATCTCATCCAGGGACAAGGAGGTCATAACATCCCTGTATTCTTCCCTTATAAAGCCCATTATTGAGTACCACACCCTTTTCAGCATATACCTTCGCAAAGCACATGCAGCAGCTGGAGAGATCACAGCGGTTCCTCAACAGGAGAATCTAGGGCCTCAAACATCTACCATATACAGTAAAAGACAAGAATGTAGCAAACCCAGTAGGTATTCCAGAAATAAAATAAACCAGGTGCTCCAAGGGACCAGAACTCGTATCCTCAAAGCATTTATTGTCTTACAGCTTAAAAAAGTTTAAAAACAAACTGCTGTTGTAAAAAAATCAAACAGGTTTAGTGCTTTCATCTTTCAAGTGAATGACATCATCAGAACCATTGCATTTAGAGCAGCTAGGCTTTTATATCCAAAACCACACCCTTAACTGAAAACAAGTCATGAAGCCAAGTCCTGCATTTAAAGCTACATACTCAGCTAGCATTCACCTTAATAAATATATGTAATAAATGGTTAAAAAATAATACATCATGAATAAAATGAGTAAAAATAATAGACATATATACAAACTGTGCTTGCAGAAGCCATACTACAAAAACAACAGTCAATTACATGTTCTTACGTACATTGGTAGCATTGTTGCCTCACAGCAAGAGGTTCTCCTGTTTGTTTCTTGGGCTGGAGTGCCTTCTGTGTGGAGTCTGCATGTCCTCCCCGTGATCGAGTGGCCTCTGAAAGACATGCATGAATGGGTGTGCCTTCGCTGAAGATTGGGCATCAGGTTAGCAACTCGGCACCATAAAAAAATCTACTGCCAATCATTAGCGGACTGGAGTTCCACTGTGGCAACCCCTAACTGGGAAAAGCTGAAAAGACAAACAACGTACATTGCATCAACTTGTCTTTTGCCAACTTGCATTTAGACAGCCTATATTTTTATTGATCTTTCTTTTAACTCACTGGCAATAGAAACTTTTTCGTTTAATACTGGTGGTACAATGGCATTAAATCTTAACTGCCAAAACATTTCTTTATGTAACAACTTATTCTTCTAGTCCCCACAGTATGATCCAAATCAATTTGTTCTACAGCTAAGACATAAATTTATCAAACCCCACACAGGTAACTGAGTATCTAGCTAAAACACTCTTGTTCTCATTTCACTGGATTCTATAAGCATGCTGTTAAATACACTTATTAAAAGCATTATTGGTTTTGCCAATATAAAAAGCTTAGCATTGTGTGCACACAGGAAAATAAATTACTCTCTCCGTAAAACAATTAAACCTGCCTCCCTTGGCATAATCCCTGATTTTGTCATATAGGCACCCTTCGTAGTGCCATTCAACATAGCCACATTGATTGCATCTTCCATATCTAGAATTTTTAGGAAAATTATTCATCCTGCATGTAGGTTTAGTCTCCAAAATACTTTTGAAATTACTCCGTCTTTTAAAAGTGAAAGTAGGCTTAACCTCATTGAATCTCTGTGTGGCCTCATTACTACTTATAATAAACCAATTTTTCAAAATGATCTTTTGTATTTCCTTGGCCTCAAGTAAGTAATGAAAAACCATGTTAGTACTTAAATCAAGGGACTGGCCGTTGTGAGCAACAACATCTGGATTATTGTTGTACCCATGTTTAAACATGGAACCATATATACCATTTTGTTCACTCCACACCTGTCCTGCCACCTCATCCACCAGGGCACAAGGGTAATTACACTCCAAAAACATTATTTTCAAAACAATAAATTCTTCTTGACACTTGTTGTCATTTGATGTCAATCTAGATACCCTAATAAATTGACTTTTTATAATGCCCTTTTTCTGGTGGTATGGGTGGCAGCTAGAATAAAATAAAAAAGAATTACAATAAGCGGGCTTTCTAAATATCCCTGTTTCCAGGGTCCTCTCTGGTGAATGTTGAATTTTAATATCCAAATACACAATTTCATTGGCATTGACATGTTAAGTAAAATCCAGAAACTCAGTACTATGTTGCATCAGCCCCAACAATTCATTAAATTGATCTATACTACCTTGTCACAAAATTAACAGGTCATCTAAATATCTGTAGTAGGCTTTGCAAAGCCTAAAAAGTGGAAACTTGAACAAGGACAGTAATTCCCACCTTAACAAAACACCATTTGCAAACACAGGGGCCCAAATAGCCCCCATGGCCACCCCAGAACACTGTTTATAATATTAATTGCCAAAAAACAGGAAATTGAGTGAAATTATTTCCATGAGATCATGTATTAAATTTTCATTATTTTCAGTTAATCCCCATAAAGTTTAACGATCTCATCAAACCATAACAAACCTTGTTCTTGTGGGATGACAGAAAACAAACTTTTAATGTGACAAGTTATAAAGTAATGAAAATCATAATCAGCCTGCCTTACTTTGTGCAACAAATCCCATGAATCATGAATGATGTGTCCAAAAGGTTTAAACACATTTTTAAGTTTTGTATCAACAAATTTGGCCAGTGGCTCAGTGATGGATCCTGCTGAAGCCACAATAGGCTATAGAGGTGGAGCCCAGCTTTTCTAGTGTAACTTCGGAATGCCAAAAAGTCTCAGGATAACAGGGTCTTGCACTCTTAGAAACTTGTATAAATCTTGTGGCAACTGCTCAAACAGAAACATCTCTTTCAATGCTATTCTCACAGCCCTATATGCTATGTTTATCTCATTTAATGAAACAACATTATACACAGCATTGTCACATAACAAGTTTTCCGCATATCTCATTTGGCAAATGTTTTACTATGGATGCACTTCCTGGCGCAACCCTCCCCATTTATCTGGGCTTGGGACCAGCACAAAGAAATGCACTGGCTTGTGCATCCAGAGGAGCATAGGGTGACATACAAGAGTGGAGGGAGATGCACACAGATGGATTATATCCTATGCAGGAGGGCCAGTTTGAAGGAGATTGGAGACTGTATAGTGGTGATGGGGGAAAGTGTAGTTAGGCAGCATAGAATGGTGGTCTGTAGAATGACATTGGTGATCAAGAAGAGGAGGAGGAGTGTGAAGGCAGCACCAAGGATCAAATGGTGGAAATTGAAAAAGGGTGATTGTGAGGTGGAGTTCAGAGAAGAGTTAAGACAGGCACTGGGTGGCAGTGAAGAGTTACTGAACAGCTGGGTAACTACAGCAGCGCTAGTAAGGGAGACTGCTAGAAAGGTGCTTGGTGTGACAGCTGGACAGAGAAAAGAGGCCAAGAAGACCTGGTGGTGGAATGAGGAAGTACAGGAGAGTATACAGACGAAGAGGTTGGTGAAGAAGAAGTGAGATTGTCAGACAGATGAAGAAAGTAGACTGAAGTATAAGGAGATGAGATGCATGGCAAAGAGAGAGGTGGTAAAGGCTAAGGATAAGGCATATAGAGAGTTGTATTAAAGGATGGACACTAAAGAGGGAGAAAAGGACCTGTACCGATTGGCTAGACAGGGGGGACTGAGCTAGGAAATATGTGCAGCAGGTAAGAGTGATAAAGGATAATGAGGGAAACGTACTCACAAGTGAGGAGAGTGTGTTGAACAGATGGAAAGTGTACTTTGAGGGGCTGATGAATGAAGAGAATGAGAGAGAGAGAATGCTGGATGATGTGAGGATAGTGAATCAGGAAGTGCAATGGATTAGCAAGGAGGAAGTAAGGATAGCTATGAAGAGGATGAAGAATGGAAAGGCTGTTGGTCCAGATGACATAACTGTGGAACTTTGGAGGTGTTTAGGAGAAATAGCAGTGGAATTTTTAACCAGATTGTATAATGAAATCTTGGAAAGTGAGAGGATGCCTGATGAGTAGAGAAAAGTGTTTTGGTATTGATTTTTAAGACTAAGTGTGATGTGCAGTGCTGTAGTAACTACAGAGGGATTAAACTGATCAGTCACAGCATGAAGTTATAGGAAAGAGTAGTGGAAGCTAGGTTAAGAAGGGAGGTGATGATTAGTGATCAGCAGTATGGTTTCATTCTAGCAAAGAGCACTACAGATGTGATGTTTGCTCTGAGAGTGTTGCTGGAGAGGTGCAGAGAAGGTCAGAAGGAGTTGCATTGTGTCTTTGTGGACTTGGAGAAAACATATGACAGGGTGCCTAGAGAGGAGTTGTGGTATTGTATGAGGAAGTCAGGAGAGAGAGGTATGTAAGAGTGGTACAGGATATGTATGAGGGTAGTGTGACAGCGGTGAGATCTGCAGTGGGAGTGACAGATTTGTTTAAGGTGGAGGTGGGATTACATCAATGATCAGCTCTAAGCCCTTTCTTATTTGCAGTGGTGATGGGCAGGTTAACAGACGAGATCAGACAGGAGTCCCCGTGGACTACGATGTTTGCAGATGACATTGTGATATGTAGTGAAAGTAGGGAACAGGTTGAGGAGACCCTGGAGAGGTGGAGATATGCTCTAGAGAGGAGAGGAATGAAGGTCAGCAAGACTAAGACAGAATATGTGTGTGTGTGTGTGTGTGTGTGTGTGTGTGTGTGTGTGTGTGTGTGTGTGTGTGTGTGAATGAGAGGGACGATAGAGGAATGGTGAGGATGCAGGGAGTAGAGTTGGTGAAGGTGGATGAGTTTAAATACTTGGGATCAACAGTTCAGAGTAATGGCGAGTGTGGCAGAGAGGTGAAGAAGAGAGTACAGGCAGGATGGAGTGGGTGGAGAAGAGTGTCAGGAGTGATTTATGACAGACGAGTACCAGTAAGAGTGAAAGGGAAGGTCTACAAGAGAGTAGTGAGACCAGCTATGTTATATGGGTTGGAGACAGTGCCATTGACAAAAAGGCTGGAGTCAGAGCTGGATGTGGCAGAGTTAAAGATGTTAAGATTTGCATTGGGTGTGACAAGGGTAGACAGGATTAGGAATGAGTATATTAGAGGGTCAGCCCAGGTTGGACGGTTGGGAGACAAAGCCAGAGAGGCAAGATTGCATTGGTTTGGACATGTGCTGAGGAGGGATGCTGGGTATATTGGGAAAAGGATGCTAAGGATGAAGCTGCCAGGTAAGAGGAAAAGAGGGAGGTCTAAGATAAGGTTTATGGATGTGGTGAGAGAGGACATGCAGGTGGTTGGTGTGATAGAGCAAGATGCAGAGGACAGGAAGAAATGGAAACAGATGATTCGCTGTGGTGACCCCTAATGGGAACAGCCGAAAGAAAAAGATTGTCACATAACAAGTTGAGCATTCTCTCCTGATAATCAAGGTTGTACATAATTACAAGTCCTCCACCTTTATCAGGACGCATACATCTAATGTCTACATCTTGTGTTAAGAGATGTTAAAATGTCCTTTTCATAAGGTGACAAATTGTAGTAGCAGTGTTGGCCCCTTTGTTGTAGTAAATCTCTAATCTTCTTTTCACAAATTCATTCAAAAGTGTGAACAACAGGGTGCAATGGTGGATTAATGACACTTTTCCTTTTTAAATTGTCATTACATGTCCCTACCCTGCTACTATCATTCGTGCAATACAAAATATCAAAATTTAATTTTCTCGTAAAGAGCTTTAAGTCTAAAATTGTGTTCTGTGTTGGCCCTACATGAGGGCACAAAGTTAAACCCTTTTAAAAAGAGGGTATGATGGACAGGCTCCACTGCAAGCTCAGTAAAATTATATATATTGCACTGTTTATAAGATATAACTTTAACAGTACCTGAAGGGCTGAAATAAATAACTTCAGACATTATCTTCTGCTCTGGGTGTTGTTCCTACCTTGTTGCCATCTACCTTGCCTCACATTTTGGTTCCCTCTCGGTGATTTCCAGTGGTTGTTGCCATAATTCCCTTGCCGCTGCCAGTTGGCAATACGTTGAGAGAATCTGGGTGGTGGTGTTCCTAAAGGTACATGAGTAGCATCATTGTCATCCTGTTGCATGACTTCTTGCTCTGCACCCTCCCTGTCATTGTTCAGCTCTCTCGAAAAAGGTACAGGATAAACTGTCTTGTTGGAATAATCGAAATTATCCTTGGCAAGCTTCTTGACTTTTCTATCTCGTGAGACAGCAATTTTTTTATTCACTTCAAAAAAGAACTTTATCATAGTAATTTTTATACTGAGAAAAAATTAAGTCCTGTGTGATGAGCTGACAAATTTCTACACTGTATTTCTAAGCTCAATCAACCGTCTCTCATTCTCTCTCATTATGATTTTAAGCAAATTCAAGCCAGTCTGATCAAAGAGCTTCAATAGTTCAAGATGAAAAACACTATTAGGCACCACACCTTGGGGGTACTTCCACACACGCAATCCATTCGGGACATGCAGGTGGTTGGTGTGATAGAGCCCCCTTTTAACACTCTCCCAAGAAATGGATTGTCTAATTGCAGGGAGTTATACTTTAAAAGATGCTTTTGCAGGAGGTGAATTTGTTCAATAAGTGTTAAATGCTTACCATTAAGTTAGTTTGAACAAAATGGTATATATGGTTCCATGTTTAAACATGGGTACAACAATAATCTAGATGTTGTTGCTCACAACAACCAGTCCCTTGATTTAGGTGCTTACATGATTTTTCATTACTCACTTGATGCCAAGGAAATGCAAAAGATCATTTTGAAAAATTTTTATTATAAGTAGTAATGAGGCCACACAGAGATTCAATGAGGTTAAAACCAAAACTCCAAACAGCAAGCAGATAGGAACGCCAACCACAGAGATGGTAAAAAGTTATCTTTTATTAAAGTATCCTGATACCTCGGCAATTCGCCTTCAATGGAACAACTCACCAAGCAAACCCATCTCCTTAAATACAATAATCAATTAGCTCATTAATCAATTCATTCATTAAACCTGCTTGTTATTTGAACTTCAAACTCACAATAATTCATTGGTTAAAGTCCAAAAACATAATACACAGCAATAAATAGATAAATATATGCAAAATGCTTTATAGAGCTTTAAATTAACACATATTGACACAAATCTGCCACTTCTATCTTAATGAAACAGATAATGAGATTCTTAAACTTCATAATACAAAACTTCTTGATGCAAAATATCATAATACAACATTTCATAATACTAAATTGTCATGTTGCAAAATACCACAATACATCCCAAACTGAATTATAATGAAATCCTGATGTCTAAATTCATACTCCTTGGGTATAATGTATGATAATTAAGAATCATCTTATGTTCTAACTTACTGAGTTCAGCTCTAAAATTACCAACCTCGAAATGTGGCCTGGCCAAAACACTGAAAATAAATCCATCAGTGTTGCTGTTATGCACATTAACAAAATGTGAAGCCACAGGACTATCCAAATCCCCCCTTCTTACATCTCCTAAATGTTCTAAGATGCAAACTTTTGTCTTTCTGGTGGTTTGGCCAATATACCATAATGGTTTGGCACAATCGCATCCCAGGACATAAACCACCCCATGTGACAAACAATCAAATCTTTCAAACGCCCAATACTTCTTCCCATTAATTATCTTTCCATTTAAATTTCTAACCATGTGGCGTACAGAACATCTTCCACACTGTTGCATACCAACATTCAAACCATTTGTTGAATGCTCCAACTTTTTACTTAACAGTTCCTTCAGATTGTTGAATCTTTTGTAGGAAAAAGTAACATGTTTAGGAAACAAACAACCTACAGTCAAGTCATCACAGATTAAATGCCAAAATTTTTTATAAACTTTTCAACTACATGTGAAAATTCAGAATATCTAGAAACAAAAAAATAATCTTTCCTCTTTCGCAACTAAACATTGCTTACTGTGATCCTTTCTTATTTTCTGTCCTCCACATAACCTATTTTTAATGCCTGACAATATTTCCTCCGAACACCCTATGTAGGAGAGTCTAAGGAACACTTCACCGAGTGCCTCATCCCATAATTTTGAATCAGAGGTATTCCTTAAAATTCTTTTAAATTCAACTTCAGGCAATGCTTTGATTAAATGAGGAGCATGCATGCTACTAGCATGCAAAAAGTTGTTCACCGAGGTTGGTTTCCTAAATGGTCTAAATTGCACCTTATAATCTTCCCCAGCATAAAATTCTACATCCAAGAAAGATTTTTTTTCTTTTGAACATTCAAACACAAAACTAAGCCCATGTGAATTCATGTTCAAATCCTGCATGAAATCATCAAACAGGGAAGGCCTTCCCGTACACACGAAAATGAGGTTGTCAATATATTGTTTATAAAAAATGACATTGACAAAAAAATTGTTTTGAAACATAAATTCCTTCTCAAAGTCCCCCATGTATATAACTGCATAAGTAGGAGCAAAGGCCGCACCCATAGCTGTTCCTTTCACTTGAAGGTAAGAAATCCTTCTTCCATACAAAATAATTGTGTGTGAGACTATATTCCAACAATGATTTTAGACATCGGGATTTCATTATAATTCAGTTTGGGATGTATTGTGGTATTTTGCATCATGGCAATTTAGTATTATGAAATGTTGTATTATGATATTTTGCATCATGAAATTTTGTATTATGAAGTTTAAGAATCTCATTATCTGTTTCATTAAGATAGAAGTGGCAGATTTGTGTCAATATGTGTCAATTTAAAGCTCTATAAAGCATTTTGTATCTATTTATCTATTGATTGCTGTGTATTATGTTTTTGGTCTTTAAACAATGAGTTGTGAGTTTGAAGTTCAAATAACAAGCAGGTTTAATGAATGAATTGATTAATGAGCTAATTGGTTATTATATTTAAGGAGATGGGTTTGTTTGGTGAGTTGTTCCATTGAAGGCGAATTGCCGAGGTACCAGGACACGTTAATAAAGGATAACTTTTTACCATCTCTGTGGTTTACGTTCCTATCTGCTTGCTGTTTGGAGTTTTGGTTTTGATTTTCTTGTTTGTCGAATTGGTGTTTCATTATTCAATGAGGTTAAGCCTACTTTCACATTTAAAAGACGGAGTAATTTCAAAAGTATTTTGGAGAATAAACCTACATGCAGGATGAATAATTTTCCTAATACTTCTAGACGTGGAAGATGCAATCAATGTGGCTATGTTGAATGGCACTATGAAGGGTGGCTATATTACAAAATCAGGGATTATGCCAAGGGAGGCAGGTTTAATTGTTTTACGGAGAGAGTGATTTATTTTGCTGTGTGCACACAATGCCAGGCTTGTCATATTGACAAAACCATTAAAGCTTTTAATAAGCATATTTACCAGCATGTTTATAGCATCCAGCTAAATGACAACAAGTGTGCTTTAGCTAGGCACTCTGTCACCTGTGTGGAGATTGATAAATGTATGTTCTTTGCTGTAGAACAAATTGATTTGGCAGCATATTGTGGGGACTGGAAGAATAAGTTGTTACATAAAGAAATGCTTTGGCAGTTAAGATCTAATGCCACTGTGCCACCAGGCTTAAACAAAACTGTTTCTATTTCCAGTGAATTAAAAGAAAGATCAATAAAAATATAGGTTGTCCAAATACAAGTTGGCAAAAGACAAGTTGATGCAATGTATGTAAGAACATGTAATTGTTTGTTGTTTTTGTAGTATGGCTTCTGCAAGCACAGATTGTAAATATGTATATCATTTTTGCTCATTTTATTCATGATGTATTATTTTATAACCATTTATTACATATATTTATTAAGCTGAATGGTAGCTGAGTATTTAACTTTAAATGCAGGACTTGGCTTCATGACTTGTTTTCAATTAAGGGTGTGGTTTTGGATATAAAAGCCTAGCTGCTCTAAATACAATGGTTCTGATGATGTCATTCACTTGAAAGATGAAAGAACTAAACCGGTTTGATTTTTTTTTCAACAGCAGTTTGTTTTTAAACTTTTTTAAGCTGTAAAACAATAAATGCTTTGTGGATATGAGTTCTAGTCCCTTGGAACACCTGGTTTATTTTATTATCTACCATATACAGATAGGCTATAAGCCCTGTCCCTCTACTCAGTTTCATGCAGACTCCTCAGAGGTGACCTCTGTCTCGCATACAAAGCAATCTCAGACCCCACCTTGATAGTACTGCTGCATATCCACAAGTCAAGCTCTACTTGGGTTACCTGCATGCATGACCTTAACCTGGTCTGTGACACGAATAGGACTCGTTGGCGGGACAGATATGTGTCCGAGACTCTCCCATCTGTGGAATAGACTCCCTCTCCATGTCAAGCAGAGTACCTCATTATCCCTTTTTAAACACAACCTGGATAACTGGATGGGGAACAGAAAATACACCCCTGGGATTCCACCTGTGTCCCTGCTGGACAGGGGCATCAGGTGTTGACTTGTCTAAACATGGGCTAAACTCTTGGCTAGGCTGATAACGGCCTCAAGGTCAATAGCCTAGTAACTTCCTGTGATCCAATGAACACTGATGCAGTCACCCAGGATATGCATTATAGTGCACTGACTAACTATTCTATGCATTAGTCATCACTAACCCCTTATAACACAGAGGGATGGGCAGGGCACAGTTGTCATCATTTGCACATGTGGGGTGTGGCACAGTGACAGTGATCAGCAATGGCTACATACTTGGAGAGGAGGAAAGACTAGGGAAGCAGGAGGTATTATTAGGGCATATGACTGGGAGTTTGGGGGTAGAAGGGTATACTGTGCAGTGATTGGGCGAAACTTCCTGAGGAGGGCAGTTGGTTGGATGTTCTGGCTGCCCACACTTTACTAGGTTAGGGAGGGACACAGGTGCATTAGATAGACCACTGTGGAGGTGTGGATATAAGTATGGATCCACAGGTGGGGAGAATGTAGACTGTGGACGGCCATGGCCAAGTGAGCATCACTGATATGGAATGGCAGTGTTATCAGCCCCTGGTGGCAAAGAAAAGATGACTGATTTCCATGAGTGGTTGAGTAACTAGTAGCATTCAAGGTGGGATCCAGTATGTGTCAGTACTGAATGAACTGCTGCGCAACTGCTACCTGTTTTTCCAGGGATGGCTTGCAACTCTCATTACGGGGGGTTCCACCTACTGGCTAATGCCTTTACTGCCCCCGCAATGCCTTTTTAGGCAGAATCCAGATAATGTACCTTTCAATCTAAAAATCATAACAAACAAAGCATCAGATAGAATCAATGTTGTGCTGTGCACTAGGAGATTAAATAACAAATCACCTGACCACGGAGACCCCCTGCCATTGGAGGACATCCATGTGAGTATTATTATTGAAATCTAGTTTAAAAATGCAGAAAACTCTACCTCTATGCCAGGATATTTAGCCTGCCATGCCTTTTGACCCAATAGGAATTGTGGTGGAGTATCCATATTTGTTAAGGACCACATAACCTCAAGGCAGATTTCCAGAAACTCACAAACCAAACTTATCAATATTCAATTAATTTTAAATAAAGCCAACTATTAGATAATAGCATGTTACATAATCCTCTTGATGATCCCTGAAAACCATGCCTATCCACAAAAACCTCCTAGGACACCTATACCTCAAAAGTAGGCTATAGCCAAAACTTCTACATAAACAGGAGTTCCTTGAATCAAATTGCCAAAAAATCAAGAGAACAAAATGATGTTCTTCTATATCACTGTTTCAGTATTCCTTACAATAGGGATCTCCTGCCAAGGGCAGGCCAATGTCCAGCTAGTATACAAAAGCGTTTAGGTTATAATAGGTACACCATACATTATACGTATGCTCCCTGTACATGGCGTAGGGTATAAAGGTGATGTCTGGATGTACCATCCTTAGAACTTCTTTGCTGCCAGTCCAAATGCCATCTTTGATCATCTGTGTGAATGCTCATTCATCTTCTGGTTTCTACCTCCTTCAGATATGTTCCCCATTGTCTTTTTTGATTTCCTTACCTTTTTTCCTGGATGTTAGGTTTCATATCACCCAGAAAGGGGAAATGCCAGTGTGGGAAACAGATTCCCATAAAGATCATCATGAGTAGAGTTTGTTCTGTTTAGGCACTTCCCATAACCATTCATTATTGTCAAGCTTTCATCCCTAAGATGTTCTGAAGTAGGCTTTGTGCCCTTGCAATTTACGTAGAGAACCAATGACTTAAACTGTTGGCTAAAGATACTATGGAAGGATCTTCCTGGCCTGAGGGTTGGCTGTCTGCAAAGAAAAAGGCCAAAAAAGCTCAGTCTGATTCGTCAGCTGTACCACTTCCACTGGATGTCTCTCTTGTGGCTGGTGAAAGCCCAAAGATTGTCTGTTTTTTTTCTCATATTCCTCTGCTGCTTCTACTTCAGAGGCATGGGTTAGACTTCATGCATGTCCGTGGAGTTTTTGCAGACATCCACTTTGGATGTACAGGGGGAACCACAGCTGGTTATTACCGAAGGACCTAGGAGTGTCCCTCAGATTCTAGTGAGGGAATAGATTCTGACTACCATTTTACAGTGTCACCAGAGGTCAGAGCCTCCAAAATTTTTTAAGGCTGATCTCCCACTTAAAAAAAGCAGAAAACTAAACACATTCACCTGCTCGGAAAGATCTTCAGAGTGAATGACAAAACTTTACTCAAGGCCTGTTTAATGCCCTTATGACTCTTAAGCCCCCCCACAAGTAGTTTCTGTTCCTGCTCCTCCCTGGTCTTCTACCCCACATATACCCCACTTAAGTGGCCCAGGGAGCAGGATACTTCTGATGAGGATGCAAATGATTCTGAAGAAGCGTCCCTGACATATTTCTCTCAGATTCCTTTGCCACTTGACTATGATTCTAAGGAAGAAGAATCTATCAGTCCTTATTCCCTTTAGAGGAGATTTTATTTGGTGACACTAATTTCAGAATTCTTCTTCTTCTTTCGGATTTTCCCGGTCAGGGGTCACTACAGTGGATCATCTGTCCACTCATGAATGGCAGTGAAATTGTACGGTGTCGAGTTGCCAGTCCAGCACCCAACCATCCACAGAAGGCACACACATGCACACACTCACACCTAGGGCCAATTTAGTGTGTCCAGTCCACCTACTGCATGTGTTTGGGATGTGGGAGGAAACCGGAGCACCCAGAGGAAACCCACATGACCACAGGGAGGACATGCAGACTCCGCACAGAAGGCACCCCAGCCAAGAATCGAACCGGAGAACCTCTTGCTGTGAGGTGGCAATGCTAACCGCTGCACCACCGTGGCCATCCTAGTGACACTATTTTCAGAATGATGGAATTTTTCAAATAGGACTGTGCTCCGGTGTCTGATGTTCAGAAGAGGTACCATGAGCTTCTACAAATGGAGTCTTCTAGGCCCTCTGCTGTTGCTCCTGTTCTTGCTGCCTTGCTGGATGTTTTTTCTACTGCTTCTTAGGCTCCTGATTCCCAACACCCTGGCTCCAAGAAACCTGATAAGTTTTATAAAGTGCCTGAAGACTGCAAGTTTCTTTATAAGTGTCCCTCTGCTGACCCCTCTGTGGTGTTAGTGGCTTCTGATAAATCTTCCAAATTGTTGTCTTCTACCAAATTGCTGCCGTCTGATAAAGATAGCAGAACCATGTAGAGACTGGCCTGGATAAGGTGTGTATTTCTGCTACCCTAGCCTTTAGAGCTGTTAACTATCAGACACACATGTCTGGGTACATTTTGATTCTTCTCTCTCAGGCCTGTCAGGTTATTTCAGATCTCTCTGATTCTGAGGGCAAGGCCTCTGCTATTACCTTGCTAGGGACATCCTCCTACGTAGCTCGCTATTCCAATAAATGCAGCTACAACACAGCTGATGCTTCATTTCAGGCTGCTGCTTTTGGATCTGTGTTGAGGATTTATTCCTGGCTCAGTCTTCAGCCTTTACCTGATGATATTAAAGATAAACTGATGGATGCTCCTCTGAATAATAAACATTTGTTTGGTGCTGCTACTGCGGAGTTAAGTCCCTAGAAGAAAAGGGAAAGGCCCTACAGGAGTTGAATCATATTTTTGTTTCCCCATGCCCAAGTTTTAGAGGAATCATCCTAATAAGCCTGCCCTTGTCCTCCCCCAAAGGTAAAAAGGATGGCAGAAGGAATTCCCCTGCTAAGGCTACCCAAACTCTTACTACTCAGAAGCCTCATTTACCTAACAAACCAGGTGCTGTCTGACTATCCTTGCCCTATTCTTCTCAGTCACATTCCTCTTTCTCTGTGTCATTCTCTGTCCCTTCCTACTTGGCTAAAGATCACCCAAGACTCCTGGGTTCTTTCCATAATTCACCAGAGTTATTACATAGTTTGGAAATCTCTTCCCCTTTTTTTTTGGCATTCCTCAGCCTCCCTAGGAACAACTGTCTGTTTTTCCAGAGGTGCTTCATGGCCTGTTAGCTCAGGCAACTATTCAGGAAGTTCCAAATTCTCAGAGGGGGAAGGGGTTTTACTCCAAAATGTTCTTGGTCCCAAGGAAAGAAGGCACATGGAGACCCATTCTGGATCTATTTCATCTAAACACTTTCTTCAAAGTCCCTTCCTTTCAGTCCCTTCAAACCTTGTTTCCTCCGCTACTTCTTCAGGCTTTTCTAGTTTCCCTGGATCTCAATGATGCTTATCTTCATATTCATATTAATTCCCTTTTCAGGAAATTTTCATGTTTCTCTATTGATTCCTATCATTTTCTGTTCTCTGCTTTGCCCTTTGGCCTTTCTACTGCCACATGAGTCTTCAACAAATGCATCTCTCCTGTAATTGCTTTCTGCAGGTTAAGGGGGGATACAAGTCTTTCCTTACCTTGATGACCTGCTTATTCAGGCCTCCTCTCCCGAGATTTTACTTCAGCATCTACATTTTGCTATTTCTCTTCTGCAAAGCATGGGGTTTACTGTAAATTTTAAAAAGTTCCTGACTCCTCAGGATCATGTTTTTCTGGGATGCACGATCCAGACTGTTCCAATGCTGGTATCCCTGCCTCCTCCCAAGGCTTTAGCACTCATTGCTTTTTTTCAGTCCCTTATTCCTCTGGCTTCAGTCACAACCAGAAGATTTCTGAGGGGTTTGGATTTCATGGCATCCACCATTCCTATGCTGCTTCTAGCAAAGCTCCACATGAGTAAGCTCCACATGAGAAAGCTCCAGTGATTTCTAAAGTCAGTTTGGCTTCAACATTCTCACCCTTTAGATTTTCTATTCCCCTTTCTTCCCTGCCTCAAGCCAGAACTTCAGTGGTGGGTTCATTAGTTGTCCCTCAACCCACGGCTTCTTTTCAACCTCCATTTCCCTCTCAGGAACTTATCACAGATGCCTCGAATGTGAGATGGGAGGCTGCCTTTGACCATCTGAATGTGCAGGGACTTTGGTCTTTTTGACAAAAGAAAGACCGCATCAATGTCAAAGAAATGAGAGCTCTTCTGCTGGCTCTTCAGGCTTTTCATCCTTTTTTCCTTCCAGGGCCCCTCAAGATTCTCACAGAAAATATCACAGTGATGTAGTATGTCAACAAGCAAGGGGGGGGGTTGAGATTTTATCTCCTATGCAGGTTACCCCTTCAGGTTTGGGAGCTAGATATCCAGTATTGGGTGACTCCTCAGGTAGTTTACATTCTGTCAGATCAGAACGTAGTGACAGATTCTCTGAGCAGGTCCATAACACAATCCTATGAGTGGATGCTTCACAATGATATGTTTCTGGACATTAATCACCAGTGGGGTACTCCTCAAGTAGACCTATTTGCTTCCCCTCTGAACAAGCAACTTCTTTTTTTGTGCCAGAGTTCCATACCCTCTGGCCTGGAAGGTGGATGCCCTCTCTTTTTCTTGGAAGGGATTTTTTTTATGCCTCCCCACCCCTTCCTCTCATTTTGAAAGTCCTGTTCAAGGTAAAATAGGATGCTCCCAAAATATTGCTGGTGACTCTCTTTTGCCCAGACAGCATCAATACCCTCTTCTTCTGCCTCTTGCCAAGAGCAATAATCACAAGTTACTTCCCAGGGTGGACTTACTCACACAAGACAAGGGATCTCTCATCCATTCCCACCCATCCACTCTTCAAAACCATATCACCTACCTTTTTCTGAAGACGTGCTTTGGGTCCTGCAGGAGGCAAGAAAACCTGCTACTAGGAAATCTTACTTATCAAAATGGAAGAGGTTTTCTGTTTGGTATCTTTCTCGTAACCTGTATCTACTTACTGTGGATGTTCCTTTGGTTTTCTCTTATTTGTGTGTATTATTCAGTGCTGGGTTGGCATATTCTTCAGTTAAGGTCCACCTTTCATTTATATCTGTTGTCTGCCTATGACTTTCCCTTTAGCCTCTAGATTTGAGTTTCTTAAAGGTGTCCTTTACATTATGCCTCCCAGAAAGCTTGTTCCTCCTTCCCGGGACCTTAATTTTGTTTTAGAAAAATTGACTCAGGCTACTTTTGAGCCTGCTGCTTCAGTTTCCTTACAGCATTGTTCTTAGAAGACTGTTCTGCTTATGGCCCTTACTCCTACCATATGGATGCCTGAACTGCAAGCGCTCATGGCTTTTCTTCCTTTTATAGTTTTTCATAAGGACAGGGTGTCTGTTCATACTAATCCTTGTTTTATGTCCAATGTGATTAATGAGTTGTCTCTTAATCAGCCTATTGGTTTTCCCACTTTGGGTTTGGCTGTTTCAAAACAAACTATTTATTTTTGGATATCTAAAGACATTTCCTTTTGCTATTCTTTTCATGAGAAGAGCCTTCTTTCTTCTGTTAAGGTTCATTCAACTACAGCTGTGGCCTCTTCTGGTGCCATTTTCAAGGTTTTGGATACTAGCTCTATTCTTGAGGCAACTACCTGGACTTCAGAGCATACCATTACCAAGCACTATAAGCCAGAGCTGGCTTTGCTAGTGCCATTCTTCATGGTTTCTTTAAATGTTCTGCTGGCCCATCCTCCTGCCTTTCTTCTTCCTAAGTTACAGCACTCTCCTTATTGTAAAGCATATTGCAACAGTGATATGGAAGGATATAATGCAGTTGTGTAAAATCTTACCATAACAGTAGATGTCCTTACAGACCCATTAACCTGATGAGCCTCATCTGCAAGAACATGGAATGATAAACTCCCTCCCCCTGGTCCGTTTTCTTTCTGGATGTGCTTGTTACCAACTAGTATCCTTGGACTGCTGTTCCTACAGGGTTGTTTAGCTCTGAGAATGGTATATCCAGACCTCACCTTTATGCCCTATACCTCGTGATGTATGGTGTATCTATTACAACCTAAAGGCTTTTGTATACTGGCCAGATATCAGGCTGCTCTTGGCAGGGGATCTCTATTGTAAAGAATGATGCAACAGTGAAGAGAAAGATATCTACTGTTATGGTAAGATCTTACACAACTGTACTTTCTTTACATAGCCCTTGTAAAAGAGCATCAGTATGCATTGTTCCACTGGTATACCCTTCCCCAGTCAAGTCTAACCACAAACTGGTAACCTTCTCTTCCAAAATCTCTAGACCAGCGGATGCAAATATCACTGTATTCAGATATACAAACTTCCTACAGTTCTAGAAGTCTTTTAAGTTTAACTATAACCCCAGAATATGACACAGCTAGTAGTTATGCAAATAAAAAATATATAAATCTGTTGGTCCCTACCAAAACTAAACAAAATGTGAAAGGTAAGAGCAAACCAGCCTCAAATCTCACATGCATAAATAAACTAAAGACCCACAAATCAAGGTCAAGTGTCAAAAGTTATCCAAGTTACTGAAAAATACTCAAGAAAGTGGCTGCCCATGAACTTTGGCTGGCATCAGATGTTAAGGATAATTACAAATCCTTCTTTACTTATGCTAGGAAGTTGTGAAATAACACCTGGCATTGTCATGGACTTGTTCCTAATGACACTACCTACTCCAATCCAGTGGATCTCACAAATTTATTATTTAACCATATCAGTGTATATTTTACCTCTGAAACATCCATACAAAACTCATATATACCCAAGGACCTCAATCTCATATCATCACAAAACAGCACTCATTTAAAAAACACTCTCCAAAACAAAAAAAAAAATGTCCTGTATGGGACCTGATAACATACCAGACTACCTGCTATAAAGCACTAAACGTGTTGCTAGACCCACTTCTTCATATGAGTGGCTCCCCTGGAATTACAGACACATTAACCTGATGAGCCTCATCTGCAAGAACATGGAATGATAAACTACAATATAAAAATCTTATAAGACTGATACCCAGCAGTTTGGCTTTGTTAAGGGTAGAGCCTATCTAATGAATCAGGTGAATTTTTTTGAGAGGGCAACACAAGTGATGGAGAGTGGTCACTTTATGCATATAGCATACCTTGGCCTTCCAAGGCATTTGAAGCTATATCAATAATCTAAATGCACTCCAACTTTATCCCTATGTAATTTTATGTATAACTAAATGGCTGAGGGGCAGAACCCATACCGTGAGGGTGGCAGGTACATCCTCAGAAACCATGAAAGTAACCAGTAGAGTACCACTGGGGTCCATACTGGGACCTCTGCAAGTCATCTTACGCGTCTCTGACCTTCAAATCAAAAGTAGGGAACTCTGGTTAACCAAGCTTGCTGATGATTGTAAACTGGGTGTTATACTTAAAGTTTTTTCTGATATACAGAAGTTTCAAAGTGAGCTTGCACATGTTAATAGCTGGTGCTGTGAAAATAGGCTAAAACTAAATGCCAAAAAATGCAAAACTGTTGTATTTGGCAAACTAACCCTCCACCGTGCTTATAGAAAACAACGCACTCCAAAATGAACATGTTGTGAGAGATCTTGGAGCATGGGTAAATAACTCCCTCTCCTTTGATCATCATGTTGCAGTGGTTAGGAAATAATTTTATCTGGTACAACTAAATGCAAAGGGTATTTCTTCTAGAACCAGAGAAGTCTTTACACCTCTATATTCTGCACTGATCATCAAATACAATATCACCTGTGGGATGCATATTACTAACCATATCAAACAGCTGGAAATACCCCAAAGGTTCTTGACCAAAAAAGATCATGGTCCTAACCTAACAAAAGAGGCTAGAGACCTTGTTCCTGTATCCAGGGTCCTATTGACTCCTTGGGGTGATTTGTGCTTGCCTTCTTGGCCATTAGAGATACATCAATCTGAGACTTCTTATTTCTCCAAAAATAAATTAGCTCATCAAATGACAAAACCAGAAATCTGGGCCTGCTCAAGCAAATAAATTGCCGTGGAAAGACAGATTTGTCACACAACTGCGCGTTCTCTGGAACAAACTCTCCAGATCAAGCAACGTGACACACTAGCTTCCTTTAGCAATGAATTAGACAATTGGATAGGTATTTATTAGTAAATTCACCCCAAAATGACTATCCTCTAGTGCCTCAAAAAGAGGAGGTAAGCTCTAAGTGTAGGTACTGGTGAAGCATAAATGGCCACACAGCTCAGTTACTTGCACATTATATGATTTATTGTATTATTTATTTATTTTACATTTGTTTACTGGGAAAGTCTGACTGGATATATGTTCATTATCAGCGGAGGCCCGGGGAGAAAAGCTCCAGAAAACAGAGTACAAATACATTAGGAACAATAGAAACATTTAGAGATAAGTATAATATGCAGTTTTTAGTAGGATTACAAACCTAGATAAAACATAGTAGATAACATCAAAATTGTGCGGCTTCAGTTTCAGGCAATAATACATGCAGTTATGGGCTAAGTTTCTTCATGAATTCATACACTTATTAGAGTATATGATTGAAATGCTTAGGGAGAGTTTGCAGGAACAGCGGGTGGTGATTAGTCGGGGTTTAAGCAGGGACACTGCCAATGCTGTTGGAAGTGTAGTTTGAGTTTTTTTTTTGAACTGGGTTAAGTAGGACTGGTGAGTAAATTCGGCAGGTAGCATATTCCAAGTTGTTCCTACTGAGTTGGCAAATAGAGAGTTCCCAGACACATTTATACTCTTAGTTGGTTGTACCAGCAGTTTGTCAGCAGAGCGTAGTGACCTCAGGTTGCTGTATGGTTTGATGATCTTATTTAGTGCTGGAGTTTTTTCGGGTTGATATAGTATTTTGTGGGTTATTATAAGTTGGTTGTATCTGAGAGGATTGGTCCACTACAGCCATCCTAGTTGAGTTAGGTTGATACAATGGTGGGTCCTAGAGGTAGCACCTGTAGCAAATATAGCAATATGAATGTAACAATTAGCAAGTTTGGTAAGGGTGGCTTGTTTCAGGTTAGTGAAGTGGGGGGAGGCATAGAGGAGGGTAGATAGTAGGTGGGACCGAATGATAGTGGTTCTTGCAAAAGGAGTGAGGAACGGTTTGATCCTGTATAGGGAGACCAGTTTTTTGTTGACAGATTTGATGGTTTGATTGACATGGATATCATATTTTAGGGGGTTATCGACTGTGACGCCCAGGAGTTTTGTGTGAGTATCTGGGGATATAATAGTGCCATTGTTGGAACTTATAGTAAAGAATGGTGAGGAGGATTTGCAGGTGGGGGAAAAGAGGAGCAGTTTAGTTTTGTTGGGGTTTAATAGAAGCTGATGGTTTGCAAACCATTTTTCTACATCATTGAAAGTATTCTGGGTTAGGGTCATAAGCTCAGTTGAGGAGGAGGCGGTACATATTAAAGTAGAGTCGTCCAAGTATTGGATGCAGGTGGCCTTGGGAGTGATGGTGGGTAGGTCATTGATAAAGACTGAGAAGAGTAGTGGTCCTAGTATGGAGCCTTGGGGGACTCCTAGAGTAATGAATAGATGTGTGGATAGGGTATTCTACCATAAAACTGCTTGTTGTCTATCAGACAGGTAAGACTGGAACCATTTAATAGAGTTACTATTCAGTGACGGTTCCTTCAGGATACGGAGAAGCAGTTGGTGATTGACCATATCAAAGGCCTTAGAGAGATCTAAGAAGAGAGCTGAGGTAAGCTTGTTATTGTTTCGGTTGATGTTGATAGAGTTAGAGAAGGATAAGAGGGCTGATGTTGTGCTGTGGTGTGGCCTAAAACCATGCTAAGAGTTGGTCAGTAGTTTATTTTGGGTGAGATAGTGCACTAATTGTTTGAGGGTGCACTTTTCCATAATTTTGGCCAGTGGTGATAGTATGGCTATTGGTCAGAAGTTTGAGAGGCTAAAGAATTCCTTCCTTTATGAAGGGGAATGACATGGGAAACCTTCCAGAGAGAGGGGATAGTGGCTTCAGTCGAGGTGCAGTTTATTATGATGAGACAGGGTATGCAATGGCATCTGTCCCTTTTTGTAAATATTCTGGTGGGAGGAGATCAGCTGTCAGGGTAGTGGGCTTTAGTTTGTTAATTAGAGATTGGATGGTCACTGTAGATACAGGTTGGAAGGCGAAAGGGAGTGGGGTAGTGGTTATGGAGCAGTTATGAAAGGAGCTGGGGGGGGTAGTTGGCTAGCTAGTGATTGGATGGTTTTGGTAAAAAAATTGTTAATGATGTTAGCAGTTTTCTCTGGTATTTTAAGGTTGTAGTTTGAGGGGGGGTGGAGGTTTGGCCAGGGTGGAGCAGTTTGTTTATGCCTGCCCAAACTTTTTGAGGTGTGTTCTGGTGTTTTTGCTGAAGGTGTTGATAGATGTTTTTTTTTGTCTAGCAATGTGGCTTTCTTGGTATCATTCCTTAGTTGTCGGAATTTAATATGTTCAAGTGGGTCTTTGGAGGTACACCAATTGTCCCATGCTTTATTTCTTGCTATGATTTTGGTTTTGGTTAATATAGAGAGCCAGGGGCCGGTCTTAGTTTTGGCTCTGAGGGTGCAGATAGGAGCGTGGGAATCTAGAATGGAGATGAATTTAGAATTAAAATAGTCTACAGCATCATCTAGTGGAAGTTCTTTAAGTATGGCCCAATTGCATGCTCTGAGTTCATTCTGAAAGTCAGTGGAGTTAAAGTTCTTGTTGTTTCTGATAGATTTATATAGAACTTGGTGACGGTTATCTACTTTATGCTTAATGATCTAAGTGAGTAGGTGGTCACTTATATCATCTGGGAGGGTACCTGTGTTATACAGGTCTGGGTGATTGTTGATAAGAATCCAGTCCAGGATACTGCCTTTTTAGTTGGATTTATTTATTCTGGTGGGTGAGGATACAAGTTGGGTATAGCCGTGAAGGTTTATATGGGTGGTGGGAGATTCAGAGGAACAATTGTTCCAGTCAATATTAACGTCTCTTAACACCATTGTTTCTTGGGAGTATGTGTTGGAAAGTCATTGGAGGAAGTCTTCTAGGGTATTTGTGTTGTTGCCTGGTGAGATATAAATGCAGGCAATGAATATAGATTTACTTTTGTTAAGCTGTAATTTGCTAACTAGGGATACTGCATTATTGAACAAGGGGGGTTGTTGTATGACTTGTGTGACATATATTGTGTTTATAAACAGAACTGCTACTCCTCCAACTTTCCTGGTGTTTCTGTCTAGTCTAAGTATGTTGTACCTTGGTGGGATAACCTTATCATTTTTAGTTCCTGATTTTAGCCAGGGTTCTGTAAGACATAGCACATCAGGTGAGTAGGTGGCTAGAAGGGCATGAAGATTATCAACCTTGTTGTTAATGCTCCTGATTTTCAGGTGACAGGTCAGGAGAGAGTTAGTGGACCTTGAATTTGGCCATATGTTGAAGGTGGTAGTGGGCTGGGAGGTTGTGGTAAAAGTGGGTCCAGGGTTAGGGTGGATGTCTCCATCCCTCATCACAGTAAATTGTGTGGATGTCTCCATCCCTCATCACAGTAAATTGTACAGTGATTATTAGTTTCAGCTCTTTACTTATTATTTTATGATAATATCTAGTTTTGGGGGAGATGGACCATGGTCTAGTTAGTTGGTGGTTGTTAAAAGTGGAGAGGACAGGTTTGTAGTGAGCTAGGGTTGGTCTGATTCACTCAAGGTGGAAGCAGAGATGGTATGAGATATGGGGTGTTGAAAGCCAAGATAGGGCTGGTTTTCATAGATGATGAGGAGATATAGCCCAGGCAATATAACTGAGAGGAACATAATTGGTCTCATCTTGATAGTAGTGGTACTTGGTAAGGAATGTGGGTGGAGAATTAAGAGGGTTGTTGGCAGGAAGGGATGGTGTACGGGGGTGGTGTATGGAGGTGTGGGTTATCTATAATAGGTTGTAGGAGGGGGGAGTGGTTTATTGGGCTTAAATGTAGCACAAGTGGGGGCGGGTGAGATTTGGGGGCAGGGTGGGGCATGGAGCGAGCCCGAGTGAAGCGAAGGCGAGCGGAGTGGGGCTATACCAAGCTACAAGGATTTCCAGGGTCTGTGAGTATGCAGGCTTAAATAATACAACTCTACAGTGTTTTTACTCAGTTCTTTTTAAAGTGAGCTGCAATTTACTCAATTGTACTCAATTCATTTGATAATCCGATGATAATCCGATTCTATGGATTATGAGAAACTGCATGACAATGAATGCCTCATCACATGATGTGTATAACTGGCACAGTGGTTACATCCACAAGACTGGCTCAACATGCCTCTACAAGCTCCTCACCAGTAGGTAGTGATGAAGATGTGGCATGCCATGACAGGGTGCACAGTCCATGGAGGGACAAGCCAGCCAGAGTCTATGAGTATGCAGGCTTAAAGAATACAACTTTACAGTGTTTTTACTGAGTTCTTTTTAAAGTGAGCTGCAATTTACTCAATTGTACTCAATTCTTTTGATAATCCGATGATAATCCGATTCTATGGATTATGAAAAACTGCATGACAATGAATGCCTCATCATGTGATATGTATAACTGGCACAGTGGTTACATCCACAAGACTGGCACAACATGCCTCTGCAGGCTCCTCATCAGTAGGTAGTTGTGAAGATGTGGCATGCCATGACCTTAATGAGCTTGCTCTGTGGGGTGTGCCCACAGTAGAGCCAGAGGTGTGGTGGCCAAGTGTATGGAGACAGCTATGCTTATCTGTACCAGCAGCCATGAGGACTGTGTTACCCATACCAAGCTAAGAAGAGGTAAGTGACCTGCATGATGCTATGCTCTGTGATTGCAGCCCAATTATGTGGTATATGGCATGGCCATGGCAGGCCATGCTGTTAGATGCCATAGTGACAGCAATAACTGAAAAGTGGCCCTTCAATGCCTTCAGCAGGCATTTGTTCATAGGTTCATAGTTTAGTACTAAGCTAACTGCCCTTGTGAGCCATTTTAAGCCTAGCCAATTATCCCTTATGAGACTCAAACCATGCACCGTGTGCTTGTAAGGCAAACACCTTAGCCATTAAGCCACCCTGCCATGAACCTATGAACCTAGGTAGACTCTCCCCTGTTAAGGAAAGGGCATGGGGTAGAATCAGTGATTGCAAAGTTATCCCCAGTGAAACAGTTGGCTGACAGCATAAACCACTGGCTGCCACAATCAGCTGCTAGCAGTGGTCCGAGAAGGCTTTAAGGTCAACAGAGACCAGTCTGAGGACCTGAGAGATGACTGTAGAGAAAACACAACAGTTTAAGGAATTACTCCAGGCTCTAACACCTCAAGAAGAAGAAGAAATAAGTGGAGTTAAAGACAAATGGCAGTGCCTCAAAAAAGCATGTGTGAGGACTACAGAAGAGATATGTGGCTGAGACAAATATGGAAATAAGTACATAAGAAAAGCTGGTGGTGGAATGCAGAAGTCCAGAAGTTGTCAAAAGAAAGAAGGAGTGCAGGAAAAAGTGGAAAACAGAAAAGTAGGACCATGCTAGACAGGACAACTGGCTGGCTAACAAAGAGGCTAACAGAGAAGTTGCACTAGTGAAGAAAGGCATCAGGGGCATGCTACCAGCTTTTGGAAAGTGACTCATTAGATGGCACAAAGAACCTGTACTGCCCAGGCACAGCCTATGGTGCAAAAAGAGGAGAAGCCCACCATAGAACAAGTAAGAGGACTAAGAAAAATGAAGTCAGGGAAGCAGTAGGCGCAGACGAGAACACAGAAGATATAAAGATGTTGGATGAGAAAACAGAGAAATGGCTACTGAGGGAACTCATTGCAGTATGGAGAGAAAGTCATATCCCAGGTGACTAGAGAATAAGCATTATAATGCCAGTGTCCAAGAAAAAAAGGGACATTCACAATGTGGATAGCACAGAAGCCGAAAACTCCTATAACACTGCATGAAAGTTCTGGAGAGAGTGATTAATAAATGAATACACAAAGTAGTAGAAAGTAAGACGGGAGATGAGTCCTTATATGCTATATCATTGTGCAGGCAGTATAGGCCCTTATGTATGTCATCTTGTATGCTACACATCTCACTAATTATCTCCAACATGGTATGGGTGGCATCTATTTGTGCCTGGATCACTGACCTGCATGCCCACTGACTGATGTCCAATGTGACACTAAGTTCTGGAATGGTGTGGGAGTCATGGTGCTGATGTCCAGAAGCAGTCTTGACCCTTTTGTTTTGTGTGTGCTCTGCTGTTGCAGCACTGTCCACTGCAGTTGCATGTGTAGGTAAGGACTGTTCATCCTGTGATGGGCTAACACTGTTGACCTATCCCTCCATGGACTGTGCACTCTGTGATGGGCTGATGTGGATGGCCTGTACCTCCATGGACTGTGCGCTCTGTGATGGGCTGACATGAATGCCCTGTTCCTTCATGGACTGTGCATCCTGTGATGGGCTGACATGAATGGCTTGTACCTCCATGGACTGTGCATCCTGTCATGGGCTGTTGTGGATGGTCTGTCCCTCCATGGACCGTGCATCCTGTGATGGGCTGACATGGCTGGCTTGTTCCTCCATGGACTGTGCACCCTGTGATGGGCTGACATGGATGACATGTCCCTCCATGAACTATGGGGAGGCATGGCTGGACATCCAGCAGAGGCATGTCAGTAGATGTAGGAAGTACTGTGCTCCCCACTGTAAATGTTTGCTGACACTGGCACTATGCTGTGTGACAGTGCTTTGAACAATCTGCCTTCATTGTCTGGCACCTGTGCTGCACTGATATGCATGCTGTGTCCGGTGGTGCCAGACCCCATACCTGCAGAACCTGTGCAGTCAGTGGAGGGACACCTCCTTATATAAATGAACATATATGACAATCTCACACCCTTTTGCTACAACAGCAATACACATTTCATTTATTTTATTTTTTACATTTGCTAACTGGGTTAGTCCAACTGGGCCCAGAGAGCCCCTTTTCAGTGGAGAAAGGCTCTAGGAAAGCAATTAAAAAAATAAGAAAAACCTAACAATTCAAGTTGTAAGATACTTAGTACAAAAATAAAGAAACAAAAGTATACAACATGAATATTTACAAGGCAAAAGTACAGTATTTTGAGAATGCAGTAGCAATATGTTTGAGAAGTTTGGTTAGCATTAAGTTATATTCAAGGAATATAGCAATGCCTAAAATAAAAAATATGTAATACACAATTCAGAGTAACATCATGACATAGTACAACAAAGATGCATTTAATAGCATAGGTACTAACTGCAGAGAGAGTAATATATACAGACAGTTTAGATAGCAGATACCAGGCAGATATGTTGAATGAGACAAGAAGAAAAATGTATTAGGTTATTTCCTGACAAATACGGATCCATGCATGTTAGAAATGAATTTTTAGTTGCTTTTTTGAATTCGCCATTTTTGGTTGTGGAGTGAAGGGACGATGGAAGTTTGTTCCATGAGTGTGCAATTGAATGACTGTAAAGTATTTTCCCAGTATTTTCGTTTGGATTGGTCATCTGAAGTAAGTTTTATTGTGTGCTTCTGAGGTCACAATTGGGTGTGTAGGGTGTAATTATGGATGTAAGGGTAGGAGTAGGAGCTACTTAGGATGCTGTGTGCAATTTGTAGTTGTGATATTTGAAGCATGTAGGGAAACACAGGTCATTTCAAGCTTTTCAGGTATACACAATGATAGGATTTGTAGCTATTACTGGCTGTGAATCTGGCTATCTTGTTATAGGTGGTTTCTAGTTTGTTTAAGAGATTATTTTGGAGGTTAGTAAGTGTGGGAGCAGCACACAGCAGGAAGGTAGAATAAATGTTTGAGCCAGTATAGGTCTAGATTTGTTAAGTGTATATTTGCTGTTGTGGTACAGAAGACCTAGTTTTTGAATGGGACTTTTTGATACAGTTTAAGATATGTAGGTTGAATTTTAATTAGTCGTCTATAGTAACGCCAGGCAATTCAATGTTTGAGTTGGTGGTGATAGTTGTATTATCTAAGGATGGGATGGTGACATTTTCTTTAGCTGGATTAAGGTTTTTTGGAAGGAAAAGGAGAAGCTTGTTCTTTTTGGGGTTGAAAAGCAGGTTTTCAGTTAGCCATTATTCTACTAGGTACAGAGATTGTTGAGTGGCAGTGTGGAGATTTTGTATATTGTTAGAGGTGTTAATAATTGTAGAATCATCTGCGTACTGTATTAAGGTAGAGTGGGGGCAGGAGACATGGAGGTTATTTGTAAATATATTAAAAAATAGGGGTCCCAGGATAGACACCTGGGGAACCCCGGTCTTAAAAAGATGGAAAGGGGAGAAGGATGTTTGCCATGTGATCCACTTATATCTGTTTGAGACATAACTGTTAAACCAGGAGGTAGTGGAGGTAGAGAGTTGTAGGTTGGAAAGCTTGTTTAGAAGGATGGGATGGGAAATAGTATAAAATGCTTTGGCTAGATCAAGCAATAGAGCTGATATGGGTTTATTATTATCTGGCTTGGGCGATGTGTGTGAAAGATAGGAGGGCAGTGGTAGTACTGTGCGAGGGTCGGAAACTGTGCTGTGTGGATGTAATTAGGTTTGCCTGTAAGAGGTGGTTTAGTATTTTTCTATGTATACATTTTTCCAGTATCTTGGATAAGGGGGATAATATGGCAATAGCCCTGCAATTTGAGGGTTCTGTAGAATTTCCTCCCTTGTGGAGAGGTATTATAAAGAATTTTCCAGCTATCTTGTATTGTATTTTCTTGGATGGATCTATTGATAAGTGTAGATACAGGGTATGCTGCGGATTCTGCTGCATGTTTGAGAAATAATGGAGGGAGTTTGTTGGCTGATGGGGAACAGGATTTAAGTGTTTTAAGAAGTGATCTGATGAAGGAAGTTGGTATGGGTGCTAGGGAGAATGAGGGAAGAGATAAGGTGGGAGGTGGAGTCTTAATATCGAGATTGGGGGAGTAACTTACTAATGAGGTAGGGAGGTGGTCACTAAAGGAGTTAGGAAAGGTGGAAGAGTTATGATAGCACTGGGGGTTGGTTACTAATATCCAGTCGATGACTGAGCCATTCTGGGGATTTTTTGCCAGTGTGTGGGTGAGATGATCAGCTGGGTGAAGCCATAAAGGTTTATAGAGTGTCTAGGGGTGGCAGTATTAACAAGGTTCCAATCAATATTCATATCCCCAAAAATGATGGTTTCATAGGGAATGGATATAGAAATCCAAGAAAGAAACTGCTTGAGTATGGGAATGTTTTTACCTGGGGGTATATAGATTGCTGCAGTGGCAAGTTTTTTGTGTTGATTTAGTTTACAGGTTGCTATAAGTATTTTGGCAGGTCAAAAATCAGGGATAGCTATTGAGAGGGGGGAGAGACAGAGTTGGTCAGAGTAGAGTATAGCTACTTCTCAAAAAACAAAGGCAAGAAACTTAGACCAAGAACAAGTAACTCCACGACAAAAACGGCTGCCAAATAATCCTCCACTTTATTTAACAAAAACAGAAAAAAAAAAAAATCTTAAATCAAATCAGCGATCTTTATCAATCAATATCAATCAGGCTTCCAAAAGAACTAGTGCGAACACATAATTTTTAAATACTTGTTGTCCATTAATAAATTACACAATTACAATAATATTATTATTGCAATTTCAATTATTTTTTAATAAATATTTTTCCTTAAAGTAGTAGTATACTTAACAGTTTGTATTACCACTTTTTCCATATAAACAATTCTTATTAAGAATGCTTAAATAATTTTTATTCAAGGTATCAAATATTAAAATTACTGAACTAGAATACAATTATTTAAAATATATATACATAAATCATGTTTTTTGCAATTTGACAATGCATCTCTTAGACAATAATTTCTTAGACAATATACAACAATACTGACAAATGTAGTTGCAAAGTTGTATTCAATTGTTGTTGTGCAAAAGTTGCAAAACCCTCTCCCTTGTTAAAATTAAAGTGTTACTTAAGAAAAACTGTGAAAAATGTTGTTGTGAAAAAAAAAAAAATTTTAAACTTATTAAAAAAACAAAACAAAACAAAATTAACTTTTACTTTTTTTTTTACTTTTTTTTTTCTTACTTGCCTAACAATGAATGAGATGCTTAAAATATAAAAATCTTTAAATATGTATTTAAAGCGAATCTTGTTTGAACTAATAACTTAGTGATAAAATGTATCCAAAAAACCATAAAAATATTAAAAATTATACAAATAAATTAAAAAAATTCTAAATAAAAAATAATGTGAATGTGTATCGTGAATGTATTAAAATTGATTAGTAAATTAATTAATGAATTACCTAAACCTAAAAAAACCATATGTGTAAAAAAAAAAATCTGAGTCACTGGTAGCAATTATAACTTTTTTTGTGAAAATCATGTCTTATAACCTAGCTCGTCTCTAATCCTTAAAACGCTTAATGCTAGTTGTTTTTCATTTTCCTGGGGGTTTTGTTGCATTTAATCTAATCTGCCATAATAGTCTTTTATTTCCTAAAGAAGCAGCCCATTCATACTTTTATGGCGGACTAATCAATTTTATTTTTGACATACACATTTCACTTTTATTTATTAGGTAGAGTCAATTTTTTTGTTTTAAAAGTTGTAATATTTTATGGTTTTTTATAGAGGTAAATACATTATATCACTAAGTTATTAGTTCAACAAGAGTATTTAAATGTTGGCACATCCGATAGGACTTTGTCTTGATAAAGCCCTGATATTGATCAGAAAGCGCTTGGTTTTACGAAGATTTTACGGTGTTTCTTGTTTAAATAAAGTGGAGGATTATTTGGCAGCCGTTTTTGTCGTGGAGTTACTTGTTCTATAGCTACTTCTCCACTCTTTCTTTTTACTTCTATCCAGTTGAAAAATATTATAACCAAGGGGAGAACTTCGCAGTTTGTAATATGAGGTTGTCTCAGACAGGGTAAGTAGATCTGGGTTATATTGAGAAATCTGGGCATGAAGGAGGTGCTTTTATTGACAATGCTTTGTATATTCATTGACAAAAAAAAAAGTAAGTAAGTATGGGTAGGAAGAAATATTTGCAAAGGACCTGATGTTTTGTTTTGATGAGAGGTTGGGCATTCGGTATGTACAATACTTTGAACTTGTGAAATGATATAATGGTATGGTTAAAGAGACAAGGACAATAGGGGTGGAGTAGTTATTTGTATGGTGGGTAGTGGGATAAGAAAGTGTAGGAGATGGGGTGGTAAGCAGGTGTGGACGGCGTGCCATATAACATATTACAAACAGAATAAACACGTGCATACCTTGAGGCATCCCTGACATATATATAGGTGAGATATGGTGATGCTTGCTGTGACGTCCCCACTCTGGGCCAGTAATCAAGGAGCCTGAATCCTCACCACTGGTACTGGAGAGGGCTGTTCACTTGGAACAAAAATGTATACTACTCAGTATTTCCAGATGCAGCTCTCTGCATTAAGCACAATTTCCCTTAAGAGCACACAGGAACCACAGTCAGTCCAGGGACTCAGTCCTCTCTCTCTCCAGATTCCCAGTAAGACATCCTACTGGCACAGCTATAGGGTGGGGTCCTCAGCCGAGTGTCCAAGCCAAGTCCTTCAGCACCCTCTCTGTGAAACCAGTGTTTTGTGTCCCTGCTTCAAGCAGCTGACACACACACACACACACACACACACACACACACACACACACACACACACACACACACACACACACACACACACACACACACAAGGTTCTGGGAGGACACAGATTCATTATCCTATATTAGAAAGTAAGAAGTTGTTGGTCGGGTTCAGGTAAGTGTGCCGATGTGTGGTGATGTGAGGAGTTAGGCGAGTTAGGAGTTAGGTTAGTTAGGGTGAAGTGGTGTAGTGGGTGTGGTGTGCGATTGGGGTTAGGGGTGGGGGGGGTGGTAGGTGTTAGGGAGGGTTGGGTGACTGGGGTGTGGTGGGGTGACGATCCTTAGGGTTTTGTTTGGTGTGCTTTTTGTTGTGTGTATAGTTTTTGAACAGCAGATTTGTTGCTGTTCTGTATGTTCGATGTGTTTAATTTTTTACATTTAGGTTTATTATTAGAACACTCAAAGTTTTTGAACGGTCGGGTGTTCTAATATAGACCGAATTCAGTGCCCCATGCCATTCATTCCATAACTACTATAAGGTAGTTACCACCAGACACCAGACAGGCAAAGGCAGCTACTCTAGGGCAGTTGTTATACTACCCACTGATTAGTGAACTATTAATTATTATAGTGTTTGAATGAAAAAGAAATATATTTAATAATAAATAATAAAGAACATGAAAATACTAAATATCTATTACAAACACATAATAAAATTTCAATCACAGGAAATATTAACAATAACACGGTGGACAAGTTCACACAGTTACACAAAAACAGAAACTAAATAATTAATGGTATATTTTCCTGACTGATTTAAAGAATTATTATTCTACTAGACTAAGGCAGAGCAAGGCAAGATGGAGGAAGGTGGGGGTGAAGGTTCAAAAACAGAGTGCTCTGAGTCTTCATTCTAGCAGTGATTCTAAAGTATTTTAGTGATGACATCACATACATCTAGTCATCTGATGTCTGGTTCCCAACACACACACACACACACACACACACACACACACACACACACACACACACACACACACACACACACACACACACACACACATAGAGCCTTGCTAAGATTTGCTGCAGCTCCTGGAAGTCATAAAAGAATCTCAAACCTCCACCATTCCAGAGCAGCAGTTAGTTCACCCCAAAGACAATGCAGAAAGCCTCCCAGTGTAGACTTCTTGTCTCTGGCTGCATTGAGAATGGTAAGACACAATCTTTATGGTCTACACCAAGTAATTTAATCTCAGAATATTTTTCAAAGTTAGCTGCAGCTGAACTGTGATAAACCTCTTCTCTTCCAGTATCCTCTGTTAAAAAACATATACACCTAATTAAGTTATAATACAATCAGGGCCTACTGTTGATACATTTTCAACACAAGCAACTTTAAAATACATTTTCAACACAAGCATCTGTACAAATAAGTCTGATACACAAATGACATGGAATTCTTTACCAAATTCCAGTAAGCTGTGCTGGCATATGTTACACATCCAATGCCCAACTTTTCCAGGCATAGCTGGCAATAGATCATGTCATCACGCTTGCCATCTTCAAGCTCGAGGACAATGATGCAACACTATACATCAGGTCACATATTGGCATATGACCACATCCATTCATCCATCCAGTCATCTATCCATCCACACCCTCCATCAACAACTCCTTTTTTTCCCATATTTGAACATGGGGTCAGGGTGTCACATCATCTGTCATAATCATCTAGAGCCAGTGCTGACATCAACTTTTTTTGCTCCCTTACAGCTGACCATCTGCTGCCTAGGGCCTCTCCTCATTCACTGGATCTACTAAGCACTCCCTTCCTTGATTGGACTTACTGTGATCTATTATTGGAACACATGAGGAGATTGAGGCTTCTTGTGTCTTATCATTCTCTTGTCTTGCACACACCTGTTGTATGTCCAGGGGCAGAGATACAATGGGGCATACTTGCATTTTGTTCCATCCCATGGTGACTCAACCAATATTCCACCACCTGTTTTAGGACAAATCTTTCCTTGGACATCCCCAACATCCACCATGGATTGGTCATGAGGTGTGCCCAGGTGCATCCCCTTCCCTCCAGGATAATCACATCCCCCTTCCCCTGTCATCTACTCAGACACCTCATATGGTAATCAAACTCAGGTTGCCTAGGCCATAGTTATGGCCTTATTGCTCTTTGACTAAGTACTGGCTTATATGGGGATAATTACCTGATGCAACCCAGAGAGACACTCATGTGGTATCACCACTAGTCCAGTTCTCACAGCCAGGTATCTGCTGTGTAGTTGTGTCCTACTACTGTCCCCAGACAAGAACACTGTGCCTTTGAGGATGGTCTATAATGGTGATCTTGCATTTGGGACCATTTTCTCCCTTGCAGTGGCTTCAGCTTTTGTGTGAGTGGTGGATCATATCAGTGACCCTCTGGTGGACTTTTGTCCCTGTTCTGTTATATCCACAAAAGATATTCACATCTGTTGCTAGGTACTGCTTTGTTGGCCTTGTCAGTGTTCAAAATGCTCATGTCATGGGAATGCAGGGCCTATAATAACACCTCTGTCTCTGCCTCTGCTGGGGTCACTGCCATGAAAACTTCTCCAGCCACCATCATTATTTGGGTGCCATCTTAATACCTATGCACCTGAGAATACAGTATGTACTGTGCCTGGGAAGAAACATGTTCCTCCATCACTGTCCTTTGTCCATGTAGCAGCCTTAACTGCAATAGGTGTCATATCTGATATGCAGTTTTCTTTAAGGTTATGTCTCCACAGCAAGCCCATGTTGGCAGCACTGAAACAGGTTGTGAAATAACATGTCCCTTATGATGTGTGTGTGTGTGTGTGTGTGTGTGTGTGTGTGTGTGTGTGTGTGTGTGTGTGTGTGTGTGTGTGTGTGTATATATATATATATATATATATATATATATATATATATATATATATATACAGGTATGTGGTCCCAAGGAACACAAAAATGTGTCCAACATGTTCACCTATGCAGCCACATGGTGGAGGTAAGTGTACCCTCCCCACCCTCTTTTCCTGAGTATATCAGCTAGATATCTGTAACAGAGTGTATTCCTTCCACTCTTCCCTGTGTGTGTTGCCAGGAAACATGGTTGCATAAGTGATTCTTGCCATTATGTGGTTCTCCAGGTGGGCAGCTAATAGACAAGACCTGTGCCTTTTTTGTTGTCATCCCACCCCCATACAATATTGCCATTCTCTGTGTATGCTGGTTATTGTTGTCCCCCCATATGGTATAAATACCCTTTATGTATCCCACCTGCTGATAGTCTGTGTCCGCTTACCACAGTTGCTATAATCAGTTTTGTCTATTAAGTCAGTGCCGTGAAAACTGTAAGATTATCTATAGCATGGCTAGTTCCAGAATGGAGAGATGATAAGTCAGCAGGGGTCAGCAATCAAAGGAGAGTAGTATTACAGAAATGTAATTCATCTTCAAGAACTGGCGAGTACCTTCATGAGGTGGACCCTGTTTATTTTACAAAATCTCACCAAAACAACACTGATACATAGACTATATTATATATAGCATATATCATGGACAGAAGTACGTTAAAAAATAAAAAAGTTAGCTGGGTGCACAAGACCCAGGATAAAAAAAGGTGCCCAAGCTCAGGGACTTGGAAATTCAAGGATATAATTGGTATGGTAGTCAGGAAAAGCTGGCTCTATTTGCAGATATTATTTTAAACATGACAGAACCAGAAAGGGACTTTACAGTGTTGTGGAACATTTTAAGACAGTTTCAAATCTTCTTGGGATACAAAATTAATAAAGCTAAAACAAAGGCAATAGTGGTAAATTATGTAACCACCAATGAATTGGTCCAACAATATCCATATTTATGGGGACATGATAAAATTAAGCATTTATGGATTGATTAGATGTATGGATTAGAAAAGTCTCTGTTGTGGCAGCTAAGGATATGTGGCAAGAGACTAAACGGAAGATAATGCAAAAACTGAAAAACTGGAAGCTTTGTTATATGGCTATGGACACTAAGATACAAGCCATTAAAATGTTTTTAGTCCCTTTAGTCTTATACACAGGTCAGGCATATCTTTATCAACCAGAGGAGAAGCTGTGGATAGCAGTTAAAAAAAGTTGAAGGATTTTATCTGGGAAGGGAAGAGAGCAAGGGTCAGGTGGGATAAGGTGATTCTTCCAATAGAACAAGGCAGACTAGGATTACCTAATTTGAGGGGGTATTTTACAGCAACACAGTTAAGGCCCTTGTACATAGCACACACAGAAAATAATTCAAAATGGAAAGGGATGATGCTGATACAGGGAGGAAGCTCAAGATATAAGGAAAGATTGGGATTTTGGATGCAGACTCTTAAGGAGAACAACAAAAATCATACAGAGTATTATATTCATAAAATAGCAGGGAGTATTCTAAGAACCAAACGAGGATGAGAATGGAGGCAAGAGATTTTGCTAATAGGGATGAGTGTGGTCAGGGATACAGATAATAGGCAAGAGGGACTGGAATGTATTGGAGAAAACTGGCAAAGGAACCAAGATATTGGGAGCAAATAACTAGAAATAGATTGGGAAGAGGCCAAGAATTTATTTGAACATCAGGTTAAGAATTGCCTTCCCTATCAAGGATTAATATCAGAGTATAGGCAAAGAGAAATAAATAGGGGCTCCTGAATGAAAGACCAGCACTGGTAGAGTTTTTAATAGAATCTAGAACAGAAGCTGCCTTTAAAAAAAAAATAATTAGTAAAGCATATAAAATATTGCACCATAATTATAAGAATCAATCAGAGGAACTTAGAAAGGATTGAGAAGAGAGATTGGATAAGCAATATACAAAGAACCAATGGGAGAATATATGTATATCTCCCAAATATGCAACAAAGTCTAGAAGATTTAGGATCTTTGCCTGTAATTGTTTACATCGGTCTATTTTTACCCCAAGTAGGCTCCAAATAAATTTTCCTCAGGTGGATAGCAAGTGTTGGAGGTGTCATGGGCAAGAAAGAGGTAGCTCGGAACATAGTTTTTTGGGAGTGTAATGAGCTGGCAGGCTTTAGGGATTCCCTGCAGACTGCTCTGTCGGAGATGCTGGGTGAGCAGAGTGGATTGACTTGGGAGATGATTCTTTTGAGTTATGATACAGAATCGGAATTGCCTAGACATAGTAAAGCTTTGCTGAGTCTAATTATGGTGGCTGTCAAGAAAACAATTATTAGAAAATGGAAATTAAAGTCTAGACCACCTTTACTAGAAGTAGTGAATATAGTAACAGATAAAACAATTGGAATTGGGAACTTTAGAAAAGGGCGGGAGCAAATTACATAGGAAAAAAATTGGAATTGTGGGAACAATATATGCAGAGCAGGAACGAGGTTTAAGAGGCAGGAATTGAATGAGCCATATAATGCTTAACTGTCAATGACTGGATAGATTATAAGTGATGTATAATATTTGCAACTACAGTTGTTTCAAAGGTGTCTGTGATGTATACTGTTTGCAACTAAAGTGGTATCATGTTGTTAGTTTTTAATTTGTATAAATGTAAGATTGCCTATGTCATGTGTGAAAATTTAATAAAGATGTTTGTTGGGAAAAAAAAGTGCCCGATTTTAGTAGACACACTGGTGCCAGGAATGGAAAAAATGACAGTGTAGAATTCTCAAGACATGGAAACATTCCTACAATGGGGCTAGGTCAGGCCCAGGGAAAGGATGCCCCCCCTGTTTTAGAAGGAAGTAGCAGTCCACAAAAATCACAAAAACTGATAGGCCAAAAAAGAGCAATAAAGATGATGGAGTGGACTACTGAGGATAAGAAAGAAATTATGTATTGCTACTATTATGAAAGAAGCCCAAAATTTCTAGACAGAAGATATAGAAAAAGATTAAGAGAGAAACTAGAGGAAAGAAAAATATGTCCACAAGAGAGACTGTCAGAAGCTTCAAATAAAAATTTGAGCTCATTAATACAGCACATTTATGAAAAACATTATATAGACCAAAAAAACTTGGGTTGTTTGGAAAAAGAAGTGATTGAGGAAGTGCAAAAATTAAACGAACAAAATCAAGAGACTTTTAAAAGGTATAAAAAAGAAATATGGACATGAGAAAGAAAGATAGATCAGATATGGTACAATATTTATGATAAGGAGAAAGATAAATTAAGCAAAACAAAAAAGTCAGCCGCAGATATATTTGAAGAGAAATATAGGCAGGGGCATCCAAATATGGAAAAATTCACAATAAAAAAATAAGATCATAAAGACGGAACGTAAAACAGAAGATTAGTAAAGTAGAGGTTCAAATAATAGAATATGAAGTAATGGAATACTTGCGAAGTGAAGGATTTGGTGCAGAAAGTCTAACACAGGTTATATCATGGTATGTAGTCCCCAAAGTCAGACCAGGAGACATCTGAAGAAGAAATATGGACATGGGAAAGAAAATGAGATTTAATATGATACAAAGACTTCTCATCTTTTTTTTTGTAGCTGATTTAAAACTGTATAGTTCATCAGATGAGGAACTGAAAGCACAACTGCAAGTGGTCAAAATGTTTTCAGACAATATAAAAATGTCATCTGGTCTTGATAAATGTGCAAAAGCAATCTTTAAAGCGGGAAAGCTGCAGCACCCAAAAAACATCAGTTTGGGACAGGAATATAATATAAAAGAAATTGAGCAAGAGGGAGTGTATAAGTATTTGGGAATTAATGAAAGATCAAAAATAAAACATGAAAAAATGCTAATAAAACTTAGTAAGGAATATTTTAGAAGACTTAAATTAATACTGAAAACAGAGTTGACATCTAGGAACAAAGTCCATGCTATAAACCAATTTGTTCTTCTTGTCCTAACTTACAGTTTTGGAGTGATTGACTGGCTCCAAAAAGTGTTGGATAGGTTAGACAGGAAAACAAGAAGAATGCTTCACGCTCTTCAAATGATTTATAAAAATCAGTGCATACCAAGATTATATATACCCCATTCTGAAAGAGGTATGGTCCTCCTCAAAATTGTTTACATCTATAGATCTGCAATCGAGGGACTGCATACATATGTGCTGACCTCACAAGATCCAAACATAGTGAAAGTTTTGAAACATGAGGAGAATAAGTCTAAGATGACTTCCCTGCTTCGTTAGCGAAAGCATATTGGCATCAAGTGGGAATGGAAATAAACCATAAGTAGAAAAAAAAATAGGCAGCAACTGAATGTGCCAAAAAAAAAAAAAAAAAAAAAAGAAAGAATATAAGATGAAGGATCAAATGAGACTGCAAGAAATGTGAAAAAAATGCATAAATATAATTGCAAGTATACATAGCCAGTGTTAAGCACCAGTGGAACCCACGACCATGGGAATCCCCTGATTATCTCCCCACAAATGAAGCCTGCCATGCAGCAGATGTGGGTTTCTCCACCTCCTTTGTTCATTCCTTGGCACCTCATGGACATCTACATGGCTGTGTGACATCACCACGTGATCGTAAACTTTTTTCCATTTTTTTTTTGTCTGTAAGCTGCACTCATTCAGGTCTACTTCAGTGAAGCAAAGGACCTGATTGATTGCAGCAGATAGGGAAGAAAGTGTTTTTTTTTTATATACAGGGAAGTGATGAAGCAAGGACCTGACTGGTCCTTGCAAAGCACTTCCTGTGTCAACTGCCTTTAAAAAGGCACGTGTGTGGCATGCATTACTTCTCTTCTTGTTTTTCAAGAGAGGAGTTTAGTTTGCATTGTCTCAGTGGCAGATTGATCAGGGCTATGGATTACCAGTGTGAGGAGGAATGATGGTGGTTTCAAGCTTTCCAAGAGAGATTGTGGCCATTGGACAAGCCAAGGTATTTTCAACTATCCTTGTAAGGACAATTTCTAAAAGATCTGAAAACCTGTCCTTTTAAGGGCAATTTAAAATGACTGGACTGATCTTGTCTATGTGGAGGGGAAGCAAGCAACAGATCAGGCTACAATCATGAAGAGGGAGCAGAGGATTAGTAGCAGCCTTCTATCAACTACACAAAAGGTAAGTTTTTGGGTTTATTTTTAACTTTATTTTTTGTGGGGAGGGGTGAGGTAACCTAGGACGATGATTGCATTCTTGTGCTAAGAGGATTGGGGGGGTAAGGGGCTGTGGTTGTGACAGTTTTATTTTACTTTTATCCAGAATACTTCTGCTAAGAGACTGAGAAAGGCAGGCTTGTCTATAATAATTAATGCCCAGATTTGATGTAGTCTTTGTAGTCAGTCTTGCACAAGAGTGTTCATTAATTTATTTTTTTTGTTTATATTTGTGTTAAAAGATTGGTAGTGGGGGATAGTGGCTGTGAGAATGCTATAGAACATACAGATATTGTTTTAATGTATACCAATACAGTCCCTGTTATGCTAGTATTTTATTATATATACCAGTGATGTTTACAACTCAACTATTACTGATGCTACGCCTTTGTTCTATAACTTTTTGCTTTGTCCATAATTATTGTGCTGAGAGGTTGGGGGATTAGCAGCTGTGAGATTGTTGCAGAATGTATACTAATGCAAACCCTGTTATGCTAGTATTGTGTATACCAGCAATGTTTATAACTATCCCTAATGCTACAACTTTGTTCTACGATAATTTTTTGCTTTGAACAAAGTTATTCCCCCAGATTCACGAAACCTCCATGTAAGACTAAATAAGTCTTACTCGGAAACTGCAGTTGAATGGTATGATGTCAGCGTGGCATACATATTCATGAGGGCACGCTGACTCCAGTCCAAGTCTAACACAGACTGTGCAGGGAGGCAGGGGGCGTGTCTGACTGCCGAGCAGTCCAAAGGTCCACACCCCTGCAAGTGTCTGAATTGTGCAATGTCAGCACACATGGGCGAGTCCGCTCAAATGTCTACATACCCAACACTACACTCCATCACATTGTAAACCCCCAGTACAGTTATAAAATGTAAAACTCTAATTTTATTCTTATAATTCCCGATATAGCTGCCCGTATTTGCGCATGTTTGCACGGGTGTGCCCATTGCTTAGCTGCAGTTAGCAATTTCGACATGGAAGAGCATAATAAGAAATGTTTATGCAAAGCAAACCAAATAGCAATAGCATAGTGGTAGAGCCTTTGCCCAAAGAGGAGGCATTCATGGTTCGCGTCCCACCACTCCCCTTTCTATTTTATGTTTAAAATTAGTATATGAAATAATACCTGACACATATGAATAACATTTTTCAAAAAAGCATTGAAATGGCCTATGTATCAGTGAACAAAATGTATATATATATATATATATATATATATATATATATATATATATATATATATATATATATATATATATATATAAATATAAGAAGGATCCTGACATATAAATGCCCGTAGCTAAGCAGTGGTTTACCCAGCGCAATATAGTTGCCCATAGTTAATCAGCGCTTTACCCAGCGCGATATAGTTGCCCGTAGTTAAGCAGCACTTTACCCAGCACAATGTAGTTGCCCATAGCTAAGCAGCGCTTTACCCAGTGCAATAGGTTTGTGCGGAGATGCGCACCGCGCTAACCAGCGCAATGTTGGGCAATGTCGGGCAAGGTGGAGCAACGTAGAGCAACGTAGAGCAAAGTTGAGCAAAGTCACCTAAACACAGCCACACCCCCTATCCTGTCTGGACAGTAGTAAAATAAAAAGCAATGACAAGGTTCAAACCTGGGACACTGTGCACCCTAATCAAAGTACTGAACCACTAAGTCATGCCAGCTTAGGATAAACAGCCACTGTTAACATACGTATACTTAGAAATGGTAGATTAACCATTGCTAAGCAGGTCTGCAGTCAGCTGAGAATTTTCAAAAATGGCCAATCACAAAAAAGTGTGGGAAATGCGGCATATTTAAGCTCCATCGGTGGGAATACTCGCCATAACTGATTGTAGCTCACATCTGCAGCTAGAATGGCTGGTGCTGGAGAGGGTAGTCGCTTTCGATCGCAACGCTGGGGCATCGAGGAGTCAAAATACATGGTTTGGCTCCTTGTCCACCATCATGAAACAAGACTCCTGCAGGGTCAGTTCCAAGGGATGGAGTATAAAGGAGAGGCTTGGAACCAGTTAGTTCATGACCTCACCAGTGCTACAGGCATCCCCCGGACTAGTGAGCAGGTCTGTCACCACCATGCAGACCTGAAGAGACAGAAGCAGGACCTACTGAACCAATGGATACAGGAGGCCCATGGTATGCAAGATGCCCCACTACTGAGTAGGTAGCCATGGAATGCAGTATGTAAGACATGCTAATTTAGTCTATATAATGGACATGTATGTCTCAATATCCCTTCATTTACTTCACAGCTGCAGGTGTCCGTGCTGCGAATCAGCAAGCCTATGCAGATAGGCTGCTAAGGCTGCGCCACCAGGCAGGTTAGTAATTATTATGCATGTATTGTTATATAAAATATGTGAGAGAGCCTGAAAAAAAGTGTTGTAGCCCAATAATACAGCCCTAAAATGGCCTGAATAAGTCCTCTGCATGTACTGTAATATAAAAAAGTCAGTGAGCCAGAAAAAGAGTGTAGTAACCCAGTAATAAAGGTAAAATAAGTCTGGAATAATATCTCTGCATGTACTGTCATATAAAATAAGTGAGTGAGCATGAAAAAGAGTGTTGTAACCTATCAATAAAGGTATAATATGTCTTGAATAAGTCTTCCGTATGCACTGTAATATCAAATAAAGGAGAGAGCCTGTAGAAAAGTGTGTAATGTAATTAATAAACGTATAATACTTGGAGTGTGTCTGTGTCACTTACTTTGAAATGTTGTTGTATCCTTGCATTTTATAAATAGTACTGTTGTATTAAGTGCTGTCAACCCACAGTTGGGCAGTTCCATATAAAGTGGATGAAGGAAGTGCCAGTAGCTGTGAAGCATGGCTGGCATGCATAGGTAAATCTGGCACACGAGTAGCTTGTTAATGTGTTCCCCAGAAATGTGAGTGTGCTACATGAAATGTAGGGTTCTGTAGAAATTTAACTGAAAATGTCATGTGAACAAATCCAGATATGTAGATATATAAATATAAATAAAATATACAACTAGGTTGCAGTAACATCTGCATCTTGGACAGTTATTATGTCAGATATAGGTCAGGTATATAATGAACTAGCCAAACCTATTACACAACCTAATGCATGTTGCCTAGTGTAATAATACATGTAGGGTATATATACCTGCAGTCAATAGGAATGTAGTGTAGACTAAAAGTACTTATAAGATGTTAATGGAGGTTTCTTTCTACACCCTAGTGTATGTGCATAAACCATGCAATTCCACACCTTAATGGGTATGTGTAATCTCAAAACATTTGTTGGGACATATGCCCTATTGTTCTATAAATATCTGAATTTACTTTGATGCATGTGCCCTGTTCAAGCACCACAATCTTGGTGGCCTGTTGCCACCAATCATCCCTGCATGCTGTTGTAATGTCCACTGTTGTTCAATATATGCTTGTGTTATGCTTGCTGTTCAACTGTTGGAACCCTGGTGTGTTGGGTTAATGGGAATATTACTGCATGCTGTTACAACTAATTTGGAATGTTGTTGTCTATGTTGTAATTAAATACACCTAATCACAGAATGTATGGAAAGGCCGGTCTCAGCAGACCCACCTGTCTCTCCTCAGCTGGCAATTACACCTGGCACCAGCAGGTCCGGTGCCCAGCCTGGGCTACCCTCCTCCATTGGTCCTGTGCCACCTTCAGGTGGAAGCACTGCAGGGGATGGGGCTCACCCCCCCATGCAAGCATGGGCAGAGAAGGGACACCTGTCACCCTCCGAATGGTCTGGGTTGTGGTGCGTAGGGAGATCCAGCGTTCAGTCGCTGATCCCCTATGCCAGCTCGAGGCAAGAGTGGCATGACTCACGGGTGAGTCTGCCCCTCCTACACAGCCCCCAGCACAGCCACCCTTGGGGCTGTGAAGGTGCAGTGGTGACTGCCCATGGGTGGGGATCTCAGTTCCACTGTTACCATCTGTGGGCTCATGGGCTTGTGATTTCCAAACATCCGTCCCCGTCAATGGTGTTCACCCACCCCATGTGTCATACTCCACCCCTGTATGCATCTTGTATATCTTGTCTGTTTACCTCCCCAACCTACCTCCCCAAATATACCTACTTCCTCTACCTCACATTCCACTCTCACCTGAAAAAAAGGGCAATTTGTTCCCACAAAAAAATTACGCCCCATACATAGCTGCCCATTTCGCACACATGTCCGCTGGCCATGTAAACTGATAATTATATTTGGCAGTACAACATACTTTGTTGTCCTCACCCCTCTCTCAGGGGTGGAAGGTTTCAAATTTCACTCCAAATATCTATCATATGCACAGCTGTTGCTGGTAAAGAAATGGGCAGCTATGAGCCTTCCCTACACCTGTCCTGCACATCCCGAACTGGTTTTCCTACTGTCTTTCCCTCTTTGTGCCCCCTTTTTCACCACTTTCCTATCTCCCCATTTTCTTTTCTTTCAAAGAAATTAGTGCGGGTGGTTAGCGGGAGTAGGCACTTATAAGCAGTAGTTAGCAGGTTTGAGCAAGTGTGCACATGTGTGCACTTAGCTAAGCATCACTAAGCATTGCGCAAACCCATGCAAACCTGCTTACAACTGCTTAAAAGTGCCTTAATCACTCTGTGTTGTCAGGGCCCTTGTTCTGCTCAGCAGCAAAATAAATCACCTCTGTCAGTCTCAAATCCCAGACCTTAGACACACTTGATTGCATGAAGTACCACTAAGCCACAGCAGATATACAATAACTTGGTGCTGAAATAAATATATCATGCAATACAATGAGGGAATGTAAAGGAAAAATAGTAAGGCCATAACACAGAGCTTGTTCTGTCGATCTTTACCAGCAATTGTTGTGGAATTGCATTACATGACTGTGATAAGAGAAGCAGCCATTCTAGCAGCAAATAATGTTATAGAGGCACTTTACAACCCCACACAGTATCATAGCAGGACAAACACTGCCATATATGATTAGGGCAGAGGCCATACTTCCTAACTGTCACTACTATTCAGGAATGTCCCTGATTGTGACACATATTTTAGCTGTGTCCCTCTGAATCCCTCTGAAAAGTACTGATGTTACTCAGAGAGGTGGTGTATTACACAATGAATAATGACAATAATAATAGTAGACACCGCTTGTACTTCATAAAAGGTGTACTAATCCATATGCACTGCTTCACTCAAGTCTACACTTACTGTCTCTATTATTTGGAAGGTGTACCTCACTTTTAACTACCTATCCCTGACTCCAAGCAAATATGTATCTGAGTGTTTCATAGGCCTGGCAGAGGCACAAACACACACAAATATCAGCTTATCTGCTGTTACACACTCTGCAAATAACTGTGGGAGGACTTCCACAAGCATACCCTTATGTAGGAGTACAACACAGAAATACCAAAGGATGTAGCCATGTACTGGTAGCAACTGACTGTAACAATGCCATTGTACCAGTGCTGAAAACACCTGTGGGTTGCAGAGACAAAGAATAACAGGCTAAAATCTGGCTACCTTCTGGATAGGTTCACAGTTGGGAACTATGCAGACAGACCACCTGCCTTGATAAACTAACAGGTACACACCAATCCTTTAAGTCCAGTAAGATAACACTCACACAATAAGATGTAATGCTCTCTGTATGTCTGCATCCCCCCAAATTTTAAATATACATGTGTGTTTAGGGTCTACCAAGGATGTAGGGAGACATACTCAGTAGTGGAATTGTCCAGTTTACCTGAGAATCCTGTGCAAATGTCAACAATAAATATACACAAACCCTGCAGAAGTGAGTACATCAATATGCACAGTATAACAGTTCACAAACAGTTCATGTGCCAAAAGAATACTTCTCAATAACTACTGTTGTATGGCAGTTAATTACATAAGTAGAAAAGAAACTACATACTCACATATATCTTGTGTAAGCATTTGTAGGGGTGATTTAAACTCTACACTGATAGTTCTGTACTGGAAGTGGCAACAGTCAGGTCTGAGTACAACATATACATCACTGTCTACACCTGAAGCTTCAGATATAAGAAGTATACCAACCTTCTGACTTAAGTAACAGTGTCCACAGCAAACAATCATGGGCCCCACTCTGGAAATCTGAAAGGGCTACACCTACAAAACTTAGCAATTTAAAGCATTAGGTTGCTATGACAGTGAGTACTGCAATTACCTCACAGCAGGCTGTATGCATTTACCAAATGCTGAGCACCAATTGGTGCACAGGCATCACATGCACATGTGCAGATACCTATAAAAGCAGACTGTACTTGCTATCCCCACATGCAATCATTACATTGCATGTGTTAAAGCATCAGTAAACCTGGGGAGGAGTAAAAAAAGAATTATTACTTAATAACACAAAAGTTTAATTAAGTACAAAGAGATGACTGAATTACTAACCAAATATATTATTAAGTATATTATTAGGTAAAGAAAAAAAAATAATTGATAACCAAAAGAAATTAAGTAAAAGCAATCTTTACTTAAGTAAAAAAAAAAAAAAAAAAAGGTCTCAAAACATACACAGACTGACCTGAAAGTGACAAACAGGTATGTAACAGATATATGTTTATCGGCAAGTAGTAGATGTTTATGAAGAGTACTGTAAATACTTTGAAACATGCATATGTGGCAGCAGTAGGTATGTATGCACAGATGCCATGCATGACTACTGCCATGGACAAATTAGTGTGTAGCTGTGTGCAGTGGGACATAACTGTGACATATGTAGCTCAGCATTAAATGTCAAACATCTGATCATGTCATCAATGTTCTGTACAGTACTGTGTATAATGGCTGTTTGGGGGATTAGTGCAAACAGCTATATAAACCTGGATGTGACAGAGTAACACATGCATAATAGTCATATAATGTGTAGCTTAGCATTGGCAACTGCTGTACCAGGCTAGTATAGTAATGTAGCATTAGCAGCTATAAATACTCCCTGTAATATTACTGTTATGCACACATGTGACAACTGTTCATGTTGTAGCAAGGCCCAAGAGGGCATCCGTGAGGTCTACGGACTTACAACAGTGTGGACCTTGTGTGTGTATGGCACACACATATGGAGAGATATTTATGTGTCAGATATATTAGCATCTTAACATGTGCATAGAGCAAGGGACATACTGCAACTGTTTGTGAAGGGTGGACATATATATATATATATATGTTGGTGAAGGTTATGTGCATATTTTCATGTAGGTTGTAGTGTGTGGCAAACAAGACAGCATACAGTGCTGGTATATGACATGTGGTGTTTAAGCGCTGTGGGTATGATTTGTTAAGTTTTCAGTCTTCCAGACAGGGAGTCCTGCTAAAGATACATGGGCTGAGAATACCTTCAATGCATTCTGCACAAGACTGTGCAACATTATTACATAACTGTATCCCTCTCAACCTTTGCATAATTGATATTCCCACCATGAAAGGTGGACTGTATATGTGCCCACATGTAAATCTATATGTACACCAATGGATGTTTATATGTACGCTCAAACTCAATGTTGTAAATGTATTGCCATCCCTTTTGTTAAAAACCCTGTACCCATGAACTACCACATAGGTGGTAGTGTACTCAACACCAAAAGTGTGATAAGAGACCATGGGACACAGGTGGACAGTAGTGTCCCTTTTGATAATCACAGTGCCACACTAGTCATGTAAACTGTGTACGGTCCACATGTCATCAGAAAAGGTGTGTCATCCATGGAATAAGAGGTCAGTGTTCCACTCTACTCATCAGTCATAAAACCCATCATAGAGTACAATGACCCTTTTGGTATGTACCTCAGAAGACATCTACAACAACTGTAGATGCCAGGCACAAACCTCACAAAGAGTATTACCAGACTCAAACAGATGCTCTATGCAGACTGTCTTACAAAACCACAGCTACACTGTGTCGCATACTGCCTACCCAGAGCCAACCTCTGCCTAACATACAAAGCTATGCCAAACACACAGGTGTTGGACATGCTCCATGTCAATAGATCAAAAGCCCTACAAGCTACACACTGTACTGATATAAACCTTGTAATGTCAAAAAGCAGAACATGCTGGAGTGGTACATTCTCATCTCAGACACATACCATACTCTGGGACTAACTACCTGTCAATAGCAGTCATCATGAATAATCATGATGAATGGATGTGAGATAGGAAATACAACCTGGGAATCACCTCTGTGGCTCTGCATGACAGGGGCACATGAACTTAAATTACATGTGTGTTAAAGGGCAGGGTACCGTATGGCTAGGCTTCTATAGACCCTACGGCTAATAGCCTATGAGCTACCTAGGACCCCATACACACACGCATGTACATGTTGCATTAATTGCTATGTGAGGTTGACTGAGTGTGATGGTGAATGTGTAGGTGAATGTGTCAACGTTGTGTATATGTGTGATAGCCTAGTGGGAAACTATTTATATCATGGTATGTAGTGTTCTAGCTCTGATCCCCGCAAAAGATATGTATGCTATTGCTAGGCAGGAAAAGCAGTATGGCATATGGTGTGAAGTAGTCCCATGGTGTTGACTGGAGTGTGCCATTGTAGGCTAAAGCAGTACATGTATGCTTATTGATTGTTAACACTAGTGAATACAAATCCAGTATGAACTGTAGTACTACCTGAGGTTGTAGGCCTAAACAGCACAGTATGGTGTATATTCACATTGCTTGGAAACACTGTTTTGCTTGTTACTTGTTGTCCTCACACATTACATACCTTAGGCATAAGGTTTTGTAAGTGCTGACAGACAGTACTGTATGGTACACAGGTAAAGCTCATCTGGGTTGCCATACCTTTGTGTCTTGTAGGTATGTCTGATGTGTGTGTGGGTATGCCTGTAACATGGCTTCGGTCATATGTGTGTTACAGGATATAAGTGCATATCTAGCAACATGTATAGTGTAGTACAGCAGTATGCCACCTATATTGATGAATGTGCACATATGTTACTTAGAGGTTTGCTATCAACAAGTAGTGTGGTGTACTGGTAGTACAGTAACTGTACTTTACAATCATTTCAATGGATGACATATTTCTGTATGCATTAGCTTCATATATACCTCCTGTGGCTAGGTGCATTGTGTCACATACAGTATGCCATGTGCTGTTGTATACTCTTACATACTGGTTTCACTTAGTTGCTGTGCAGAACATAGTTTAATATATAGAATGTGCCAGACACTGTCAGGCAGTTGTGGGCTGAGCACTGATGTGTGGTATTAAAAGTGTGTATCTACTGACAGCCAATAGGTTGCTATATATGGCATTTCATTGATATCTGTACTTTAGAATGTTAAGTGTGCCACATGACTTGCTCACAATAATTGTTTTATTGTCTTCCAGGGACATGTCTCACCACCGCAACCCTGCGTATTCCTCTGAAGAGGAGAAAATCATTATATCCACCCTAGTACAACATCACACCCGGCTGTTCTCCAGAAACAGCCAGGACCAGCATGAACGCACTGCACTGTGGCAAGATGTTGTCCATCGGGTTAATGACATAGGCATGCATAACCAGACTTATGGGCAGGTACGCCATCACTGCAGTGATTTAATTAGACATGTCCGGCAGCATGCCTCCGATGTCCGCAGACAACACCTTGCCACAGGTGCTGGTGCAGCATTACATTCGCCCCTCACCAGAGTGGAAGAGCTGCTCCTCAGTGTGGTGGCTCCTGGACAACCACTGCAACAGACATGTGTCATCATGGAGGCCGGAGTCACCCAGCAAGTTGACTTGGAGCGTGCAGGTAACATGGTATATCTGTAGACTACTGTTAGCTCGATTGTTAGAACATGCATATGTAAGATGTGTACTGTGTATTTGGAAGATGTGGTGCCTGTTGTTGTGCAATACTGATAATTTGGAACATAAGCTGTATGCCTGTGACCGTCAACCATTGTATTACTGTAAAATTGCAAACTCACAGCAGCAATGCCATAGTTGTTGACACTGACAAACTGTCTCATATACTTGTAGGTCCCTCTAGTGTGACAGCAGACCCATGCTGGTGAGTGTTCTACATTTAATATGGCAAATAACATGTGAATGTCATAGGTGAGTTGTAGGCCATATACACATGTAAAAAACCTACACATAATGCATGCTGTGCATGTTTTCTGTGGGACTATGCACATCCCAGTAACATGAGTCGCTGCCTCAAACACATGCTATACACAGAGCATCCCAAACAATTGTGGTACACTGTAGTGGACATTGTATTGTCAGAGTCAATACACATGCACACAACATACACCACCATGTCATACGCAGTACGTGTTAATATGATACACATGGCATATTCAGACACCTGCTGTAAGGTCAGACTCCAGTATCCCAAATGTCATCCACACAGCACACATACTATACCTGAGGGGTAGAGGCCTATCATGGGGCAGTGCAAAACTCTTCAACAAACAACACAGTCATGTTAGGCAATGTTCCCTATTGAACACCTTACATACCCATGTAACAACTGCCTGTGAAATGGTTAATGTAGCCACAGTGCTGCAGCTCAGGTACAGCAAGATAGTTGCTAGTGTGGCACACATTAGTGGCCTTGAGTGACCACATGATGCTGCCTGATGATGGCTCATGGTACTACACTACATCCAGTTACAGTAACTACAGTACTACACATACCATTCATTGCTATACACCTGACAGTTGTGTGCATCCAGGCATGGTATGCATACCTGTGAGTGATGGTTCACAGGACATTGAAAAGCATTTAACACTTGCACAGCAATGTTGTGTCCATGTACACATTGTGTTCCAGGGTGAGGCCAATCATTGAACAACACACATGCATCAAAGACATGTATACTGTTATTAACAAGGACTCTCTACACTCACACTGCATGCTGTTGAGCAACACACATCCTGCATGCTGACACGTGTGATGGGACTTTTTGGCTTGTGATATTGTACTCCACCATCAACCACTAATGGGTATGTTCTGGATTGCTGTTGGTGTGTGTGTGTGTGTGTGTGTGTGTGTGTGTGTGTGTGTGTGTGTGTGTGTGTGTGTCTACTTTAGTGAGTAGAATCTTTGTGTTCATGTGTTCATGTGTTCATGTGTGCATGTGTGCATGTGTTCATGTGTTCATGTGTGCATGTGTGCATGTGTTCATGTGTTCATGTGTGCATGTGCTCATGTGTTCATGTGTTCATGTGTTCTTGTGTGCATGTCTGCATGTTTTCATGTGTGCATGTGTGCTAACATCATGTACAGATTGTAAAGTGTGTTTCCTGTCTTCCTCTCATAGATGCTGAGGTTGTGTTGGTTGAGTGCAGCAGGGAACCTGAAGACACTGCCACAAATAGTGGAAATGATGATACATGTGTTGTGGCACAGGCAGGTTTGACAGGGTCTGTCGTTGGGCCGCCAATCGACAGTACACAGTTTCCACCCCATCTATGCGCACATTCATACTGCCAGTACATCCCTCATCACCAATGGCCTTAGCTGAGGGACAGCATACAGTAGGCATTGACAAGGATAGTGTGGTATCTGTGGCACATGCATCCCCTCACAGCAGCCATACCCAGATTCATGGAATTGTACCACATAGGCGGATGCCCAGGGGTTCTTGTGGGAGCACTGCTCGTCATAATGCCCCTGGCAGATGTGCCCCCACAGGTCTTACAACCTCAGGTATGTTCTGGGCTGTAATGCAGGCACAGGCACATATGGAATGGTACACCAGACAGGGACTGAGGGTGCAGAGGGCCCATAACACTGCTATCAATGACAGTATCCGTGACCTTGCCGGTGCCATCCATCATTACACTGAGGTCATTGATAGATGTTGGAGGGAGACATTAGATGTCCTCTACAATGTCATGTCCATGTACCTGGACAGTGCAGGATGGCCGAGACGTCGACGTGGACGTATGACAGCAACATCATCGGCTGGCAGTCATCGCGGATGACACACAAGTCACAGCCGCTCCCGTAGTGGCAGTACCAGCCCCAGCAATGTTGGGGCTGGGCTGTTAATAGACCGTCATAGAAGACCACATGCACGTGGTTCTGGCCAGTCCCAGTAGGGACATGAGTCCAGTCGACATCCCTCTACCTCTGATGATGGTACCCAGTCTGGCTTAGTACCCGATACTGTCCGTTGCACCCCTGCCAGGCACAGGTACTGTGTCCGTGGCCAGAGAAGGTGATCTGTACAGCCTGGCAGGTACAGTCTGTGGTTGTCCCACAACCTCCCATATATGGCAGCCACATGGTGGAACTGTGTGCATGCAGACACACACACATAAACCAAACACCTAGGGCTAACACATACACACACACACATGACATCAACATTGACCCATGCTGTACTGTTGTCCCTCACACACACACACACACACACACACACACACACACACACACACACACACACACACACACACACACACACATGTTGATTGGATGGGTCAATGTTGGGCTCTGGCAAACCAGCAACACACCCTGTGCATATGATGAAACTGTGCCACCTCCTGTCATCTGTAACATTGATGCAGTAACAGGCTAACATGGTGCTGATGCACAGGGTGACTTTATAGCAGTGTAGCAATGTTAGCATGTTGTCAACAGTACAGTGTAATAATATCCCTGTAGGTATATCTGAGCAGGCATGATGCATTAAATTTATGATTATCAATGTAGTATTGTTTACAACAGTGTTATTTCCAAAAATGTATTGTCCGCCCATGTGCCACTTGGCTGGTTTGTGTAGTTTTGACAGCATGTGTTGATGAGTGGACAGTATGTGTGTGATGTGTGCAGTACAGATTTGCAGCTGTACATTTGTGAACATGGTGGAGGTGCACAGTCTGCATGTACGTGCATAGTGGACACATGGGAAGGGTGACATGCCCTGTATTACACAGTGTCAACACTTCATAGTTTCTATTGGTGGCCAGTATGCATTTTAATACACATATGTTTTAACTTGGGTACACATGTGTGTGTGACATGGTTTGATAGTATGCTGTGTGTGATACTGTTATTATCTGTCATTGGTTTGCATTCTGGTAGTATACACAACCTCAACAACCTGACTGTAACCAATCATTAGACGATGTCTTGACAACTGACACACAGATGTAGGAAACTCAGTAGCATTTGGATCCTTCTGGTACTATACTATACCAGTAACCAGTGGTATTGACCACCACCCATTCCTGGGACCACTCCTGTTTGGCATATAGCCCTCTTAGGTAACAGCAAATACACTAGGGATATGTCCATCCACATCTGGAAATGCATACAGTGCCCTACAATGCATTCTCCAGATGAGACACTTATCCTCCACAAGGGTATCATACAGACAGATACCTGTTTGTCCAACCCATGCTGTAAAGATATGAGCCAACTATAACATAGTCATCCACATTTAATAAACATAGTATCCTGACAGTACCACATAGGTAGTAGCCCACAACATGTAGAACAGGTACCGCTGTGTGCATACAGCCAAGTGTTATGTCATCTGTCCTTTGGTATTCACATTTCCATAGGTATTCTGAAGTCCCTCTGTGTATCACATAAGCAATAAGGGGTCTGCATGCATATCCACAAAGTTGTTGTACACCTATAATGAATGTCCATTATTGACAGACTTTGTTGTGTTTGAACATGTCTGAAATATACCCCAGGCATGAACCCTCACTCACACTATTCTATAGGAACTGTCATGGGTGTGTGTAACACAGATGACCTAGGCCACAAATCACTACCGTGGCTGGCCTTGTCACAAACATACATATGTGACCGAAGGTCTGAGAAGCAGCAGCACAATCTGTCAAAGGTAACAGATGTATTCATGTAGAAAGCAGGCTTCACACCTATGACCTAATTGAGGTCACATGTACATATATGTATTTGCCACACAGATACCTGAAGTGTGCAATGCACATACTGTTGTTATACTGATATGTCATACAGTAGTAAAAGCTAAACCCACAACACATTAACCAACTGTATCACACACACTCAGCAATTGCGTGATTCAAACCCCTACCTAACTATGTTATGATATTAGAGAGATACACATTAACATGACGCGCTATATGCTTTACTGGGAGTTTTCATTTCCACTGCTATATTTGTAGGATGCTGACATCATCAGACTTGCCAAAGAGGAATATACCACTTTTAAGGTGTTTTCCTAGTCTCCAAAAAGGGCACTCCTCTCAAAGGAAATCACACATAAACACCCACTCAGCAAATGAAGGATTCAAACCCCTACTTAACTATGTTATGATATTACTTGCCAAAGAGGAATAGACCACTTTTAAGCTGTTTTCCTAGTCTCCAAAAAGGACACTCCTATCAAAGGAAATCACACAGAAACATACACCCCCACACACGCTCAGCAATTGCAAGATTCAACCCCCCACCTAACTATGTTATGATACTAGAAAGATACGCATTAACATGACGCGCTACATGCTTTACACAGAGCTTTCATTTCCAATGCTATCTTTGTAGGATGCTGACATCATCATACTTGCCAAAGAGGAATGGACCACTTTTAAGCTGTTTTCCTAGTCTCCAAAAAGGACACTCCTCTCAAAGGAAATCACACTGAAACATACACCACCCCACACACTCAGCAATTGCAGGATTCAAACCCCTACCTATGTTATGATACTAGAGAAATACGCATTAACATGATGCGTTATATGCTTTACTGGGAGCTTTCATTTCCAATGCTATCTTTATAGGATGCTGACATCATTAGACTTGCCAAAGAGGAATAGACCACTTTTAAGCTGTTTTCCTAGTCTCCAAAAAGGACACTCCTCTCAAAGGAAATCGCACAGAAACATACACACACACACACACACACACACACACACACACACACACACACACACACACACACACACACATGTTGATTGGATGGGTCAATGTTGGGCTCTGGCAAACCAGCAACACACCCTGTGCATATGATGAAACTGTGCCACCTCCTGTCATCTGTAACATTGATGCAGTAACAGGCTAACATGGTGCTGATGCACAGGGTGACTTTATAGCAGTGTAGCAATGTTAGCATGTTGTCAACAGTACAGTGTAATAATATCCCTGTAGGTATATCTGAGCAGGCATGATGCATTAAATTTATGATTATCAATGTAGTATTGTTTACAACAGTGTTATTTCCAAAAATGTATTGTCCGCCCATGTGCCACTTGGCTGGTTTGTGTAGTTTTGACAGCATGTGTTGATGAGTGGACAGTATGTGTGTGATGTGTGCAGTACAGATTTGCAGCTGTACATTTGTGAACATGGTGGAGGTGCACAGTCTGCATGTACGTGCATAATGGACACATGGGAAGGGTGACATGCCCTGTATTACACAGTGTCAACACTTCATAGTTTCTATTGGTGGCCAGTATGCATTTTAATACACATATGTTTTAACTTGGGTACACATGTGTGTGTGACATGGTTTGATAGTATGCTGTGTGTGATACTGTTATTATCTGTCATTGGTTTGCATTCTGGTAGTATACACAACCTCAACAACCTGACTGTAACCAATCATTAGACGATGTCTTGACAACTGACACACAGATGTAGGAAACTCAGTAGCATTTGGATCCTTCTGGTACTATACTATACCAGTAACCAGTGGTATTGACCACCACCCATTCCTGGGACCACTCCTGTTTGGCATATAGCCCTCTTAGGTAACAGCAAATACACTAGGGATATGTCCATCCACATCTGGAAATGCATACAGTGCCCTACAATGCATTCTCCAGATGAGACACTTATCCTCCACAAGGGTATCATACAGACAGATACCTGTTTGTCCAACCCATGCTGTAAAGATATGAGCCAACTATAACATAGTCATCCACATTTAATAAACATAGTATCCTGACAGTACCACATAGATAGTAGCCCACAACATGTAGAACAGGTACCGCTGTGTGCATACAGCCAAGTGTTATGTCATCTGTCCTTTGGTATTCACATTTCCATAGGTATTCTGAAGTCCCTCTGTGTATCACATAAGCAATAAGGGGTCTGCATGCATATCCACAAAGTTGTTGTACACCTATAATGAATGTCCATTATTGACAGACTTTGTTGTGTTTGAACATGTCTGAAATATACCCCAGGCATGAACCCTCACTCACACTATTCTATAGGAACTGTCATGGGTGTGTGTAACACAGATGACCTAGGCCACAAATCACTACCGTGGCTGGCCTTGTCACAAACATACGTATGTGACCGAAGGCCTGAGAAGCAGCAGCACAATCTGTCAAAGGTAACAGATGTATTCATGTAGAAAGCAGGCTTCACACCTATGACCTAATTGAGGTCACATGTACATATATGTATTTGCCACACAGATACCTGAAGTGTGCAATGCACATACTGTTGTTATACTGATATGTCATACAGTAGTAAAAGCTAAACCCACAACACATTAACCAACTGTATCACACACACTCAGCAATTGCGTGATTCAAACCCCTACCTAACTATGTTATGATATTAGAGAGATACACATTAACATGACGCGCTATATGCTTTACTGGGAGTTTTCATTTCCACTGCTATATTTGTAGGATGCTGACATCATCAGACTTGCCAAAGAGGAATATACCACTTTTAAGGTGTTTTCCTAGTCTCCAAAAAGGGCACTCCTCTCAAAGGAAATCACACATAAACACCCACTCAGCAAATGAAGGATTCAAACCCCTACTTAACTAAGTTATGATATAAGAGAGATACACATTAACACTACGCGCTATATGCTTTACTGGGAGTTTTCATTTCCAATGCTATCTTTGTAGGATGCTGACATCATCAGACTTGCCAAAGAGGAAAGACCACTTTTAAGCTGTTTTCCTAGTCTCCAAAAAGGACACTCCTATCAAAGGAAATCACACAGAAACATACACCCCCACACATGCTCAGCAATTGCAAGATTCAACCCCCTACCTAACTATGTTATGATACTAGAAAGATACGCATTAACATGACGCACTACATGCTTTACACAGAGCTTTCATTTCCAATGCTATCTTTGTAGGATGCTGACATCATCATACTTGCCAAAGAGGAATGGACCACTTTTAAGCTGTTTTCCTAGTCTCCAAAAAGGACACTCCTCTCAAAGGAAATCACACTGAAACATACACCACCCCACACACTCAGCAATTGCAGGATTCAAACCCCTACCTATGTTATGATACTAGAGAAATACGCATTAACATGATGCGTTATATGCTTTACTGGGAGCTTTCATTTCCAATGCTATCTTTATAGGATGCTGACATCATTAGACTTGCCAAAGAGGAATAGACCACTTTTAAGCTGTTTTCCTAGTCTCCAAAAAGGACACTCCTCTCAAAGGAAATCGCACAGAAACATACACCCACACACACACACACACACACACACACACACACACACACACACACACACACACACACACACACACACACTCAGCAATTGCAGGATTTAAACCCCTACCTACCTATGTTATGATACTGGAGAGATACGCATTAACACAACGCGCTATAGGCTGCATATATATATATATATATATATATATATATATATAAAAACTGGGTGTTTTCTTTTCTCCTGCTATATTTGTAGGATGCTGACATCATCAGACTACACAGGGTAATGTGTGTGCACTTTGTTTTATGCAGTCCCAGGACTGAGCCATGGGGGACAGCAGGTGTTAGCAGCTTGAACAGGACTCCACAATTCTTACCTTGTGTGATCTATCTGTGGCCCAGTTGCCAATACATCAGATGACAATACATATTTATGCACAGGTTGTTGATTTTGTGGATACGGCATGTGTCTGGGATGTTGGAAAAGGGCTATTCAAAGTGTATGTGGGACGTGTGTAGCTCATTTCATTGATGTATGTCCTGGGTGGCTGCCTTGCAAACAGTCTAGCAGGTTTGGGAACCATGATCTGCCCATGACCAAACCAACGTTGGTAGGGTTGTGTGTTTGTAGGCTTCCAATAGCTCTGTTTATGACTTCAGTCATGATGGACTCCATGGCCTTGCAGATCAGACTTCATAGGCTTATAGGACTATAGTTCCCATGGTCTGTTGTGCACCAACACTTGTGGAGTGTGCCATTTGTTGCTGCAACCCATGCAACTGTTTCATATCCTATAGAGAGGGTGAGGCTCAACAGACGGTTCAGGTGCAGGGTCTCTTTGTTCTGCAGTTCACATATGACACATATAGGGAAACAATGTAATCCAATTGATGCCATGATTTCAGCTTTGAAATAAGCTGTTTACCCACTCTACATGTGATATCTCCTGTTATGATGATAGGGCCTTTTGTCAGTGGGAGGTGGGTATGTATGTATGGGCCTCTCTGACAGGATGTTGGCATTGTCAGTCATTTACAGTTGGCCCTGACTCAGGACATATATGAGTGTACATTGCTATTTATGACATAGCTGATGGAAGTGTCATGGTTCTGTATGGACTCCTTCGCAGGTAATCTTTCCATAACCTAGATGGGATAATGTTTGGAGTGCAGATTGTTTATTGATGATACTGATTGCAGATTTTTTATCTTCTTTGCTTCATCACTATGATCAACCTAAGTATCTGTAGTACATATTTGATTATGACAGGGTTCCAATATATTATATATGTGTCTGTTGTCATATAACTGTGTGCACAAGGCAGGACTGGTGAATAGTGTGAGGTTCCTGGGTTAACACATGCAATTGCCAGATATGTGTGGCCGAATGCTGTACTCACACATGACCTAAGTGTGTGAGCATGCCCAGTTTGGCCTTTCAGTATGTTGTTGCCTGACATTTGCCTCATTTATTCAAGTGTGTGAGCATGCCCAGTGTGACCTTTCAGTAAGTTGCTGTCTGAACTCCACTACATTTGTTGACGTGTTTGAACACGCACAATATTAACATTTATACTATATGTGTGTTGAAAATCAAGTTGTAATTTTTACTGCAGGGCTCACCTTTGTGTCATAACTCTACAGGGATTGTGCTGTGCCTGCAGGGTTTCCATGCGACACTTTGCATAGACTCATCAACATTTCTTCATACAGGCTGACCAATGAAATACTGTCATGGTTTAGTGATTCAGTACTGTGACTATAGTGCATGGTATCCTGGGTTCAAGGACTGTCACTGCTTTATATTTTCATACTGGGCAGATCAGACTGCTTAAGGACCAGTAAAGCAAACATGAGCATGTTTACCTGCTTTTGCTCAGCTATGCACAACTTTGACAGAACTTGCCCAACATTGGTCAACATTAACCAACATTGCTGAACAATGCCCAATATTGCTCAACATTGCACAATGTTGTGCTAGTTAGTGTGTGCAATTTTGTTTACATATACTAAATAGTGGTACAAGCTGTTTAGCACTGCTTTATATTGCTTAAAAGATGGCAATCATGCCTCAGGTGGTGCTGCAGGGCTGCCTATGTCAGATGCACATACTACACTCTCTATACATGTTTGAAACAGGTAGTGTCAATTTAGGCATCCCTTTTACTATATGTGCGAGTCAGAGAGAGGTATCATTTCCAGGGTTCCTACTGAGCCAGTGTATGTGCTATGCGTTGCCTCTTTGCCAAGGCCAAAGCATACTGGGCACACCTCCTTCTGCCTAATGGGGCATGCTCAGGTTGTTCCTCCTCTGAGTCACGCTCTGCCTGTGATGGCTTTGGCAATGGTGGGGGGCTGTTTGGCCCGGCCCTATGCTGCTCCTGCTGCAGCTCTTTTCGCAGGATCATATTATGTAGCATAGCACATACCATGACAATTTGGGTACATGTAGTTGGTGAGTACTGCAAGGCTCCACCAGATGTGTCCAGGCACCGGAACCGTGACTTGAGCAGCCCAAACACATGCTCGATTACATTTCGTGTTTGTGCGTGCGCCTCATTATGGTGTTCCTGTTCAGGTGTGTGTGCATTTCTGATGGGTGTCATCAGCTACGGCTTCAGTGCATATCCAGCATCCCCCACTAAGTGACCATGAGGGATGTCCCCATTGGCAAATGTCTGGTACAGCTGCGTCAGATGCCAGATATGGGAATCATGGTAGCTTCCAGGGCAGCCAGCACACACATTCAGTATTATGCCCTGGGCATCACACACAACATGGCAGTTGATGGAGGGGAAGCCCTTGTGGTTAAAGTAGGCCCTACCCTGCTCTCCAGCTGGTGCTTTGATGTGTATGTGCATGCAGTCTATTGCACCCATGACCTCAGGGTATTCTGCTATTTGCTGGAAAAGGCGCATATTGCTGGCCAATACCTCACAGGAATTGGGGAAATATACATGTTCACCGACATGTGCTGACATGGCATTCAGGAACTGGTGCAGTACCCTGGATGCTGATGCCTGTGAAATCCCCATCATATCACCAGTTGGTTTCTGGAAGGTATCTGTTGCTAGTATTCTTAGGCCAACACATACCTTGGTTTCCACTGGGATGGGTTCCCCTCTGTTGGTTCTGTGTGTGAGGTATGGCCGGCACAGCTCAACAATTTGCTGCATGAGGTCTCTGTCCACTCTATAGCGCTCCACTATCTCCAGCTCATGTAGCCCCTAGTAGGTTACCCTGGGCCTGTACACTCTTCTCCGTCTCCTCACTGTGGGTTGCTCAGCAGCATTCACATTGTCACCACCCTCAGCATGTTGCATATGTCGCCTTATAACAGCAATGGCAGCCCCTAACATTTCTTTGTCTCAGTAAAGCTTTTTCAGTTTTCACTTCTATTAGCCTACTGCAGTGTTGCAGTGTCTCTGAGAAAAACATAGTGGAAAGTTGTTTGCAGAGTTTTAAGTGCTGGGCTGGGCTGTGCTAGTGTACTGCCTGTGAAATTGGCTGATTCTGATTGTTTTCACCTGCTAGCTCTGCTAGTTCTCCTTGGTTAACTTCCTACTATTTGTTGTGCTTCCTTTTCCCTTTCTGTTTCCACAGGGGGCAGCGCCGCGCAAACAAGCGCAAACACGCACACACCAGCTCACACATGCGCACACATGCTTACACGGCCTAACACTTGCTGACTCCTGCTTAAACATGCTCACACGGGCGCAAATGCACTTACACAGGTTTCAACAACCTTACACATACTTACTCCGGCTTAAACGCGCACACACAGGCGCACATGCGCGCACACAGTCTTACTCGGTTTTACAGGCATGCACATGCGCGCATACAAGTTGCAGGCACTTCTACAAGAAACTTTAATGTTATCCACGGCATACACCTTCAATTTCTTGCCTTTAGCTAGGATACCTGTTGACACGCCTCTTCCAGTGATGGGTAATTGACAGCAAACACATGCCACTCTGCTCCAATGAGCTTACATTCTTTCTTACATACCCCCCTCATGATGTCACCTATCTTCTACTCTGATACTCCCCTTATCCTACTCTTACATAGACTTTGCTCATATGCCATGTGAAATTGGGATTCTCTATCCTTACCCTCATTTGCATAGGATTGCCTACTAATGCTTGGTTACATCTTTTAGACCGAGCTTCCCTCCCTTAGCAACCTCTACTCAGTAGCTATGTTGACTTCAGCCTGCCATTCACTTGCATGGCAGTTGAATATTTCGAGTCATATCCCTATTTGTGGTTTTATTTATTTATTTTTTCATGCTTTTTGCAGCGCAGCACTTTTGCGCGACTCTGCGCTATGCTTAAACTTCGGAGATCGCAGTAAAAAAAATAATTTTTTTTTTTTGCAACGGGAAGAATTGCTAATGGCCGTATATTTGGCCATTGGCATGCTTCCTCAACTGGATGCATCCTTTATTTGGAGCTGTCACGGCTCCGTTTTTGCTATTTGCAGAACAGTACTCAGTTGACAACTGAGTACATTTCTGTAAATAACACTACTCTTACTCGGACAGGTTAGGGTTTCCTGGATCATAAATTTACCTAACCCTGTCCATGTAAGAGTCATTTTAGGAGCTCTCTTGCACGCCCCTGCCGGCTGTTCCTGGATTGCTCGAAAAACATGTTGGCTGCATGGAGTCTTACTGTACTCTTAGACTCCGTGCAAGCCTTTGTGAATCCGGCCCATTGTGTTGAAAGTTTGGGAGTGTGGTTAGGGTCTATGAGAATGTTGCACAGTGAACAAATGTTTGGCTGGTATTTTTTGTTTGTTTCTTAAAAGCTAAGGTCACTCAATGTTTATGCACATTGTTAATGTTACACCTTTGAATGAAAACCAAAACAACACCTTAAATAAGAACTGTTTAGACGGCACCCACCGTCTAAATGATGCTCTAATAATGCAGCGAGTGAACCCGACTCGAACCTAATAAAACTTTTTAATAACAAAGCCTTCACAATATAGTAAAACCATAATGTAAAACTTGACACGTTAAGTGCTTTCACCTGTAAATACATACTATACTATATTGTGAAGGCTTTGTTATTAAAAGGTTTTATTAGGTTCGAGTCAGGTTCACTCGCTGCATTATTAGAGCATCATTTAGACGGTGAATGTTATGCCTTTGTCTTGTTTTCATTTTGCCACTTCATCCAAAATTATGCTGAGACATTGGGGGGGGGGTAGGGGCTGCAAGCATTCCACAGAATGTACTGATGTCTTAATGCATGCTAATGCACAATTAGATGCTTGCCTGGTATTTTGGTCTGTTCCTCATCAAAAATGAGAGTTCATGCAAAGCATGCTACTTCAAAAAATGTTCTACCTTTTTTATTAATAAGTACATTGTTTAAAATGCCTAATGTTGGGTTGGGGGGTTGGGGGGTTAGTAGCTCTGAAAATGTTGCAGGATATATAGATGCTTTAATGTATACTAATGCAAACCCTGTTATCGCAGTATTGTGTATACCAGCAATGTTTATAACTATCCCTGATACTACAACTTTGTTCTACAATCATTTTTTTGTTTTCTCCATAGTTATTGCATTGAGAGGTTGTAAGCATGGTGAGGGGCTTTGAGAATGTTACAGTGTTCAAATGTTTGCCTGGTACTTTTTTTGTTTCTTAAATGTGGGGTCTCACAATGTATGCGCACATTGTCAATGTTACAGTTTTGTCTTGTTTTTATTTTGTTTTCACTTCATCCAGAATTATTGTGCTGAAACATTGGGGCTGGTGGGGGAATGTGAGAATTTTGCAGACTGTACTAATGTCTTAATGCATGCTAATGCAAATACTGTTTTGCTGTAGCAATGTTTTAAATTATCCCTGATGTTACGCCTTTGTTCTTCAGTTATTTTTAGCTGTGTCTGGAATTATGCTGCGAGGTTAGGAGTTTGATAGGGCCTGTAAGAATGTTGCACAATGTCCAGATGTTTATTATTTTTGGTCTGTTTTTCCACAAAAATGTGAGATCATACAACACATACTACTGTGAAATCTTATTCTAGCATTGTTGTTAGTTCATAAGCCCAGTATTTTAACTCCCTAATATAATGCCTTTGTCTTGTGTTGGTTTTGCTTCATGCAGATTTATTATGGCAATGTTTAAAACTATCCCTTGTGTTACACCTTTATTCTGTGGTTATTTTTGGCTTTGTCTAGAATTTGTAAGTTGATAGTTTAGGATATGGGTAGGGCTGCTAAAATGCTAGAATGTTGCACAATGTTTAGATGTTTGGTAATTTTAGTCTGTTCCTCATCAAAAATGTAAGTTCATGCAATGCATGCTCCTGCAAAATCTATTCTAGCATCTTTTAGTTCATAAGTACATTGTTTTAACTCCCTGTTGTTATGTCTTTGTCTCATTTTTTTAGTTTGCTTACTTTGTCTAGAATTATTTTGTTGAGACATGGGGCAGAGTGGGGTTGTGAGAATTCTGCAGAATGCATTGTTTTAATGCATGCTAATGCAAACCCTGCTATTCTAGTAACTTTCTAAATTTATCATAGCAATGCTTTAAACTATCCTTGGTATTATGTATTTGTTCTGCAATTATTTTTGGCTTTGTCTACTAGAATTATTGTGATGAGATGTCAGGAGTAGGGGCTGGGAGAGCGTTGTAGAAGGTTTGCCTAATATTTTTGGTCTGTTCCTCGCTTACAAAATGATTACATAGCACAATGTTGAGGGTTGAAGCTACTAGCAAAATAGACTTCACATTTGATATCCTCCACGTAATCCATGGTACATTCCCTGGCTTTATGCTGTTGTCCAGAGTTCTTCTGCTAAGGGGGGGTTGTGGGAATGTCTGCCTCCCGATGTTTGTTTGGCACTTCTACATCCCTCACAAATGAGGTTTTCTAGCAAGTGCATGATTTTAGTCCTTCATTTTACCAATGATTTTGGTTTGTTCAAAACTGTGTGCCAAGAGATTGAGAGGTAGTGGGTAGGTGCATGCAAATGTTATACATGTGATGCAGTCCCTGTCATTGTGATTGTATTCCTGAAGTTTGGCTGATTTGTGATTAAAGTGGGAATAGGTTTTGGAAATATCTTGTTTTTTGCTCCATAACTTTTTCCTTGCCTAATAGATTGGTGTGTTCCCCTTAAAATTTGTGACTTTCTACCTAACCATTTGCTCTTTCAAACCTTAGTCACCTGTTCCGGAGAGCTTGTAACATCAATATTTTAAGTCTTTTTGGGCCTCTTCACATGTTTGGGGGGAAGAAAGGAAGAGAATTTGTAGAAATAGCTGAGGTTCACCTCCAGTGTTTGGTATTTAACTTAAAACTGTAATTTAGGTCTTTCTCATTAATTTTTTGCCTACTGGTCAGTCATTCTTCTGTCTTTCTGCCTACCATACAATAGTAACTGATGTCAATGGAAGTCATTATGCAATATGTAGTTTGTAATACACTTCAGTTATGCCTATTGCCTACATTACAGTTCTTTTTGCCTACTGGTTACTGTTACTGAGCAGTTTTTTGGGCTCTGGTACAACAGTAACATATGTCAATAGAAATTTTGTCATACATTTCAGTTGCATCTACTGTATTGCTTGTATTAGGTTGCTCATTCTTTTGTGCCTGCAATCATACCAACATGACTTTTTGGAACCTAATCCATTTTTTCTGGTTTATATGCCTGCACTGCAGTTCTTTTGCCTACTGGTCCTTGTTTCTCTTCAGTTCTGCCTACAGTGCAAGACGGAATCCAGTGGGTGTGCACTGCACCATGGATTGTGTAGCTTTTAGTTGACTTGTTTGGCAGCTTCAGTTTTTCTGCTTAAGAATGCATTTTGCAATGGTGTTTCATATCAAGGTGTAGTGTTACCTGGTTATAGACTATATGTGTGGGATTATTTCCTTTTTTTATGACATTTTGTTGAAGTAGTAGTGCAATACGGTAGACAGTGCTTGGAGGGTAAAGCACAATAGTGACTCATAGTTAGTGATTGTATTTTGTAAGTAGAGGAGGCAAGTGTCAGTGTGTTAAGGGAAAGATTGCAGGTTTGTAGCTTGCGATTAAAGTTAAGACACTTATTGCTTATACTGGTTGGTTAGTGGCATTGGGCACCTCAAAGTTGAGGGTTTGCTTCAGTGGGTCCATTTAAGTAAATCTGATGGGTAACATTCCACTATAGTTAAGAGAGTTGGTTCTGTGTAAACTAGAAAATACCATCCTTAGAATGTGTTCAGAATGTTAACATTTGTCATTATGCCGTCCCGGGTAGGTGAAAGTGGCGTAATATGTACCTGATGTGTTGTGCTTTTTACTAGCATTATGACAAAAGGACCCAATGTCTGCATGTATAGTAATTCTGCTTTACTTCCATTCCCAGTTAGAAATGAAGCGGGATGAGGATATGAAGAGACAGGGTTCCATTAAGAAATTATTCTGTGGGCCATCAGAAAAGGGAGAGTCAGCAAGAAATGTGCCTTCAGGTCACCACAGTGGTTCTGCATTACAGCCTACCCACTGTGAGCCCGGCATCCTTAAGAAAGAAAGTGACCACTCTGTTGTGGCTGCACTGCAGGCTACCTTCTGTGAATCTACAGCTGTTACCATGGGCGAAATTATGTCAACAAATGCGGATACAACTTTAGAAGTGTCACCTGGATCACCAGAGTTGGATAAAGAAGGAGCCCATACTTTTGTAGTGAAAACAGATGTGGTCTATAACTTGCAGGGAGTGTCAGGTGTATCTTTTGAGGCTCTGGGGACTTGGCCAGACTTGATAAGGGATGAGTTTAGTGTAGCTGCCATTCAGTATGGACCAGTGTAAGTGGTGTTGCTAACATTTCCAGTCGATGGACAGAAAACAAGATTTACATCAGAGAACTATTCCCATATGCTGCCTAATGCAGAGAGAGTAAAACTCACTTGGTTGACATATTTAGTCTCAAAAGATGCACTGTTTTGCTTTGCATGCAAATTATTTGGACATTCTAACCATCTTTTCAGGTCAGGTGGTTACAGAGCATGGAGAGAGATGTCCAAAGCTTTACACAGCCATGACTGAGCACCAGAGCATGCAGCATGAATGCTGAAGTGGAAAGAACTGGACAATAAAGTAAATATTAGGCAGACAATGGATGGTAGGAGACAAGCAGTGGTTGAAAAGGAGATAACTCACTGGAGTGCTATGTTAGAATGCATAATAGATATTGTCCAATGCCAGGCAGAATGGAACGTGGCATTCTGTGTTATGAGTAATGCTCTAAATACCTATGGCTATGGCAATTTCTTAGGCCAAGTGCAGCTTTTGTCACAATTTGATTCCAAAATGGCTGAACGTTTGTGTTGTATTAGGAATAAAGAAGTAATGGATTGTTATCTTGGGAAGGATATACAGAATGAAATTATCCAGCTGATTGCAAATGCTATTTTAAGGACCATTGTAGGGAAGGTGAAGGATGCTAGGTACGTTTCCATGATTCTTGATTGCATGCCAGACATCAGCAATCAAGAGCAAATTTAATAAATACTTTTGTACCTCAGCCGTGTTTGTGCTCTCTCTTGTTGCTTTTGTTGAATCAAGAGCAAATGACTGTAGAAGTTAGGTATGTGGGCATTTCAAGGACTACAGCCACAGTTTAGGAACACTTTCTGGGATTTGTGCCTGTGAATGATACAACCAAGGCAGGACTTAGAGAAGCACATCTTCATACTTTGCAAAATCAACAACTGGACATTAATGACTGTCAAGGACAATGATATGACAAGGGCAGCAACATGAAGGGGAGCGAGCTGGAGTGCAGGCCGGATAAAATAGATTAATTCATGGGCTTTTTATGTGCCATGTACCTGCCATAGTTTAAATCTTATAGTTAGTGATGGAGAACATTCATCACTACAGGCATATTTTGGATGTCTGCAGAACATTTACGTACTCTGCTCATCATCAACAAGTCGATGGCAGATCTTGAAATGGCACATAAACGTCACTGTGAAGCAACTGTCAAGAGACTCCCTGGGAATGCAGGATAGACTCTGTCAAGGCAGGAAGACTTCAGTTGAAGGGAGTCATGGAAGCATTACAGGAGATAGATCAAGCTTTATGTACAAGTGATGCTGCAACATATCAATAAGCAAGGGGTCTGTCCTCAGAACTTATGTCATACCAATTCATTGTATGTTTAGTAGTTTGGTATGATGTGCAGACAGAGGTAAATCATGCAAGCAACGTTCTGCAGAATCCATCAGTTGATATTTCGACGTGTCAAAGTGCTGATATTAACTATGGACCTGTTGAAAAATTACAGAGAGACAAGATTTCAACATGCCATGGGTGAAGCCTCCAAGATAGAGGGAAAACTGGATGTTGGCACTACATTTCAGGAAAAGAGGCAGAGGAACGTAAAGCCCTTCTTTGACTATGAAGGAGAGGATGAGACTGTAAAGGATTCAGTGGTAAAACTACATGTAGAATTCTTCTGTGTGCTGCTGGACACAACAATCCAATCATTTACTGACTGCTTTGAGCAGCTTTCAGAGTTTGATAAGGCCTCTGGATTATTTTTAAATATTAAAGCCTTGAGTGAAGCTGCAGAAGACACATTGATCCAACAGTGCGAGGCTCTGAAGGAACAACTGACTGACAGAATAAGTGGCCACTGTGACATTGATGACTCTGACCTTGGACATGAACTGAAAAGCCTTTCTTGAATGGTTGATAATGAATCACTGCTGACTGTGTTAAATTTCTTCAGTCACAACCACTTACAAGACATCTATATTAATACTTATGTTTCATTGCACATTTGATTGCACCTGTTACAGTGGCTACTGCAGAACGCAACTTTTCTAAACTGAAACTCATGAAGGCATACCTACGTTCATTGATGAGTCAGTAGGGAATTTCAGAATTAGCCTTGCTCTCAACTGAGCATGAAGTGGGACAAGGTTGATCACACAGCAGCCTGATTGAAGACTTTGTCTAGAAGAACATTCATAAGATCCCAGTAAAACTCTAGGTATGTGCTCATATTTCCTTTCCATTAATCTTTCATAATGCTGTATGCCAGTAAATTTCAGGTAGCACCTTAGCCTGGCTTGTATAGTATGCTGTGTAGTCACTGATTTTTATTACTTCAGCAGGTAGAACCAAGTAGTATAAGGAGGATGAAACTAGCAGGATTTGAGGCAAAGGCAGCTAGGAGCGTCAGGACGTGTCATGAGGCCAGGATAGTTGGGAGCGTCAGGACTCATTGTGAGGCCAGAACAGAAGCACAAGAAGAACAAATTTCTAATGGCACTAAAAGTGATAACAATTGGAAATGATGAGGACCTAACTGTACATTGAAGATAAATGACACTCTGGTTGTCTTGACTTCACCTGGGTTTGTCTGTCTCAGACTTAGTCATCCACATGGCTCTCTCATATATTTCTTTTGGTTTGAGTCTGTCTGCCTAAGGCTCAGTAATCCCCATGGCTTTTCCTTGTATGTTTTGTGTGCCTGTAGTCTTTTCTATGTCTGTTCCATGGCTGTCTTGTCTGCCTCTGCAGTGTGACTGTTCTGCATGCCAGTAACTGTCTGTCTTGTGTGATGGCATCAGTTTATTTAATGTTGCTTGTGTGTTTCAGTCTTGCCGTAGTGCTGTCGTCTTGTGTTTGGGAGTCTATGTGTGGTGTCTCAGTTCTGTCTTGTGGTAGTGCTGCCTTCATCTTGTGTGGTCTCTGTTCAGTCTTGCAGTAGTTTTGTCCTGGTCTTGTGTGTCTCTGTCCTGTGTATAGGATTCTCTGTGTCTGTCCTGTGTGCAAGAGTCTGTGTAGCTGTCTGTCTTGTGTGTTTCTGTTCAGTCTTGCTATAATGCTGTCTTTATCTTGTGTGGGTGTCAGTTCTATGTGTGGGGAGACGGGTCTGTGTGGCTGTTAATGTTAAGTCTTGCTGTAGTGCTATCTTTATCATGTGTGGGTGTCTGTCCTGTGTGCAAAGAGTCTGTGTAACTGTCTGTCTTGTGTGCCTCTGTCCTGTGTGAGGGAGTCTGTGTGGGTGTCTCTGTTCAGCCTTGCGGTAGGTATTGCTGTCTTTGTCTTGTGTGTCTGTGCTGTGTATGGGAGTCAGTGTGGGTGTCTTTGTGTATCTCTGTGGGACTGGCTACCTTGATGCAGTACAGAGGCTTTTCATAAAGTAACAACATAGCTACTAAATGCGAGTCAGTCACAGCTGTCAATCTCTTGGCACAAAAAATCTGGACAAAGCCAAGGATAATGGGGGGGGGAGGTAGCCCCCCCCAAAAAATCAGGACAAATTTTAAATATTGCTCTTATAAACTTAAAAAAGTTGCTAGAATTAAAGGTCTTGTGTTACCATGCATTTTCTGAAAGATATGAAGTCTGAAACTCAAATGCCTGTCATTATTTAGTAAATAAAACCCTTAATGATTTGCCAAAAAAAAAAAAAAATCCAGAAAACTATAAATTTTGAGGAACAGACCAAAAATGAGTCAAATCTGGACATTCTGTGAAAATCTGAGAAGTTGAGGAGTATGTAGTCAGTGTCTGCACCTGTGAGTGTCTACCTTGCTGTGGTACAGGGGTTTAAATAGCAAGACAAATGTATGTAAAACTTTATTATTAGACAGCTTCTTCAGAGAAACAAAAACAAAAAGTTTTCAGACTTTAAATCTTTAAAGAGAAATGACATCATAATAGTAAAATGTTTTAAATAAAACACGTTAAACCACAAAATACTATCTAAAAATTAAATAAAATAAAAGATTATAAGTCATAATAAAATGACAAGATGATGATAATAAATTAGAGTTGGTATGCTATTTACTAGTTTTGCTTGGGTTTGTCATAATGTAACATTGGTACTAAATGCCAGTCAATGTGTACATGCATCTGAGTAGCCGCCTTGCTGTGGTACAGGGGCTTGTCATAATGTAACATTATTACTAATTGCTGGTCAGTGTGTCTACCTTGGCACATCAGTTCTTCATGGTCTGAATGTAGTAACACTATAGTGATAGTTAAATAGTGCTGGATGAGCTTGACAGGGAAGGGGGTGTGACAGCAATGTGGTCACACTTTATATTCTCCTGGGTAGGGCCTCCAACTTGAAACTTTCTGGGAGGCTCCAAAATGCTAGCATCAGCCCTGCAAGTGTAGAAAACTCTTGGAACAACCTCATGTTGATCAGGGTCAAAGGCAGGAATGGTTAATGAGAGGTGAATTTAAACCAAAACACAAAAGGTTAATATTGGTGGCCCAAGATAGTGGACTACGTACATGTTGGTTTACAAAGTCAAATAAACCAAACTAGTAAACCATGAAAGTAACTTGAACCAGGAATCCACCTGTTTATTCAAATTTGGTTCTACTTGGTTGGGAGATTAAGTATGTATTTGGGGGCCTTTTTTGGTCCAACATTAAAATGTATCTCCGTTACCTTGACGACATATTTATTTTGTGGGGGGGTGTAGAAGATGATATACACAGTTTTATCAATTATATTCAAGTACAATATAATGATACAGGCATTCGTTTTTTAGATACTTTTATAACTAAGGATACACAAAAGAAATGTTTTGAATCAAAAATTTTTAGGAAGAAGACATTTTGCAATGCCTACCTACATTTCCCTTTAGTTCAAAAGCTAAGTATTATTAAAGGACAGGCAATTAGGATAGCAAGAATGACTTCAAATCGAAATGATTTAGATGTGGAGTTTGATTTATTAAAAAAGATGTTCCTTGAGAGAGGATACCCTCTGAATTTAATAAATTCTACTTTACAGGATATATATAATTCATGGGGGAATAAATATTTACCTCTTTTAGGTACAGTGAATGGACCTAACCTATTAGGAGATAATAGGGGGGAGAAGTGTTTCAACCTTGGTGATCATTCTAAGACAGTTTGTGTCCTGACGCATAACATGAGAACACCAATTGTTAAAAATATTTTTGTAAGAAATTGGAATATTTTAAGAACTAATACAGCTGTATACAATAAAGTTGGTAGTAAACCAACATTTGTGACTAGGGTGGGTAAAAATATGAAACAGTTGTTGGAAAATAAAATTGTTGAAAGTACCAGGGTAAAAGATGGGACAAAAAGATGTGGTATGTGTAACTATTGTTCCTTTATTAATGTTGAACCTACAGTAACATTGGACAAATAGTATGAAGAGTAGGGTATTTTTCAAGCAGGGCAATTGTAATACCAAGGGGGTCATTTACCTTGCTATATGCAAAACTTGTAAACAATTTTATGTGGGGAAAACAGAGCGTTGTTTAAAAAACAGAATTTATGAACATCTCTATGAGATAAGGACAAACAAAAATACAAATGCACTGTATAAACACAGTTTATTGTGTAATGGTTTTGAAAAGTTTGTGTTTGGTATTTTGGACATGGTCAGGATCGACATTAGAGGTGGTGATTGGAAAAATTTTCTGAAAAAGAAAGAATGCCAGTGGCAGTTTAGACTGGCTTCTATGTACCCACCGGGTCTTAATGAATCAGTTTCATTGGTTCCTTATTTAATAGAAAGGTCTAACAATTTATGATCTTTCTTATAAATGTATTTTGCATAATACAATTACTATTTTTTAATAATATATTCCTGTGGGTATATTTTTAAAACAAGTTCTTTATTTATTCAATTTTGATGCACTTTAGTTTTATAAAATGTTTCATATGTATAAATATATATATATTCAAATTCAAAATATACATAGTTTTAAACAATATATAGTTACAACATTTCAATATGTGATTACTGTTTTAAGACCTTTGTGCCAATGTTGAAAAACAACTTTTTAAACATTGATTTTTTTATTATACAGCAGATTATAAAATGCATTTAGTGCTTTAAATGTTCAAAAGTTTTGTGATGTCATTAATTACTTATACTATATAAAGTGTTAATTATTTAGGTTCTTTGTTTCTGATGAAGTCTCTTTTGAAGAGATGAAAGCACTAAAACAAACTGTTTGGTGAATAAAAGTGGAGTTTTAATAACCAACTTTAGCGTCCTGGATTCCTGGTTTACAAAGTCCATTGAACATGTGAGATAAGCAGACAAATATAGGTTTTGTAAAACAGAACTGGAAGCGGTTGCACATCTTGTTGCTGGTTGTGATATACTAATGGCAGAAGGACTGTATACTGAAAGGCATAATAATGTGGAAAGGCTTTCACTGGGGATTGTGAAAACATTATAATATTGAAATAGCTGAGAAGCATTGGAAACATGAGCCACAAAGCATTATAGAAAATGATGAAGTTTATATCACATATGCTCACCCATTACCAACAGTTCAAAAAACAGATGCGAGAAAACCATACATAGCAGGTCCATGAAAAGAAGACAAAAGTAGCATTGATCACTGAAATTGCTACACCCAGTGATTACAGTGTCTTAAGTACAGAGAGACACAAAGTCATAAAATACCAGGATTTTCTGGCAGAAAATGAGGGCAACATGGAAGAAAGATACCCAGACAGTTGCAGTAGTAGTAGGAGCAACGGGTCTTATAAAAAAGAATTTACAATCGTACTTAGATATGTTACCAATACATGTAATGCCTTACGAACTGCAGAAGGAGTCATTACTGAGCACATTGCTGGTGCTGCAAAGAGCACTTCTGGCTTAACGTCAAAGATTGAAACAATACTAATTTCATGAACTTTAATCATACTTTGACTTAGGAATGGGGTCCATTCCCGTCATAGTATTAGAAACCCAATAGACTTGGATAAGTTAAAAAGAAAGAGACTGCAACTTTTATCTCACTAATACTGTGTTTGCTTTGTCATTATTATGCTAAAGAAGTGGTTTTGCTAACTGTTTTTCGGCTGTATATTACACTGTGGGGCTCTGCCTGCCAGTGCATATGCCTGGGCAGATCCATAATACTCTCATGCTATTGTGGCTTTACAAAACTCATCAACTGGTTTATAGATGTATTATCTCACACAGGGTCTTTAGGTGGTGGTGTTCTGTCATGGTATTGAGTGGCTTTATAGTGGTAAAGCTGTGCAACTGTGTACTGAAGGCTTGCAAGTGACACCCCACTCCCGCAGTTTACATATGTCCATTATGGTCACACTATTGCATATTTCTATTGGGCTACTTTGTATTCCCATGTTGCCCATCATTGCACATCACTTGGTTTCCACAATATGTGTCATCGTGTCTCAGCTATTATTTTCACTTCTAGTTTCAACCTGGCAAGTGGCTATTGTTTCTGTGAGGGCTGAATGTGGAAGATTTCTCTTCACCTTCTGTATATGTGATACTGGCAGTGCCTGCTTCAGGACTTATATGAAGGCCTCCTGGTAGAAAAAGTGGATGCCTGTCACTCAATTAGCTGAGCAATGAGTGATGCATTGGTGTCACCAGCACAGATACAGTGACATCCAAATGCTTGACCCCACACAGTTTGGTTTTGTCAAAGAGAGAGATCATGCCTGTTAAACTTGGTTTACTTCTTTGAAACAGTCACCAAAGCCATGGATGACGGGAAGACAGTGCACACCGCCTACCTTGACCTAGCCAAAGCCTTTGACACTATACCCCACTCAGGCATAATTGATAAACTCTCCCAGCTAGGCATCAACCTGTATGTTACCAGATGGGCAGCTAACTGACTCACTGATAGAACCCACTCAGTCAAAGTAGGGGAAGCCACCTCTAGTAGTAGACATGTAACAAGCGGTGTACCCCAAGGATCGGTCTTGGGGCCTCTACTGTTTGGGATATACTTTTCTGTGGTGCAAGCCAAAACCAGTGGTCTGTGGCTGACCAAGTTTGCAGATGACTGCAAGCTGGATGCTGTCTTAAATTCCCCTAGTGATGTGAAAATCCTTCAAGAGGGCCTTACCCAAACTAATGACTGGTGCCAGAAGCATGGCCTCAAAATGAATGCTATGAAATGCATCATTACCCCCTTTGGGGATAATGTCATCCCCACTAATTATCACATTAATAACAATGTACTAAGCATGTAATCAGTTGTGAGGGACTTGGGCACCCAGGTTGATAGCAACCTGTCTTTTGATCACCATGTTGCCTCCATTGTACGGAAGACTTTCTACATGGCCCACCTCATAAATAAGGGTATTTCATCCAGGAACAAGGAGTTCACAACATCCCTGTACTCCTCCCATATCAAACCCATTATCGAGTACAATGCCCCCTTTGGCATGTACTTTGCCAAGCACATGCAACAGTTGGAGAGACCACAGAGGTTCCTGACCAGGAAAATCCAGGGTCTCAAACACCTATCCTATCCAGATAGGCTCCCTCTACTCAGTCTCATACAGACTGCTCAGAGGTGACCTATGTCTGGCATACAAGGCCATTTCAGACCCAGTCTTGATGAAGTTGCTGCATATACATAAGGCAAACTCCACTCATGCAGCCCACACACAAGTCCTTAACCTGGTCTGTGACATTGATAGAACTTGTTGGCAGGATAGATATGCGTCCCAAAGACTCCCCCATCTGTGGAATAGACTCCCTCTCCATGTCAAGCAGAGTACCTTTATAGCCATCCTTAAGAGGAACCTGGATGACTGGATGGGAAACAGAAAATATATCCCTGGGATCCCACCTGTGTCACTGCTGGACAGGGGAAACAGGTGCTGACTTTGAGGAAACATAGGTGAAATTCTTGTCTAGGCCTATGAGGGCCTCCGGGCCAATAGCCTAGTATCATCCTATGAACCTATAAATTTATTTAAGAGGTGACACCTTGACCTTCGTCTACAATGGGAAGAAGAAAAAAATAAACAGAGATAGCCTGAAAACTACAGTATGCATGACTGCATGCCATTTGTCATAGTATCACAGGCGTTACTGTACTGTTATAAGCTGTTTCTGATGTCCATGGTTATGCTGTTCACATTACTTTCTTATGCGCTTTTTACCTCTTGAGGAAGTAGAAAAGATCAGGATTACCATGCAGGGAAGGAAGACAAGGCTCTGCAGGTGTTGGGTAAGGCAATGCAGGTGTCTAGGTGAAGTTCTTCAGGTGTCAGGGAAAAAGCTCTGTAACACTGCCAGAGCAGTATACTTTTGCTTCACTTGTTAATCATATCACTGCCCAGTTTTGCATTGCTACTAAAGAATATAACCACTGCATATTTATTTGGTTATATGACTGATAGATGTTTTAAAATACATTTGTAAGTGTGCTAGCAACCTCACTGGTGCCAGTTATTTCTGACAGTGCCATCCCAAATTGACTGTATGTGTACAAATGCATTTAGGGCTTTTTGCATATGTAGCAGTTCAGCATTTTTATTTCTCACTGCCTTCTAGCTCTGTGATTAACATCACATAGGTGCTCATTGTCCTTGTCTGACTGCCACTTAGTAATGCATTTGTGCCTGTACCACTGTGCATGACTGTGCCAAGAATTATCACCATGTTATTATTGTGATGCTTGTCATGCAGCTGTGTACAACTGTACTTGCTTTGCATTTTTTCAAGTTACAGTTTCTGCATTAATGCATGGAATATATGTCTGTTGGGTAATACTACCAGTATTCTAGGACATCCTGTATGTGGCACTGTGTATGCCTATGCCACATATGCCAGCATTTGCCAGAGTGTATGGTGACTACACATAGAACTTTGTTTTCCGCATGGTTGTACATTATTGTTTGCCAAGTTTGATTTCTTTCACCTTTACTTCTTTGTCCATTGCATACTCACTAGTTACCATGCTGAACCTGTGCCGCTGAATGTCCTGTTCATATCCTCTCATATCTCCTACTGTTATTCCGTGGTAATCACAAAGGAGTTTCCCAGGCATTTATATCACTAATGCTCTGATGATTGAATCTGTCTTGCAAAAGTGTACCACATCACACTAACCATTGCTGCCTTTGTCCTGTTTTTTTTTTTCCTCTGTCATCTTCTTCTTTTTATTACTTTTTTGTTGCTGTTTTTTTTCTTAATTTATATTAATTTATTTTGCAGTTTCAGCCATGGAGCAGAATATAATCTGGCAGTGTCGCTCTCTCCCTGTACTGCCAGTGACCCTCTCACGCTGCACTGGCAGTGTCTCTCTTGACCTGCACTGCCAGTGCCTGTCTCATGTTAAACTGGCTTAACCACTAACTGTTGGATCTCCAGCACTCCTCATGCCAACAATCTCTGCAGATGTGAAAGGTGACCTGGAGGGCTTGCTGATGGCTACTGGTTCATAGGTTCATAGGTAGGTATTAGGCTATCTGCCCTAGGGCATTTATAAGCCTAGCCAGAATGTGTTGGCTTTCGCCTCCCTTTTAGACTAGATTCCTGAGCCTCTGTCCAGCAGGGCCACAGAAGTGATCCCAGGAGTAAATTTATGATTTCCCATCCACTCATCAAGATTTCTCTTGAAGAGGGTCAGCGAGGGGCTCTGCCTAACATGGACTGGGATTCTATTCCAGAGCGAGGGAAGCCTTTGGGATATGAATCTATCCCTCCAGCATGTCCTATTTATTGTTGTGCTAATGTTTAAATCCCTGGAGTGTGTAGCTCTAATGGATTTGGTTTTCTTGAGGTGGAGCATGTCCAACAATTCCGGGTTAGACATGGCCTTGTATATCAGGCATAGATCGCCTTTGAGTAGGCGGTAAGCAACTGAGTAGAGCTGGAGTTTCTTTAGTCAAGCTGCATAGGGCATCTGTTTGAGGCAGGTGTCGGGTAAGGTACATCCCAAATGAGGCATTGTACTCAATTATGGGCCTGATGAGCGATGAGTAGAGGGGAACAATGACCTCTTTTGATCTAGATGTGAACCCTTTTGTGATTAAGCGAGTTATATAGAAGGTTTTTCTAACCACTATGGCAATGTGATTGTCAAAGGAGAGGTTACTATCTACTTGGGTCCCCAGATCCCTAATTACTTCTTCCATACTTAGTGGATTACCTCCTATATGGTAGTTTGTGGGCACTTTGTTTTTCCCAAAGGGGATGACTATGCACTTTTTGGCATTTAGCTTGAGGCCATGGTTCTGACACCAGGTATCCATTTCCGTAAGGCCTTTCTGGAGGATGCTTGTGTCAGCCGGTGAGTCGATTATGGCAACCAGTTTGCAATCATCTGTGAACTTGGTAAGCCACAGTCCTCCCTTGTTTGCCTGTACCACAGAAAAGTATATACCGAACAAGAGGGGTCCCAGGACTGATCCCTGTGGGATGCCACTTGTAACTGGTTTAGAATCAGACATGGCACCCACAACTCTGACCATGTGAGTTCTATCCCTGAGCCAGTTTGCAATCCATCTTGTGACATATGGGTTAATATTTAAGCTGGTAAGCTTATTTATGATGCCAGAGTGGGGTATTGTGTCGAAGGCTTTTGTGAGGTCCAGGTAGGCTGTATGGACTACCTTTTCCTCATCTATGGCTTTGGTTACTATTTTGAAGAAGTCAACTAGGTTTAAGAGACAAGATCTGCCTTTAACAATGCCAAATTGGGTAGGGTCCAGTGTTTGGAAGTTCCCAATGTCTTTGTTTATGAGATCCATGATGATGCGCTCCATAGCCTTGCAGAACAGGCTAGTCAGGCTTATAGGGCGATAGTTCCTGGGGTCCGTTGTGGCGCCACCTTTGTGGAGCGGGATCACTGTTGCTGTACGCCATTCTTTGGGTACAGAACCTGTGGTAAGGCTGAGTTAGAACAGTGAATTTATGTAAGGGTTTAGTTCATTTTGGAGCTCGTGTAAGATGCAGCCAGGGATACCATCTGGTCCCATTGATGCTGTGATTTTTACTTTGGAGAGGGCTGCTTTCACCTGCGTGTCTGTGATGTCTGGGGGGACTGCATTCTTCTGGGATAGACACTGGCCCTTTTGGGGGGGGGGGTAAAGTTTGCACTGAACCTGTCCGCCAGGATGTTGGCAATGTCAGTGGGTTCAGTGTATTTTGTGCCATTTTGCACCAGCTCAGAGCAGATCTGTGAGTTGCCACCCAGATTCTTGATGTAGCTAAAAAATGCCTTGTGATTATCTTTAGAGTCATTGCCGATTTTTCTTTCAAAGCTAGCCTTTGATGATTTTATGAGAGATCGAAGTTTCTTGTTAGTACTGATCAGGGATGCCTTCCCTTTTTGGGATTTTGCCTTATCATGTAATAGTTTCCTCCTTCTGTTGTATAGTTTATTTATGGCCGGGGTCCACCAGACTGGTCTCCTGTTTTTGGAGGCGTGAGTCTTGGTTTTACTTGGGATGGCACGATCCATGCTTTCCTGTAGGTGCTCATAGAGTGCCCTTGTAAAGGGTTCTGTGGTTTGGGTAGCATTTTCCATTAGTCCGGGGGCTTTGAAACTTTCCACCTCGGTCATGAGAAGTGTGAAGTTTGCTTTTGAGAAATTTTTCACAGTGTTTTTTTTGGATGGGGGGTGGGGTCATGATGTGGATGTCCATTGTGATTAGTTTATGGTCTGATGTTACCAACGAGGGGTTTACCTCTGGTGTGGAACATTGAGCCCCCATGTTGGTGATGACCAAGTCCAATATGTTATCCCCTCTTGTGGGAGTGGTGACCAGTTGTTCCATGGCATTTCAGTTTATAAACTCCAGGAACCATTGGGCAAAAGAGTTGGGACGTGAGTAGTTTTCCCAGTCAATGTTTGGGTAGTTGAAATCCCCCAATATCATGGTGTTTGGTGTGACCTTCATATTCTCCAATGTTTTCAGGAATGCCGAGTGGGGGTCCTGAGACAAGGTGGGTGATCTGTAGCAGGCTACAAACTGAATAGCAGTTTTACCTGCTGCTACTTTTTGTTGTGGACATAGGGTTTTCATGAGGAAGTGGCACTGGGGAGTCCCCTTGGGCCACCTAACAGGATGTGTGGAGGTTCGTTAGGACTGAGGTGAACCAGCAGCTTGAGACCCATTCAGGCACTCTGGAGTGCATGCTCATGTGACGTAGCTGCATAGTTGTATGGCCCCAACCACTAGGCTACAAGTAGCATGGTATGTACATGGTGTCAGTAATGGAGATGACTAACTTCAGGACAGGTTACATGCTGGGACAACTTTGCAGGCAGTCCTTATCCCCACTCTATATCTCATTATAGTGTTTTCCTTCCCTGTGTGCCGCTCAACTTCCCCTATTTGTTGTCCAGTCCTCCACATTACCATTTATCCACCTTATGTTTGTCTGAGTATCTCCTTTGCAACCTCCCTTTTATATTATCATTTCCCTAGCCAATCTTTGTCCATGTAATAATGTAATGTATGACTAACAATGCTGGCATTCCTATACCCTTCTTCTTACCCACATTATCCCCATGCTAAACTCCCCCTTCTTCTCTGAAAATTAAAGACGGCACCTGTCTTCAGAAAAAAAAGATACCCTAATCCCCTGCTTCATGTCACTTTTCCCTTTCCACTGCTCTTTTATGTATTCCTCTGATTACTTTACCCTGTTTTTGACTGTCCAATCACTCCTGTGCTTTCCCATTTATAAAATAAAAATAGATGGTAATTTTCCATGTAGCACTGTTGCTGTGCTTTGATGCTTATGTGAGAACACATCATGGTGAGCTTGCTGCATGCATGCTGATGGGCTGGCGTCACATGACTTACAGTAGCGCAGCCTACATATTTGTGTGGTGACTGATATTTTTGCAAGTGCATGGCATATTTCTCCAACACTATCCCTGGCTGATCAATGCTAAGTTGGCAATTACGCATACCTTACTCTTGTCTTGCCAGTTTTGTTTATCTCCAACTATGTTATTTATCACAACATGTTTGCATAACTGTTCTTTCTGAATTTCAGAGCTTTGGTGCACTGAATTTTTTTTACAGGAACATAATTACTTATATATTAAATGTGTGTGCTATTTATAGTACATGAGTAAATTGGATTTCTAAATGGAACCCCTTAATCCTTTTGCCGACATCTCCATCCAATGCTCATCATCAGATACATGTCTAAAAGCAGAAACCATTAAAACAGAAATGCAAAATATGGATGTGGCAATCTACAAACCCAATATAATTGAACAGAGCCAAAACTGACTGTCACAAAAAAAAGTTTTATTTTACAGGGGCAGCCCCCTCCCACCACCATATGGGGAAGTTCTCCTTTCACACTCCCATTAACATACTACTTACATAATCCCACAGAAGTGGAGAAACTGCAGACACCTTAAGGAAGCAGACATTTTATGATTAGCATGCACATTTGCTTGTGCAATTGATATGCTAGCGACTAACTTCGAACATAATTACTTTATGCATTTCACATATTAACCTCTTTGCCATCATTGACCTCACAACCTCTAAAATAAGTCCATTGCAACCATCTGCTAGACTCTGTGTGGGCAAATATTCTTCACACAACTGTTTATCTTTCTACTATATATTTTCACAGTTTGGTGTCTTGCTTCTGAGCAAAATTGTTTTCTTAAAGAAAACTCTAATTTGTACTTTGGTAAGACCCTTGAGATATTTAAGTTTCAGTCATGCCTCATGCCTGTCGTACCTGTTAACTATGTGTACGTTTCAGGACATCTCAGATTTTGGCCCAGAATTCTGCTCTGTCCCTTCTAATCCCTCCTAAAACATGTTGATTTAGGGAGAAAAGGTGGTAGATTACATTAACTAAATAAATAATGACAATTATTAAAGTCATAGACTTCTTTTTTTCTTTAGATATGTTTACTGGAAGTTCAACTGGGAATGAATTCAGTCCCTTTTCAGTAGCTGCCTGGGGCTGAAAAGCTCAGCAAGTACAAAAAAACACAAATTTATGAAAGGCATTAGGCACATGAACATGCAGTGGAAGTAGAGAATTACATAATAATAATGTTGTGGAGCTGAGTAACTCAGGCTGTGGACAGTGGACAAGCTGTCCATGGTGCATACCTCAACCTAACTAAGGCTTTTGACACCATATCACATGCTAACATAATAAACAAGCTGAATGAGCTCCAATTGATCCATACATAGTTAAGCGGATAGTTTATTGGTTGAGGGACAGAACCCATGTAGTGAAGATGGCAGGTGCATGGTCAGCAAATATTAAGGTGACCAGAAGTGTTCCCAAAGGCACTGTGCTAGGACCTCTACTATTCAGCATATGCTTCACATATCGCCAAATTACAAATGGAGATTTCTGAATAAATCAAGTTTGCAAACTTGTTGTCATCCTCAAGTCCACTTCTGATACACAGAAACTCTTGTTGTAACTCGCATGTCAACAACTGGTGTTAAAAAATATCAAAACTAAATTCATTACATTTGGTAAAAAAAAAAAAAAAAAAAAACTCTTCATCTTTCTTATAGTATAGACAAGCCCTGTTTCAGAATGAAAATGTGATTAGAGACTTTGGAACATGGATAGATAATTCCCCTGCCTTCGATGATCACATTGCAACAGTGGTTAGGAAATGCTTTTACTTGGATGAGCATATTGAAAAAAAAGGTATGTCATTTAGATCCAAAGGACGTTCTAACTCCTCTATATACTGTATTGCTCAGACCTATTATCAAATACCCTGATATCCCCTTTTGGGATGCATCTTACTATGTATATCAAGCAAATGGAAAAAACCCAGAGGCTTAAAAGGCAAGAGCTATCAGGAGAAGCTGGAAGCCTTTATACAGTGTCCTATAAACTCCTTAGAGGTGATCTGTGCCTATGTTTTCAGGCCATTATGAATCTAGTAGTCCAAGATGTCTTATAGCTCTATGAATCAAATGGTTTCACTAACACTAGAACCAGGAATCTAAACTTGCTTCAGCAAATAAACAAAATATGGTGGAGAGACAGATTTGTCACACAACTCTTGCCCCTTCTCTGGAACAATTTTCTATTCCAAATCAAGCAATGCAACACACTTTCTTCCCTCAAAAAGGATTTAGACAACTGAACAGGTATCCACAGTTACACCCCTGGTATGACTGGACTGCTTGTATAAGGGTGGGTACTGGCAAAAAATAAATGGCCACTCGGATGAGTCGTCTTGTGTGTTCCATGATTCTATGATACTACAAGAAGTAAACAGCAACTAATACATCTATTTATGTAGTAAACATACAGTGGAAGTTCAGAAATATATAACTTATACATCATAAAATGCATATTAATTCATATTCTCTTATTCTGTCAACTTTTTAAGTTACTAGCACTAATACTTTGAAAGTGTCCCTGATTTGGGAAATTTGTCCTTGATTATTTCTGAATTTGTCCCTGATTTTGGAGACAAGGGGTTCAGAGTAATAATGCCTGTCCTTTACCAAAGTGCATTTGTATTAGTTTTTTTTGTCTAAATTGTTGATGCAGATGTTATACTTTTGTCTTACTCTTCTTGAAAATGCTGTGTTCAGTTTCTGACTATACAGAAATAGGGTTTCCAGATTTGAAAGTTTGTTTGTGTCTTTCGGCTTTTTCCTGGTCAGGGGTCGCCACAGCGGAACTGCTAATGATTGGCAGTTCATTTTTATGTACCAGCTTGCCAGGCCTGACGCACAACCTTCAACGAAGGTACGCCCATTCACACGTCTCCATGCAGAAAATGCTCTAGCTGAGAATCGAACCGGATAGCGTCTTACTGTGAGGAAACAATGCTACCGCAGCACCACAAGTACAGTATAAAAATATAAAAGTGCTAATTTCACATTTTCATTCCCTAACATTTCTGGCACTGAATCAGAACCTCTGCAGCTGTTTTGCCGTGACTGACTCACTTAATGCCCTTGGGCAGCAGTAACATGATTTCTAGTTGCCACAGTCTGTCTGAAAGATGTTTAATGTTAACATACTCAGGCTGTGGAAAAAAAATGTGATTTCAGTATATTAAGCTACCAGCTAAGATGCTCAATAACTTAAGCAGCAGCCTACAACTGTCATTTCTTCTTCTTCAGATTTTAGTTGGTGACATTAACTTCCTGTCATCTCAACCACACCAGTAATGTTAACAAGTTTTCTTTCGGCTTTTCCCAGTTAGAGATCGCCAGAGCAGAACTCCGGTCCGCTAATGATTGGCAGTAGATTTTCACGAACGCCGAGGTGCCAGCTCAACATTCAACCTTCAATGAAGGCACGCCCATTTACGCTTGTCTTTCGAACGCCCACCCAACCGCGGGGAGGACATGCAGACTCCAGAAGGCACTGCCTGCACTCCAGCTGAGAATCGAATGGGAGGACCTCTTGTTGTGAGGCAACAACACTACCGCTGCACCATCGCGGAAGTCTATACCAATAATGTTAACAAGTAAAGCCCAGAAATAGCCTGTAGTGCAGGCTTGCACAATCACCACTCCTTCATTACTTGTATTTGCCACTAATGGCTGCCCCACTTTCTTTTTCCATTTTGGAACTGAATTTTGTCATAAAAACAGCCACTCTCAACATAGGGGTCCACCACTGAAGTAAGCAAGAAACTGCACATGCCTGGACAATGTAAAGGTGCAAAATTGGAGGAAAGAATAAAAATACTCTTCTCAGTAGTTTATATTCTAAAAGGAGGAAATTATACCACTAAACTGCTGCCCCTCCACTCTGGCTATCCCTAAATGTAGGTCTAGTATGTCTTTTGCTAGGCCGAGCCCTGCATTTATTTTTGGTCAGGACTAGTTGCATTACTATGCTCTTTCTATTGCATAGTATTTCATTATTATTTTCTGATTTACTATGCCTTTTCATGACTGAAACAGGTCTTCGGATCTGATACACTACCCAGTTAGAAAATAAATAAAAGAAAACAGCACAATATATTCCATCTTCTTGAAAGAGGAAGTGTGCCACTTGCTTCAGAATGGAAAGTGTGTTGTGCAGGAAGGATCAGTGCTTTCTCACACAGTGGTCTTTCCACCTACTTGTCTGGAATATGAAGTAAAATTACCTGACACCTAAAACATGCACAAAAGAAACTTCACAAGTGAATAGAGGAAATCCATCAGTTTATTTATTTTGTAACATCTAAGCAAGCTAATTCATATGGGATATTTTTTTCAAAAGCCTCAAAAATAGGGTTCCAGCTCTTAGCACATATTTGCTTGGCAAGAGTGAACAAACACTATATACAGCCTGTAAAGTGAAGGAGATGCAAATCCTGTATCTTGTGCCTGTGAGGTAAAGACCTTAACCATTTGCCAGCATACAACCTTGAATGCTACAGGAATTTCACACATCCAAAAACAGGCCCTGATGAAAGCTGTGAAGTTTTTTCATTCCATGAACCACATTCTTTGGGTTAAAAATTGATAAGACTGCTATGTGAAAAGATATATGGTCATAGCTGTCCTGTGTTAACTCACACAACATTTCTTCAGAAATCACTTACTTGCTCATGATAAAGTAAAGACAAGGAATGGTCAAGACTGTTTTATGCTTTTTTGTGGACATTCATCTTTCCACAATGTTGTGTGACCATGAAGTCGGTGGATATAAATTTGAGATGGGGCTTGTCCCTCTGTCAAAAAAAATACACATGTTTTTGATCTGCACCATTTGTAGGAATGTTACAAAAGTGTTTTAATCACTTTTGATTGCCAAAGTTTTCAAGTGACCACTTTCCAAGGTTGCATGGCAAAAATCACAGTCATATGTCCCCATCTTTATCCCCAAGACACACACACACACACACACACACACACACACACACACACACACACACACACACACACACACTCATGGCATACCTCTCAACCTCTTAACACAAGAAATCTGGACAAAGCCTAAAATAATAGGGGGAGAAATGCCCCAAAATAGGGATAGATTTTAAATATTGCTCTTATAAACTTATAAAGTTGCTAGAATAACAGGATATGTTTTAGCGAGCAGCTTCTGAAGGATATGAAGTATGAAACTCAAATGTGTGTCATTATTTAGCGACTTAAATCTTCAGTGGTTTTCTAGAAAAACAGAATTTTTTTGAGGAACACACCAAAAATACAAAGCAAAAATATGGACATTCTGTAAAAATCTGGGCATTTGTACATACAGTAAGTATGTACAAGTTGACTTTCTCGATTTCTTGGACTAAGAGCATGAGATGTATGATCCCGATATATGCCATGCTCCATTTTGTCTGTCATTCTTTTTGTTAGTATTGCAGCTTATTTGACTGAGTTTATACAGATATTATTGATAATATATCAGTAACTAGTACTAAAAAATCTCCTACATGTTTTCTCTCGTGTTCAAGGTGAACAGATTTGTATTTATTTGTTTATTTTTCTTTAGTATCTATTGTTAATGCTTTAACAGCAAGAATAAAGGATAGTAATGGTTTAGTTTTGATGCACTGAGTGTATTCCAATAAATTAACTTGCACAATGCACACATATTACTAATGTAACTTTAAGTGGAACTTGTGAGCCAACATTTAAATATTATATTATAGCTACTAAGCATTTAAATTCATTTGTAGTCTCTCTGATGTAGAAAGGTAGCGTGAACATTACCAAGAACAAAGAAAGTGGTTTTCCTTTTACTCTTCAAAACACAAAATATTGTAGAAGAAGGTGTTTGGAGGTTAGAGGTTAACAGATGTTTCACATTATGATAATGCTTGTAATGGTTAGCATAAACCAGATGTAGGATATTAAGGCAAGCAAGCATACACACACACACACACACACACACACACACACACACACACACACACACACACACACACACACACACACACACACACACGCTGTACATTTCAATCAGAGTAACATTAACAATTGGCTTGTCCTGCGGAAGTTCTTTTTGAACAGACTGGTGTGCTTCTGTATGTACTGTTTTGTTTTATTTTATTTTTATATTTCTTAACCAAGTAAGTGCCCTGGTATAGTGATCCTTTTCAAGCATGACCTGGGCCAGCATGCACAATAAAGCAATAATACTGACAATGGTGGTACTAAAGCAATTAAATTAAACAATTTTGCATGCACATCACAAAAACACATAGCCGAATATAAACGCTAATAAGTATGTGCAGAAACAGCAATAATTGTGCAAACATGTGACTTACACAAGCTGAGTTTTTACTTTTCAATTTCTCCAAGACTTTTGGGTTTCTAATATCATGACAGGAATGTACCCCATTCCTAAGTCAAATTATGATTAAAGTTCATGAAAATTAGTATTGTTTCAATCTTTGATGTTTACCAAAAAGTGCTATTTGCAGCACCCACAATGTGCCCAGAACTGAGTCCTTCTGCAATTCATGCAGAGTTACATGTATCAGTAGTATATCTAAATAAGGCTGTAAATTCTTTTTTATGAGACCTGTTGCTGTTACTACTATTGGAACTGTCTGTGTATTCTTCCCACATTGCCCTCGTTTCTGCCTGCAATTTCTGGTATTTTATGACTTTGTGTCTCTCTGTACTTAAGACACTGTAATCATTGGGTGTAGCAATTTCAATGATCAGTGCTACTTTAGTCTTCTTTTCTTGGACTATTGGACTACCGTGTCTGGTTTTCGTGCATCTATTTTTTGAACTGTTAGTAATGGGTGAGCCCATTTGATATAAACTTCATCATTTTCTATAATTCTTTGTGGCTCATGTTTCCAATGCTTCTAGGCTATTTCAATATTCTAGTGTTTGCACAATCCCCAAAGAAACAGTTTTGCTGCATTATTATGTCTTTCGGTATACAGGCCTTCTACCATTAGTGTATCACTCCCAGCAACAAGGTGTGATACTGTTTCCAATTCTGTTTTACAAAAACTGCATTTATCTGTTTCTACAACATGTTCAATGGATTTTGTAAACCAACGTATATGTAGTCCACTATCCTGGGCCGCCATTATTAACCTTTAATCTTTTGGTTTAAATTTACCTCTCTTTAACCATTCCTGCATTAAATCCTGATTGACATGAGGCTGTTTCAGGAGTTTTCTGCACTTGCAACTATATTTATACATTTCACACATTTCTTGCTTTCTCATCTCATCCTTCATCTTATAGTCTTTCTTTTGCTTTTTGGCACATTCAGTTGCTGCCTGACTTTTATCTACTTCTGGTTTGAGTTCCATTCCCACTTGTCACTGTTATGCATCTGCTAAACTAAGCAGGGAAGTCATCTTAGACTTGTTCTCCTCATGTTTTAAAACTTTCTCTATGTTTTAGTCTTGTGAGGTCAGAAAATCTGTATGCAGTCCTATGACTGCAGATCTATATATGTAATCAATTTTGAGGAGGCTCATACCTCCTTCAGAATGGGGAATATGTAATTTTGGTATGCACTGATTTTTATAAATCATTTGATAAGCACTACAATTTTTCCTTGTTTTCCTGTCCAACTGATCCAATACATTTAGGGGTTTAGACAATCACCCCAAAACTGTAAGTTAGAACAGGAAGAGCAAATTATTTTATAGCTTGGACTTTGTTCATATATGTCAGAGCTGTTTTAAGTATTAATTTTAGTCTTTCTAAAATATTCCTTAATAAGTTTTATTTGCATTTGATTCATGTGTTATTGTTGATCCTTTATAGGTTCATAGGTTCATAGGTTCATACTAGGCTATCTGCCCTAGGGCATTTAAAAGCCTAGCCAGAGTGTGTTTCGCTTTCGCCACCCATTTTAAATGAATTTTGCTATGCCCTTTTTTGAGGTTAGTATACTGTGCCTCTGTCTAACAGTGACACAGAAGTGATACCCGGGGTAAACCTACTATCTCCCATCCACTCATCAAGATTCCACTTGAAGAGAGTCAATGAGGGACTCTGCCTAACCTGGACTGGGATTTTATTCCAAAGTAAGGGAGCCTCTGGGTTATGAATCTGTCCCTCGAGCATGTCCTATTTATTTCACTGCTGAGGTTCAAGTCTCTCGAGTGCGTAGCTCGACAGGATTTGGATTTTCTGAGGTGCAGCATATCCATTAATTCCGGGTTGGACATGGCTTTATACGTCAGGCACAGATTGCCTCTGAGCAGGCGGTATGCCACTGAGTAGAGCTGGAGTTTCTTTAACCGGGCAGCATATGGCATCTGTTTGAGCCTTCTGATCCTCTTGGTGAGGTACTTTTGGGGTCTTTCCAGTTGCTGCAGGTGTCTGGTAAGGTACATCCCAAAAGGGGCATTGTACTCAATTATGGGCCTGATGAGGGATGAGTAAAGAGGCACGATGACCTCCCCTGATCTAGATGTGAATCCCTTCATGATTAGGTGGGCTATATAAAATGTTTTTCTAACCACTTTGGCCACGTGGTTGTCAAATGAGAGATTGCTATCAACTTGGGTCCCCAGGTCCCTAATGACTTCTTCCAGATTTAATGGATTACCACCTATGTGGTAATTTGTGGGCACTTTGTTTTTGCCAAAGGGGATGACTATACACTTTTGGCATTTAGCTTGAGGCCATGGCTCTGGCACCAGTTTTGTGTTTCTATGAGGCCCTTTTGTAGGTTGCTTGTGTCAGCTGGAGAGTCTATTATGGTGCCCAGTTTGCAGTCATCTGCGAACTTGGTCAGCCACAGTCTTTCCATGTTAGCCTGTACCTCCGAGAAATATATACCGAACAAGAGAGGTCCCAGGACTGAGCCTTGTGGGACGCCACTTGTAACTGGTTTGGAGTCTGACATGGCTCCAGCAATTCTAACCAAGTGGGTTCTGTCCTTGAGCCAGTTTGCAACCCATCTAGTGACATAGGGGTTTATATTTAAGCTGGTGAGCTTATCTATAATGCCCGAGTGGGGTATTGTATCAAAAGCTTTTGCAAGGTCCAGGTAGGCTGTGTGGACCACCTTCTCCTTGTCAATGGCCTTGGTGACTGTTTCAAAGAAATCGACCAGGTTTAAGAAGCAGGATCTGCCCTTAACAAAGCCGAACTGGGTAGGATCCAGTGTCTGTAGGTCCCCAATATCTTTATTTATGAGGTCCATGATGATCCTTTCCATAACTTTGCAGACCAAGCTAGTCAAGCTTATGGGGTGATAGTTTCCAGGATCCGTTGAGGCACCACCTTTGTGGGGAGGGACCACTGCTGATGTATGCCACTCTTTGGGTACATATCCTGTAGTAAGGCTGAGATTGAACAGTAGTTTTATGTTTGGGTTTAGCTCTTCTTGGAGTTCATGTAGGATGCAGCCCAGGACACTGTCTGGTCCCATTGATGCTGTGTTTTTTCCTTTGGAGAGGGCGGCTCTTACCTGAGCATCTGAGATGTCGGGGGCAGCACTTTTCTGGGATAGATATTTGCTCTTTTGGTGGGGAAGGGGGGAGAAGTTTGTGCTGAACCTGTCAGCTAGGATGTTGGCAATGTCTGTGGGTTTGGTGTATTTTTTGTCATTTTGGACTAATTCTGAGCATATCTGGTAATTCCCACCCAGGTTCCTAACATTACTAAAGAAAGCTTTGTGATTATCCTTAGTGTCCTGTGCAATTTTTCTCTCAAAGCTGGCCTTAGACGATTTTATGACTGCCCATAGTTTTTTGCTAATACTGATCAGAGATGCCTTCCCTCTTTGGGATTTTGCTCTATCATGTAGTAGCTTCCTCCTTCTATTGTATAGTTTGTTTATGGCTGGGGTCCACCACACAGGACGCCTAACTTTGGAGGATTGGGTCTTGGTTTTATTTGGGACTGCATGATCCATGCATTCCTGAAGGTGTTCATAGAATGCGTTTATAAAGGATTATGCTCTCTGGGCCGTACTTTCCACAGGCCCGGGGGCTTTGAAGGATTCCACCTCAGTTTTGAGGAGTGTGAAATTTGCTTTAGAGAAGTTTTTCACTGTGGTTTTCTGGGCAGGGGCTGGGGTCGGGATGTGAATATCTAGTGAGATTAGTTTATGGTCTGATCTTAGCAGTGAGGGATACACTTCTGGTCTGGAGCATAGAGTCCCCATGTTGGTGATGATCAGGTCCAGTATGTTTTCCCCTCTTGTGGGAGTGGCAACAAGTTGTTCCATAGCATTTGAGTTTATAAATTCTAGGAAGCTTTGGGCTAGGGTGTTGGAGCTAGAGTAATGCTCCCAGTCTATGTTAGGGTAGTTGAAGTTGCCCAATATAATGGTGTTTGGAGAGACCTTCATATTTTCCAGTGTTCTCAGGAAGGCCGGGTGGGGTTCCTGGGTTTGGGAGGGTGGTCTGTAGCAGGCTATAAACTGGATGGCAGTTTTACCCACTATTAGTTGCACATGGATAGTCTCTGATGCTTCGTGCTGTGCCACCAACCTGGAGGTGTGGGTATCTTTGACGAATATTGATACTCCTCCTCCTTTTGTGGTTCAGTCCAAGTTTTTGGACCGAAAAACATGGTATGAGGTATAACCTGGTAGTGCTGTGGTGCTCTCGGGAGACTTGAACCAGGTTTCTGTTACTGCACAGATATCGTTGTTCTCCATGCTAAGGAGAGTTTTGAGTGCGTTCATCTTGAGGTTTAGACTTCTGGCGTTGAGTAGCATTACTCTTAGTTTCTTATCCCTTGTGATACCTATAGTGGTGGGTTTGTCTTTTGAGCCTTGCCTAAAAAAGGCACTATGGGGGAGCCTTTGCCAATATCCGAAAGCCCAGGGGTGACAGGTGCAACTCCCAAATATTTATACACTCCCCCTAACTCAAGTTCTTTTATATCACATTCTTGTCCCAAACTGATGTTTTCTTAGTACTGCAGTTTTCCTGTTTTAAAGGTTGCTTTTGCACATTTATCAAGATCAAATGACATTCTTATATCATCTGAAAAAGTTTTGACTACTTCCAGTTGTGCTTTCAGTTCCTCATCTGGTGAACTATACAGTTTTAAATCATCCACAAGAAGATGAGAAGTCTTTACGCTTTGTTGTTTTCTAGGATCCAGATTGTAGCCATGACCTAATCTGTTAAGTAGCTAGCTTAATGGGTTAAGGGCAAGACACACAACATAAGAGTCACTCTGGAATGCCCCCTTTGAATTTTTATTCCTGGAATAATAATTTGTCCTTTACCATGATTTAACTGCAAAGTAGTTTGCCACAGTTTCATGGTCACTGTAATGTAATCGATCAGTGTAGGGTATACCTAATACATTTTTAAGCATTCATTTATCCAATCATTTAGGATGCTGTCAAATGCTTTTTTGTAATCTATCCATGCAACACTAAGATTCTATCCTCTTTTTACAGTTCTCCATTATGACCTTGTTTACCAGCAAATAATCCTTTGTTCTATATGACTTTTTTTGTTACTGTTTTGTGTTATTTCCATGACTGAGTTTTCTTCGAAATAACTATAAACTCTGTCGGCATCAATTCCAGTATATAATTTATACGTCATCTGAAGGCAAGTTATTGATAGCTTGCAGGTTCACTCTTAAGTAGGAGCATTGTTTTTCCTGTTGTTAACCAGGTTGGCGCTTGTTCAGGGTGCGCATACAAATAGGTCTTACTCATGGCTAAATCTTCATCTAAAGATGTTAATACTTTTAGCCAGAAGGTAGGTAATGCATCTGGGCCTGAGGTTTTCTAATTAGGAGCTTTTCTTAATTTTGTTTCAGTTTCTTTGGCCTTGACTTCATCCCATTTCATATTGTTTACAATTTAACTTATTTTTCTTTCCTTTACTTCTTCTATCCATTCAGAATCTTTGTTACGTTCCACAGGCTCTTTATAGATATTTTTCCAAAATGTGTCTAGTTTTTTTTCTTTTTTTGGTGGTATTTCCATTCTTTTACCTTGTTTCCCAAATCTCGATAAAACTTTTTTGGGTCATCAATAAATTGCTTATGTTGCACTTTTCCTATATTTGTCTGCATATCTTCAATTTTTTTTTGCCTGTGCGAATATCTTTAGTTTATTATTTGCAATACTGTGTGACAGATGCTGGTCTGTTCTGAAACTTTGTGTTGCTGTTATTATGTCTATCTTTCTGATTATTTTTGTTGATCTTTTCCTCTTCTATACTCTTCTAACAGTGGCACTTTTTGTCTTGATTGCTTTATAGTTTTTTTTCTGTTAGATACATCCATGACGGCATTTGATTTCTCCCCTTCCTTTCCCTTACTGCTCTGTATTTTTATGGTAAGACTTTTATCTGTTATTAATTTAGCTGCATAGTAATATATCCTATTTACTTCTGTTATACAAAATGATTTTCTATGAACAATCTTGATTACAGTGTTCATTTGTTTTATCAGACTTCTAACATTCTGGGTCTTATCAACTTTCTGTAGTATATTTATTTAATTAATCTTAATATGTCTATCCATTTCTGTTAAATAAAGCAACTCTTCCCTTAGATCATTTTCTTCTAAACTAAGGGCACATATGTTCATAGGTTCGTAGGTAGTTACTAGGTTATTAGCCCTGGGGCCTATATAAGCCTAGTCAAAAAAGTTTCCTGGCTTTCACCACCCAAGAAAGTTATTTTCCTGCACCCCTGTCTAGCAGAGCCACAGACGTGATCCCTGGGGTGAATTTCCTATTTCCCATCCAATTGTTGAGATTTTTCTTAAAGAGGGCTAATGAGGAACTTTGCTTGACATGCATGGGTGGTCTGTTCCAGAGCAGTACAAATATTATCACTGTGGTGTCCCACAGGTCTTAGTGAGGAGTACCTTCCTTACCCTCCTATTTGGCATTTACTTCTCATATTTCCAAAGCAATAATCCTGGCCTATGGTTATCTAACTGTGTGGATGATTGCAAATTGGGGTATTGTTATTCACTTATGTGCTAAGACAAAATTGTTCCTACAAAGGTTTGACCATGCCAACAATTGGTGTAAGGACAAAGATTTCAAAGTAAATGCAAAAAATCTACTATAATTACATTTCTTAAACAAAACAGTTAGGTATCCTGCCACATAGATGACATAAACCTCCAAGCAGACACTGTCATGAGATATCTGGGCACCTTTGTAGATAACTTCTTATTTTTTTATACACCTTTATTGAATTAACACTTGTGACATAGGCAAACTTCCATTTATGTACAAGTAATCAAACCATTTTAACAATAATACATCACATAGATTGTTATATGTCATATAATCAAAGCAACATTACATAAATTGTTCAGTTCCTGCCTTCTCTTAAACTTTATTCCTCCTCCTAAAAGATTTTTCTGAATGTATTGTTCCCACAATTTCTATGTTTCTATATAATTTACTCCTATACTTTTCTAAAGATCCCACTTCTTGCCCTTTTATCTTTGTTACAATATTCACTACTTTGTGTAGTTGGTTTAGATTTTGATTTCCATTTTCTAGTAATTGCTGTTTATGGCAGCCACTAGAATTAAACTTAACAAGGCCTTACCATGTCTAGACAATTCAGATCCTGCTTTCCAGGTCAACAAATTCACTTCCTTCATTACACTCCTCTGCTTGCCTAGTATTCCGGACAGAGTACTCTGTAGGGAATTTTTAAAGTCTGCCAACTCATTACACTCGGGTACCTTTTTCTTCTCCATTACACCTCTAACATCGGCCATCTACTTGAGAAAAATTTCTTTGGAGTCTGCTTGGGGTATAAAAGTATCTATGCAAACACTTCCAGGCAAAAATCCTAAATGTTTTAGATTTTATTGAATATTTGGAAGTCATACATATGTCTTCCCTTTGTTTCTTTGAGAATTGCATATCTAATCTCTCTTCCTAATCTTTTCTGACCTCTTATGTTTGATTCCTATAGTTATTGTGTAA
>NC_056725.1:785817222-786097222 GCF_019279795.1 Protopterus annectens
AGAACGCAGCTTTAAAGATTCATAGGCTTATACTACTCTTACAGTTGGAGGGCCATTGAGAAGCTTTGCCATATCACTCTTGTAATGATAAGGATAGACTAGTTCTCAAAGATTATTATCACTAAAGCTAAAAAAAAAATAAACTTATGGGTACCCACCCAGTTGTCAAGGTTTGCTTTAAAAGTTTTATTGGGAGGGGGTACTCTGTTTGATGTGCAGAGGGAGTCGAATTTTAGGTTGCATCAGGTAAGAATCCTATCATACCAGCAGGTGTTTTTTTGTTTCAATTCTGCTTCATTCTTTCTAGCTACCCCAGTGACCCTGTCCAATGCCGGGTCTACCAGTTTCTTCTTCTGTCCCCAAACTATCTCTGTTGTAAGGCTGAGGCTGGTAGAGAAAATAAGGTCATCCTGGGGAGGGAGTCATACCATTGACTGCTTCCACTAGGGGACTTTTTCATTTAATGACCTACCCCTTGGTATCCCCCCCTCCCCTGCATTCACCTGTTATATCTAAGGGCTACTCCCCTCAACAGACCATGTCTCTCCAAGAGAATGCCTAGACAAACATTTTCTTCCCATGGGATGGGCCTCCCCATCTTTCCCTGATAGCACTTCAGACACAAGAGCTGCTAATTGAACCTGGATTGCCTGGGCTGCAGTTAGGACTTTATCCCTCTATCGATGGCACTGGCCATGCCAGCAGGTATTGTTGCTTTTATAGTGGAGGAATGTCCTTGGAGTAGGTAGTATGTGAATTGTTTGATCTGTGAAGGTGAAGTAGGGCAAAAATTAAGGTGTCTTTCATAGCATATCTCAGAAGACTGAAGAGAATGAATATAGTAATCAAGATGTTAGTCTTTTAATGTAGCCTAAGTGGTTTAAACCAGATATTTTTCTAGGTAAACATTTTTGAGACTTTCAAGTTGTTCAAGGTGCATAGAAAGGTACATTCCAAAGGGGCATTGTATTTAGTAGTGGGTTTGATAAGGGAGCAGTAAATGGGGATAAACATACCCTTTGGCATAGAAGAGTTGCCATGACAGATATGTTGTATGAGGCATAAGGACTTTCTGACCACAACTCAGGCCTGGTGATCAATAGAGAACCATATTATCAATGTGGTCACTTAGATCTCTAGTAATGGGGTAATTGTTTTGAGATGAATCCCAGCAGTGTGCTAAAGGAAAGGCTGAGACTATTTCTGAATGTAATGATACTTCACTTCTCAGAATTTAGGGGGAGTCCATGATTAGTGCATTGGTGTAGGTCTGATTTAGGCCTTACTGGAAAATTTAGGTATCCTGGAGTGAGTTCATAGCAGCACCCAGTTTTCAATCACCCACGAGTTGGCACTCCGTATGTGTTCTTCACTAGATCACTGTTGCAGTATTCCTGATGTATGGGAAATATCCTGTCACTGATATCATGTATGCAGTCATTCTACAAAAGCTGTGTCATTTTCCTGGTATGCCATATGTCTGACAAACTATGCATGAGATTACATGCTAGTACTTAAGGGATGCATTGGCCTTAAAACTCTCAGAATTTCTTGCTGCTGGTACATGAAGGAAAGCTTTTCCTGCATCATGGTCTGTCAACTGAATGGTCAGCTTTAGCTTCAATTGTTTGTGGATAGTTGAGTACCCATTTGGGGACCCCTCCTCATTACCTTTAAAAGTTTGTAAAAAATTGTACTTGTCATATCAGCAAAGAAGGGAAAATGTGACGGTAATCAACAAATTCATTACATGGCCAGACATACTCTTTTATTTTGGCCCTGGGCATAACTATAGAGATCGCTCCATGTTTCAGCCCTTTGCACCAAACAGCATTCATAGCAATCTCAGTTCATTAAAACTTTATATCAAAAATAAGTGACTTCATGCATTGGCTAGTGCTTGAATTGCTTCTGAGTTATTGGTCTAAGACATTCCCCTTCAGCTTAAAAAGAAAACAAAAAAATTAAAAGAAAAGACCAAGTTACTACGATGTCTGCTTCTTTCAGCTGGTCCGAGTCATATATCGCTACTGAGGCACTAGATGAGCCCTTCAACTGACCAGATTTCATATCTGTTCTCATTGTTGGGGCCCCTCTGGAGGTTGACATGGCAAAGGGCTCCAGCACATCTAACCTGACTATCCAGATGGCCAATTTGACCAGAAAATGAGAACCACGGTTAATGTTCTGTGAGAGACATTGGGTAGTCCCACAACTACTAGATTGAGAAGATGTCTCAGGTAATCTTATGAAGGCATGTCTTGGTTTTGTTTCTCCTCCTACAATTATTTTCTGAGCCTTCTAAGCAAAGGAGACAAAAAAACTAAATACATCTGTCCTCTTGCTACTTCATTCCCTTTTCCTCAGCACCATAAGGAAGACTGGATCAACTCCTTTCATCGACCTTTTAAAACTCTAATGTCTTTGCAGCCACTACATTTTGTGTCTTCTCCCTCTGCTTCTACCCTCATAAAAGGAAGAGGATGAGCTCCCTGAAGGAAAGTTTTTCTTCTGTTTTATAGTCTGAAGGTTTGGATTATTCATCTCAAATACACTGTCTTGTGAGTTATAAGTTTGAGGCAGATGACACTATGTCTTCTGATACTCATCATGAAGAGATGACTTTTGCCAATACCATTTACATTTTGATTGGAAAGGTAAGCAACTATTGGAAAGGGAAACCATTATCTGATTCCCAGAAAAGGGTATTGTCATTATACCCTTTTTTGGGAATCAGATATTTATGCATATGTAGGTGCCTAAATACTTTGCTGTTCCACCATTTCTAGAAGTTCTGTAGAATATCTTTTTGTCTACTTCTCTGGGTCTTGAATCCCGACTACCAGACTCAAAGAAGCCATCCAGGTTTTTATAAAGTCCCTGATACTCATAAGGGCTTATATAAAAACCCAACTTCAGATCGTGCTGTTATTTAAATAGAATCAGATAAGGTTTCTAAACTGCCTCCTCCTTCCAGCAATGCTTCACTCAGTGGCAAAGATACCAGGGCTATGGACAGATATGGCAAAAAGTTTACACAACTGCCACTTTGTTGTTTTGTGCCATGAACTATCAAAAACATATGACCAGATACATTCTTTTTATTTTTGATAATGTGGTTAAAGTGGTTTCTATTATTCCAGACTCTAACCCTAAGTCTTCTTTACAGGATGCGCTCCGCTCAGGCTCTCATTTATGAATGTTTTCCATTTAATGCGGGTATGATGCTGCTTCCTGTAGGGCATCTGCCACAGGTTCACTTCTCAGAAGGAATGTCTTGGGCAGTAGTCCCTCCCTGATCATGTCAAAGCCAAACTAAGTGATGCTGCTTTAGACAAAGATAGCTTGTTTGGTGCTTCTTCTGCTGAGATTTTTCAGAAATGAGATGATGGGGAAAAGATTATACAAGGCGTTAAATGATTGCTCCATTCCCTTATTCTCAAGTTTCAGAAGATTGTTTATTCAGAACCCCCAAAGCCCTTATCAATAAAGAGGTAAGAATTTTTCAAAAAAAGAAAAGACGGGACAAACCAAAGTCTGCCTGGATCCTTTAATGACAAAAGCACTAACTTCTGGTTCTCTTTTACAGTCCTCTCCCCCACTCCACCTTGGCAACCCCTCCCCAAGGTGACAAGGAAACATTCGTTCTCTTTCTGTTCTTTTTTATTTGGAAAACAATAACCTCAGATTCCTGGGTTTTGAACAAAATAAAAAAAGATACAGTCTGTAGTGGAATTCTCCCCAGTAACTTTGGGGGTTCCTGAAGTCACCTCAGATCAACAAGAGGGAATGTGAAGACCAATTCTGGACTTATCCTATCTAAACACTTTTTTAAAAGTTCCAAAATTCAAGATGTTAACCCTCAAAACTTTTTTTTCTCCCTTATTTCCTTCCCTCAAGCATTCCTAGTTACTTTGTATCTAAAGGATACCTACCTACATATCCTTATTCACACAAAACACAGAGAGGTTTTTTTTATAGTTCTGTGCATTGGGGTATCACATTCAACTTACTTCCTTGCCTTTTGGCTTAGCTATGGCCTCAATGGGGTTTAGGTCCTATCATAACCTTTTGCTGGCTTCACGGTATCCATATATATCTCTGCTTAGATGACTGCTTGAATCAAGCTAAAAAAAATAACACTTCTGAACTTACATTTTATAGCAAATCTTTTTCTTCAAATTTACTATGATCACTATGAAGTCTATATTGGAACCCACTCAGTTTCTTGTGTTTCTAGGATTTCTCTTATCAAAATGGCATTTCGTCCTCTAGAAAAGGCTCATTTTCTAAGAACCTACTTGCTATCCCTGACAAATCTTCTGGGATGTATGACACCCACAATCCAAATGATCTCACATGCCAGAATTTACATGAGAAAGATCTAGTGGTACCCCCAATAATTTTGAGCTCAGCATTGCAATCTTTTATCTTTTCCAACCCCCCTCTTGCATTTTGTGACCACTCTTGCATTTCGTGAAGTAAAAAAATTATTTAGTGGATCAACCAGGTATCATTCAGTCCACAGGTTTCTTTTCTTGTCCATTTTCCCAACAAAAGGTGGCAATGAATGCTTTAGATTTTGCATGGTAGACCTATTCAAAAGGTATCAAACACAGTAAGTATGGTTCAATCAAGATAAGAATAAGCACACAAATGTCAAAGAGGTGAAGGCTCTGATCTTCAGCATTCAAACGCGTCATCATTTCTGGAACACAAAAGTGCTTCAAATTCTTTCAGACAATACTATGGCCATGTAGTATATCAACAAATGAGAATGGACGAAATCTTAACCCCTGTGCAGACTTGCTATCATGGCCTGGACCTTGAAATTCATCACAAATTCCATTTGTTTTAATTTAATTAGCAATAGCAAAGACAGTCAAGGTGGTGGGATGGAGAGGGAACAGCAGAGTAAGACAGGAGGTGGCAGGAGGGGCGGAGGTGGTAAAAGTATAGGAGAGAGTATAAGTAGAGAGGACAGAGATGGATGGAGGAGGGAAAGGGTAGCTCAGATAGGGTAAGGTAGATGATGGGTATATTAACCAGGGTAGAACAAGAGCAGCATAAGTTGTCCATCGTGTTGTTTGAGCTGATTTTTAAATTGCTTAATTTTTGTCTGATGTCTTAAGGAGAGTGGAAAGGAGCTGCAGAGTTTTGAGACATGACAGGAAACATTTCATTCACCTGCTAAGTTGATGGCTCTGCTTGCTTGGAGTAGGGGCTTGTCCTCGGAGTGAAGGCATCTATTGGGTGTTTATTGCTGGATAAGATGGGTTAGGCATGGGCAATTTTCTAGGAGTAAATAAGGGTATAAGTGATAAGCTGATAGAGGGTAAGATGGTGTGAGAACCCTGTCCAGTGGAGTAGTTTTATGGCTGAGCAGTGATGAGACCTGTAGGCAGGTTAGCAACAAATTTTGCTACTTTGTGATAGCACTGCTCAAGGGAGTGAGATTGGGAGGATTGCAGGTTGATGAAGATTTGAGCTCCATAGAAAAGGTTTGGAAGTAAGAAGGCAGAATAAATATGTTTTATCGCATCATCAGTTAGGTAGAGTTTAATTCTATAGACTGTACCAATTTTATGTGTTTTTTTAACTAGTTCTTTTGTGTGAATGCTGAATTTAATATTTTCATCAATAATTACTTCCATAGGTTCATAGGTTCATAGGTTCATACTAGGCTATCTGCCCTAGGGCATTTATAAGCCTAGCCAGAATGTGTTTGGCTTTCGCCACCCATTTTAAATTTATTTTGCTCTGCCCTTTTTTCGAGGTTAGTATACTGTGCCTCTGTCTAACAGTGACACAGAAGTGATACCCGGGGTAAACCTATGATCTCCCATCCACTCATCAAGATTCCTCTTGAAGAGATTCAATGAGGGACTCTGCCTAACCTGGGCTGGGATTTTATTCCAGAGTGAAGGGAGCCTCTGGGTTATGAATCTGTCCCTCCAGCATGTCCTATTTATTTCAGTGCTGAGGTTCAAGTCTCTCGAGCGTGTAGCTCGATGGGATTTGGATTTTCTGAGGTGCAGCATGTCCATTAATTCCGGGTTGGACATGGCTTTATACGTCAGGCACAGCTCGCCTCTGAACAGGCGGTATGCCACTGAGTAGAGATGGAGTTTCTTTAACCGGGCAGCATATGGCATCTGTTTGAGCCCTTTGATCCTCTTGGTGAGGTACTTTTGGGGTCTTTCCAGTTGCTGCAGGTGTCTGGTAAGGTACATCCCAAAAGGGGCATTGTACTCAATTATGGGCCTGATGAGGATGAGTAAAGAGGCACGATGACCTCCCCTGATCTAGATGTGAATCCCTTCATGATTAGGTGGGCTATATAAAATGTTTTTCTAACCACTTTGGCCACGTGGTTGTCAAATGAGAGATTGCTATCAACTTGGGTCCCCAGGTCCCTAATTACTTCTTCTGTACTTAATGGATTACCACCTATGTGGTAATTTGTGGGCACTTTGTTTTTGCCAAAGGGGATGACTATAAACATTTTAGCATTTAGCTTGAGGCCATGGCTCTGGCACCAGTTGTCTGTTTCTATGAGGCCCTTTTGGAGGATGCTTGTGTCGGCTGGAGAGTCGATTATGGCGCCCAGTTTGCAGTCATCTGCGAAATTGGTCAGCCACAGTCCTTCCGTGTTGGCCTGTACCTCCAAGAAATATATGCCGAACAAGAGAGGTCCCAGGACTGAGCCTTGTGGGACACCACTTGTAACTGGTTTGGAGTCTGACATGGCTCCAGCAATTCTAACCATGTGGGTTCTGTCCTTGAGCCAGTTTGCAATCCATCTAGTGACATAGGGGTTTATATTTAAGCTGGTGAGCTTATCTATAATGCCCGAGTGGGGTATTGTATCGAAGGCTTTTGCGAGGTCCAGGTAGGCTGTGTGGACCACCTTCCCCTCGTCAATGGCCTTGGTGACTGTTTCAAAGAAATCAACCAGGTTTAAGAGGCAGGATCTGCCCTTAACAAAGCTGAACTGGGTAGGATCCAGTGTCTGTAGGTCCCCAATATCTTTATTTATGAGGTCCATGATGATCCTTTCCATAGCTTTGCAGACCAAGCTAGTCAGGCTTATGGGGCGATAGTTTCCAGGATCCGTTGAGGCACCACCTTTATGGAGAGGGACCACTGTTGCTGTACACCACTCTTTGGGCACATATCCTGTAGTAAGGCTAAGATTGAACAGTAGTTTTATGTTTGGGTTTAGCTCTTCTTGGAATTCATGTAGGACGCAGCCCGGGACACCGTCTGGTCCCATTGATGCTGTGTTTTTTGCTTTGGAGAGGGTGGCTCTTACCCGAGCATCTGAGATGTCAGGGGGGCAGCACTCTGCTGGGATAGATATTTGCCCTTTTGGTGGGGAGGGGGTGGAGAAGTTTGCGCTGAACCTGTCAGCTTGGATGTTGGCAATGTCAGTGGGTTCAGTGTATTTTTTGTCATTTTGGACTAATTCTGAGCATATCTGGGAATTACCACCCAGGTTCCTAACATAACTAAAGAAAGCCTTGTGATTATCCTTAGTGTCCTGTGCAATTTTTCTCGCGAAGCTGGCCTTAGACAATTTTATGAGTGCCCGTAGTTTTTTGCTAATACTGATCAGTGATGCCTTCCCTTTTTGGGATTTTGCTCTATCATTTAGTAGCTTCCTCCTTCTATTGTATAGTTTGTTTATGGCTGGGGTCCACCAGACATGACGTCTGCCTTTGGAGGATTGGGTCTTGGTTTTATTTGGGATCGCATGATCCATGCATTCCTGAAGGTGTTCATAGAATGCATTTATAAAGGATTCTGCGGTCTGGGCTGTATTTTCCACAGGCCCGGGGGCTTTGTACGATTCCACCTCGGTTTTGAGGAGTGTGAAATTTGCTTTAGAGACGTTTTTCACTGTAGTTTTCTGGGCAGGGGGTGGGGTCGGGATGTGAATATCCAGTGAGATTAGTTTATGGTCTGATCTTACCAGTGAGGGATACACTTCTGGTCTGGAGCATAGAGTCCCCATGTTGGTGATGATCAGGTCCAGTATGTTTTCCCCTCTTGTGGGAGTGGCAACAAGTTGTTCCATAGCATTTGAGTTTATAAATTCTAGGAACCTTTGGGCTAGGGTGTTGGAGCTAGAGTAATGCTCCCAGTCTATGTTTGGGTAGTTGAAGTCACCCAATATAATGGTGCTTGGAGAGACCTTCATATTTTCCAGTGTTCTCAGAAAGGCCGAGTGGGGTTCCTGGGTTTGGGAGGGTGGTCTGTAGCAGGCTATAAACTGGAAGGCAGTTTTACCCACTGTTAGTTGCACATGGATAGTCTCTGATGCTTCGTCCTTTGCCACCGACCTGGAGGTGTGGGTATCTTTGATGAATATCGATACTCCCCCTCCTTTTGTGGTTCGGTCCAAGTTTTGGGGCCGAAAAGAATGGTATGAGGTATAACCTGGTTGTGCTAGGGTGCTCTCGGGAGCCCTGAACCAGGTTTCTGTTACTGCACAGATATCGATGTTCTCCATGCTAAGGAGAGTTTCGAGTGCGTGCATCTTGAGGTTTAGACTTCTGGCGTTGAGTAGCATTACTCTTAGTTTCTTATCCCTTGTGATACCTATGGAGGTGGGTTTGTCTTTTGAGCCTTGCCTAAAAAAGGCACTATGGGGGTAGCAAGAGCCTTTGCCAATATCCAAAAGCCCAGGGGTGACAGGTGCAAGCCGTCCCTAGTTAAGCATCATGGCTTGTCGAGCATATCATCCCAAGCTGACAGGCACTGGATCCCCTTTGAATGACACCAGTACTTAAGCCAATTGTTGAAATTGATCATCTTGTCTTCATATTGTGGCATCATTCTTGGTGAGGGTAAGATGCTACTCAAGGTCAGGGTCATACCGGCCTGGGCTACATGCTCAGAGAGCTCTTTTATGTCTCTTTTCATGTAGTCCAGGGAGGTACGTCTCAGGTCATTCACACCAGCATGGACAATGACTGAGTCATATTTGTACTTGCCTTGGAGTGACGTGAGTGCTTGTGTTATGTGGCAGATCCTAGCGCCCGACAGGCTGCTCACTGTGACCCTCTCCTTGTTCAGCCTGGTGAGCGGGACGTCAGTGTGCCTGACGATAGAGTCACCTATTACAAATGTATCAGGTGTGTTGTTTAGTCTTAAGGGCTGTGACTGTTTGGCACACTGGCTTTGTGAGATATGTGTTGCACGTGTTTTGTTTTGTGGTAGTGGTTGCTTGGGTGTCTGCTTTGGAGGTCTCTGCTGCTTAGGCAGATCTTTATTTAGAGCCTCCGAGTATGTTTTTGTGTGATTATGTGTTTGGTTTGCTGTCGTGGTACGTCTATGTGAGACTGGAATTGTAGTGAGTGTGGTGTCCTTCTCCTCCTGACTGATTATGCCAGTACTGAGTTGAGAGAGCTTAGCCTCCAGTTTGGCTATATGGTTGCATCTCTCACATGTGTTGGAATTTGTTGGGAGGAGGAGAGGGTTGTCTGTGTACATGAGGCAGTTGTAACATTGCCTCAAGATTCCCAGATTCACCAGCTGGACCGGAGAGGAGATTGACAACTGACCTTTGGACATGCTAGAATAATATTGGGAATTCCTTAATAATTGAAAACAAGGGCCAGTGGGGAGTGAGGGTGTAGTGCTTTTAATTTTTAGTGCTGACATATAATTGCTTTAGTGCGCAAGTGCCAGGTAACTTAAGTACAATGTGTTACAGGTAACTTAAATGCAAAAACGACAAACAGTAACTTTCTTTCAAGTGAAACAAGGAAATAAGTACAGTAAGCAATGCAGATATCACTAGTGATCCACAGAAGCACTGAGAAGCCATGTATTAGGTGGAATTAGCGTTCCAGGGAAATAACAAGCAAACAAACAACAAGCATATAAACAAAGCTAGATTCAGCAGGCCTGGATCTAGTCTATGCTACAGCAAACAAGGTGTACCAATTTCAGTAAGATACAGTTCAAATATTCAGGCACTATAAACCTTTAACCAGAAATTCCCAGCTCAGAAGGGCAGAGTCCAGCCTCTTCTCTCACAAGAGTGCAGACCACGAACCTTCTTAATGTAAAATAACTGGCCTGGAGCCCAAGTGCCTAAACCAGAACTAATACACTTTAAGAATAACAGACACTCCAGAAGCTTTGCGTGTGGGACTATTCCTATTTTAATATTATTAAGTGAAATGATAGAGAATTGGTCTTTTGACACTGTAGGATTTAGGTGTAAATAGGATTAGTTTTGTTTTCTTGGGGTTTAATAGGAGTTGAGAGAGAACCATGTTTCAGCTGTGTGTAAGGATTTTCAGGTTATTGATTGCAGTTTTTCAAGGGTCTTTGTAGAACAGGTTAATGTGGAATCGTCTGCATACTATATGATGGTAGCATTTTGTCTCCTTTATGTAGGTGATTGATGAAGATATTAAACAGGAAGGTACATAGAATAGATCCTTGGGGGACCCCAGCAATTACAGGAAGAAATTATGACATTTAATGTAACCATTTGTCAACCTTTTGCGTATTTGAGAGGTAATGTTTGAGCCATGCAAGGGTAGAAGAGTCTAGGCCAAGATGTGTTAGTCTTTAGATTAATTTGGGATGAGATACTGTATCAAGACCATGGATAGATGAAGGAGTAGAGTAGATAGCAGGTTACCAGAACTTCTGTTTGTGTTAATGCATGTGGAGAAGTTGAGGAGTGTAGATATAATGCTGTCATGTGGGTGAAAGCCATGCTGGTTTGGGGAGAGAAGTTTATTATTATGTATGGAGTTAAGGAGTTGAAGTTGAATGCATCCTTCAAGGATCTTGGATAGAGGGGGAAAGGATAGCAATAGGTTCACAGTTACTGAAGTTGGTAGATTTACCATCTTTATGTAGCAACAATGTATAGAATGCCTTCAAAATATGGGGACATAGTGTTCTGCCATGGAGCAGTTGAGTAAGATGGATATATGGTAGGCTAGGGTGTCAGCTTTCTGAATGGAAAATAATTTTCTATATGATGTTGCAAAAGAGGACAGAACCCATGCTAGGTGGGTTCCCCATTATCCTTAAAATATTTGTGTGAGCTGCTCAACCAAACAATTCTATTAAAGTGCATTTGTTAACCACTTCACCTTTTTGTCTATTGATCCCCCTCTTTCTTCACATTATGAGGTCAAACAATTTTGTAAAGACATCCTCCACATCAGACCTTCTAGGAAATCTATTCCTCTTTTTTAAGACGTGAATTATGTTCTTAAAAAGTTAACTTTATTTTCCTTCCCAGATCTGCTTTTTTAACTTCCTTAAAATTTTTGATGTGGAAAACAGTTTTATCGATGGCCTTAATTTCTGCCAAACATGTTTCTGAGTTGGAGGCCGTCATGTGTTCTCCAACAATGGCAGTCTCAGAACTAACCCTTCATTTATGCCAAAAGTTGTTAGATATCTATAAATCAATCCCTCCATCTTATTGCATTCTTTCCAAATTCCTGAAATAGAGAAGAAAGAAATCAGCATTTGTGGTATTCCACAGAGCAGCTGGGATTCTATCTAGAAAAAACAAATCTATCAGAACATTTTATCAACTTTTTATAGCTTATGAAGGACTTAAAACAGACCATTTATATGTGGCTACTCCTTTTCATTACCGTATGTTTTTTCTTCTAAGGCAAATCTCTTCAGGGACAGGTGAAAGTCCATTCTACTAAAGATATAGCTTGTTCTGGAGCCTTTTTCAAGGGCCTTGATTATGCTCATTCTTGTGTCCAGGTCTTCTGCTCACACTTTCACAAAACACTACAATATAGATGCCTTTTCCAGAGTCAGAGCAGGTTTTGTCACAATCATTCTTCAAGGTTTATTAGAATCCAGGTCTATTCCTTCAACCTCCATCCTTTCTTCCTAAAAGCTTTTGTATCATCCCATAAGTCAGGAATAATTCAACAGTGATCTAATGAGAACGTAGTACACTTGTGTAAGACCTTACCATAATAGTAGATGTTCGACTAACTCAGTTACTGTATATGCGCACACTCTCCTTCTCCTTGTTTTTTATTTCCTTTACTCCTTGGCCAGAATGGACACCCTAAGTTTTCCATGCTCTCTTTCTTGCAGTTTATAACCATTACTATCCTCCAGGGGTATTATCCTCCACCCTTCTATCTAGGACAAGAAAAGTGTGAAGATTTTTGCTCCAATATGTCCTTTACATACCAGGAATTAATCTTATGCATGCATCATAGGTTCGATGTACAGTGAAGGAGGAATGTAACTATGGTTTTGTAGACTAACTGGATGCATGAGAACCTTGGCAGGATACATCCCTTAAGTCAGGAATACTGCAACAGTGATCTATTCAAACATCTACTGTTATGGTAAGGACTTACACAACTCTACTATCTTGGATACCAAAGTTTTACCTCTGAGAAATTAATGCAAAACATGAGGGGACCGAAACCTGAACCTCATTTGAAACTGCAAATATTTATATGGCTAGAGGAGATAACCATTACGTGGATTACAAGAGTTTGGTCTGCAGACTAATTAGCTATTCAGTGGACAGCACAAGGGTTAACATTGTAACTAGACAGTTTGCTTATGATGCCCACAAGGGGAATGGGGTCATAGACTTTAGCAAGGTTGAGGTAACCATTATAGACAGTCTGTCCCTCATGTAAAGCTTCTGTGACCTTGTCAAAAATTGACAAGGTTGTGCAGGCATGACCTTTGTTTAACAAATCCAAATGAATTAGGGTTGATGGTGTGGAGGTCACCTAATTTGTTATTAATCAATTTAGTGATAGTGCATTCTGTAACTATACAGGTAATGCTAGGAAGACTGATCAGTCTGTAGTTACTGGGGTTTGTTGTGGGGCCGCTATTATAGAATGGCACAATTGTGGGTGTTTTCTGAGATTAAGGTACAAAGTTCATGGAGAGACTAAGTTTACATAGCTTTAGGAGAGGTTGACCTATATGCTGTTTGATATTTGCAAGCAGACATCCTAAATATTGGGACCCATGAAGTTAGTGTTTTTAGTTTTGAAAAGGGCAAAAGCTGCTTGGTCAAGTAGAGTAACAGGTGGTACAATCTGTAATAAGACTGTGGGGAAGTTAGAGTGCATGAGAGGTGTGAAGATGGAGTTAAATTTATCAGTAAGGATATTAGCTATAGTTTGTGGGACAGGCTGGGATACATTACTCCAGAAAAGTCTAAAGCACAATTGTCTTCTACTTTTGAGTTTCATTAACACATCTGAAGAAGGCCTTGCGGTTGTCCTTAGTACTAGCAGCAAATTCAAGATCATAACTGGCTTTGCACCCTGTAAATGAACATCTGAGGATCTTATTTATTTATTTATTTTACTTTTTTGTTTTAGTTTATTTTACTTTTGTTTACCAGGATGGTCTGACTGGGCGAGAACTCGTTTTCAGCAGAGGCTCGGGAAGAAAAGCTCCAGAAAAAAATTACATAGAAAATTACAATAAAAAATAATCTTAACAAATTTTAGCAAATTTTAAAAGAAGACATAAAAGAACATGAAATAGACACATTAGAGAATAGATTGATTATGGAGTATTACATGTAGAACGTAAACATCCTGTAAGAATAGTATTCTTAATACAGTCTATAGAGTTGTAAGTAAATAGGCAGGTTGGATACATAACTGCAATTATTGAAGAAATGGGAAGGTTGACAGAAGAGAAGGGAAAGGAGGGTAGGAGTTAGTCTAGAAGAGAGTAGAGGACAGGGAAAGAACAAATAAGACAGAGGGAGATAAATGTATGAATTTTAGGTAAATAGGTGAGGGGACAGAGGAAATGAGTATATAGTAGTAGCACTCAAGTAAGAGAAGAGAAGTTAGAAGGACAGTTTTTGATGAAAAGGGGGAAAGGATAGGTGGTAAAGTAATAAGCGCAGGAGTTAGATCTATGGTGAATATGGGATAGAGATGGTAGAGTTGGTGGTTAAGATGGTGGCTTTAGTCGGGAGCGGTACCTGAACAAAGCCAATTGTTACTGAAGAAGACTTTTAGGAGTTTTTAAAGTGAGATGAGGTGATAGCAGTTAGGATGGGCTGAGGGATGGTATTCCATATTTTGGAGATGTAGTTAGAGTAGAGAGAATCACCTGCTTTATTGTAGGATTTAGTGACCTGCAATAAGGATTTCTTGGAGGATTGGAGTAGATGAGTGTTAGTGTAAGGATGGAGCAGAGGTTGGAGGGCGGGGTTATATCAGGTTGATGTGAAGCGGTTAACATTGTTGCCTCACAGCAAGATGCTCTCAGGTTCGATCTTCGGCTTGTGTGTCTTCTGTGCAGAGTCTGCATGTCCTCCCTGCAGTTGTGTGGGTTTCCTCCAGGTGCTCTGGTTTCCTCCCACATCCCCAAAGACATGCTGAAAGTGGATTGGACACGCTAAAATTGGCCCTAGGTGTATGTGCGTGCATGTGTGTGCCTTCCGTGGAAGGTTGGGTGCTGGGCTGGCAACTCAACACCATAAAACTCCACTATCATGAGTGGACAAGGTGATCCACTGTGGCGACCCCTAACCGGGAAAAGCCAAAAGAGAGAGAGAGAATACTTTTCTGTGAGCGAGGTGAGTTGAGTGTAAGTCAAGTGACAAGCTTCTGTTCTTCCAGCATTAAAGGTCAGTGCACTATCTGCAGAGTAACAGACGCTGTGCTAGAGATATCTGACATCAAGCAATTTGAATGTTGTACTACAAGAAATGTTGATAACCTTGATGCCTGGCATTATTTAATTATTCTGGGTCTTAATGTGGGAACGTATACTGTTGATAGCATTCTGGCTCTTTTGTTACTGAAATTGGGTGAAATGAAATAAATAAATAAATAAATAAATAAATAAATAAATAAATAAATAAATAAATAAATGGTAAATTAAAGCAATATTCTCCTACATGTCTGTGTGCTGGTTTGGTTAGTATTTGGTTGTAGCCATTCTGTTTCATAGTCACATTTCAGTGCTGTAATACCTATATGGATGTAATTGTATGTCTTGCAGGTACAGGTACATAAGGGAAGTATTCACATACAATATACAATGATAATGATGTACTTACCATCACTGTCACTACAGTGGCAAACAAAATGCTACACAGCAGCAATGCCAGGTGACATGAAGGATGTGTGAGACCATAATACATGAATTCAGACATATGAGAAATCAATAAAATGCAACTGCAGATACATCATTTGTGACTATAGAATAATATATAGCAGTAGCAGTGGTGCAACAGGGAGCATGCTCACTTTCAGTGCAGGTGGCTGTGGGTTCTATTGCCACACAAGGTAGATGAATTATGATGCTGCAATGCAGCATAAGGAGGGAGAGCACTCCTGAGTGTGTCATTCTTCAGATAAGACATTAAACCAAGGTACCATATGCTTGAGTTGGCGGTAGCTCAAGTGGATGTAAAAGATTCCATGGTACATAATGAAAAGAGTAGTTCTTTTTATTTAAAACATTATTTACAATGCTATTTACAAAATTACATATTTACATATTACTGTATATATATTCTACAATTTTCCATTCCTTTCCATTATTGTCGCACAATCATGATTATCTTACTGTTCATTATTGTGTTAAACTTAATATAATAATAAATATAATAATAATATTGTGTCATGATATTTTTATACCATACTTTCCTCTTATTTTCAGTTTCATCAATTTTTATTTTCAATAGAAGAATTTTTTGATAACATCTTATTTTTTTTAATTTACACATTCTTTTCCTCTTTTGAATTTTTTTCAACATATCCCAATGCCACTCATATTTGTACTTTAGTAAATTAACTACTAACTTCTCATTTTATTATTTACCCAAAACAAAACTTAAAAAAAATTCAAAGAAGCAGCATAAACATCTGGGTTTATTAATCCTAAACCTTCATCTTCTTTATCTATAAAAGACTCCTTTCTTCACTGGATTCAATCTTGGACACCATATAAAAGGAAAAATGTTTGTGGTATTTCATTTTCAAAGATTACTAGCAACATATAGAACTTGCTAAATATGCAGTCTTTCCCAGTGTAACTGATTTAATCAAATAAAACTTTTTATTAAATGATAGCTTGTATGTTTTCCAAAAACAAAAAAGCTCCTTTATTTAATCTATCTTGCTCCATTGCACTTCACTTACATTTTACCCGCAAATCTTATTCCTAATACAGCGATTTCTTTCATCAAAAAAAGATGTTTCTCCTATCTTTATTATATTATCTAGTTCTTTGCTTTTTTCTTTAAAGTCATGCCTTTTATATTTAAAGATTGATGTAAGTTATGTATAACTTCTTTCATCCAGACTTTGTTTTTTGTAATCAATATAGTATCATCTGCATAAGTAAACACAACTAAACTTTTTATCCCTTCATTAGTAATATAAGCAGCACCTTTCATATGCAAAGTTATATCTCAAACTAATAGATTCATAACTAATTTAAGTGAAATTCTACATATAGGACATCTCTGATGTATACCATTCTTTATGTGTATTTCTTTGGTTAACCATCCATTCATTAAAATTCTTACTTTATTTTTGTCATATGCAGAACAACACACACATTCTTAATTTTCTCTGTAATGTTATACTCTTCCATAACTGCCCACAAACGTTCATGTTGTACTGTATCAAATGCTTTATTAAAATCTCCTATCATGAACTTGGCTTCATTAGTCCTATTTATAATATCATCCACAATTTCCTTTTCTATTAATAATAATTCCTGACTTCCTTTTCACGTTCAACTATATATACTATCTTCCATAAAATATTTAATTTTGCTTTTCCTTCTCTTCTGAATCATTTTCATAAAAATCTTATACTTTGCATTGTTTTCCATAATATATTTAATTTTGCGTTCCCTTCTCTTCTGAATTATTTTCATAAAAATCTTATAATCTGCATTGTTCAATACTATAGGTCACCAATTTTCAATTTTATTTTCATCTTCCTTTTTCCTTACAAATTTTAGTAAACCACTGCATTAATCTTTACACATAAAACTTTCATTTAACCACTGATTCATAACTTTTAAGAAGAGTTTTTTTTTCTACCAGTCTATAAAATTCTAAAAAATTGGTATCCTATTCTACTTGGTCCTGAAACTGTCTGTAAATTAACCTAAGTACCTTATCTAATTCATATTAGGAAATCTCAATTTCCAATTCTTTGTTTTCTTGCTCTTTTAATTTTAAAATGCCATTCTTTTTTGTACCATCTTTCTATCTTGAAATATTTTTTACATAATTTATTACAATGCTCATAATTTGTTCATGAGACATTCGTATTCTCCTCTCTCATCTTTCATTTTTCTCATTATACTAGTATTCTCTTTAAGTATGCTACTCAAATAAGCTGATACTTCTGTTTTACCTTATAAGTCATATCTTTGTTTAAATAATAATTATTTAATTTTCTCTTGATTCTTTTCCATTCTATCACATAATATTCTCTGTCATTCCTTTTTCAAATCATTTGAAGCATCTATATACTGCACATTGCTTTATGTTTTTTTCTGCTTTTCTTACATCTGACTGCCTTTCTAAAAAACATTTTTTCTATTTTTCTTTCAAAGCTAACCACCACTCAGACCAGATTTTATAGCATACTCTAGTAGAAATGTAATATTTCCATAATCACATTTTCTTTCTATTTTCACCCCTTAATTTCTCATGATTTCTTTTTATTCCTTTTCCCAAGCTGATATAGTGCTTATTTTCCTGTCTCTCTGTCCAAATGGCTAAGTGATCTGAAAAGCCTGTTATAAGTGTCTCTCCCTCAGCTCTATTAAACCTTGTGATACAAAAAAATAATCTATTTCAGCCCTATATATGCCTAAACTATATGTCCACAAATTATTATTCCAAATCTTTAAATTGCCACATTTTTAACTTCAAATTTTTCTGAACATCATTTTCTCGTCTTCTTTTTTCCTCCCAAATCACAATTAAAATCTTTTGTTAATATTATATTCATATTAATTACTGCATAATCCAGAATTTTATGCAATAAATTTCTCTTCTGTTACTTGTAACATAGGCGTACATTGCTATAATTCTATATACCTGATTATGCCATTTGATATCTACAATAGTTAATCTTCTCATCATCAATGCTATAGTCAATATTTTTACTGACTTCCTATAAAGTACTACTATGCCAGAGCGTAGTTCTTTTCCAACATTCCATACTGTAGATCTTCTCCAAAGCTTCTTTGCTTGTAATCTCTCTTCTTGTGTCAAAATCTTACATCTTCCAATATTATTACATCAACATCACACTTACTGCATCAGTTTAGGATGCTTGTTCTTTTTCTTAACATTTTAATACTATTTACATTTACTGTAATATCTCGTTATTATGTCTATGTTGTAGCTTATGAGAAATTATGTAAATATGAAGTATTTATCTCATTTGCATTATTAATTTCCTTTTTCTCTTTTATACTTATCCATTTAAACTTTCTTTTGCCAATAGAATTCTTTTTACTTTTCACTATTTTCCAGTTTATATCTTCCTTATCACTTATTTCAGAACCTTCCTCTAGAATATCTTCTGTTTCATTTTTCTCTTTATTCTTATCTTTATTTTTACCTTGACCTTGCTTCCCTATTTCCCTGTTATTCTCTACTGAGACCATTTCTTCTTTCTTTATATTGTCCTCACTTTTGTTTTATTCTTCACTCTTTTTCCTCAAGATTGCAATTCATCCATAAATGCCCAATTTTGTTACATTTATAACATTTCAAGTCACACTTTTTTTGTATCAAATGGTAGAATTCAGTAAATTCTGTGTAGGCTTTGCATGAAGTCTACACAGATTTATGTGTTTGTGCTGTAAGAAGCAGCGGTAATTACATATTCATGCTGTGCACTGCATTTAAACATAAAGAAGTGCAATTTTGTGGCTGATAACAGCGTTGCTGGCCTGGAATCCATGTAAAGCAACATGGATAGCAATCCTGTTTACCTATGAGCTAACTAGGTTAGCAGGATTCTGTGGAATGCTGCAGTGATTACCAGGGTTTATCATATAGAAATGTATATGGTCCAAACACATTACAGGACAGTGTATACAGTGCAGAGTATTGTGGAATCCCATTCCAGGCATTTTGTACAAAAGTTGTGTAAATGATCTGTAAGGGTACATGGACTGCCATTTAAAATAAACAGTCAAGGGAAGAGTTTGTATTCAATAAGGATGCACAGATTAATTGTAGGAAAGAACACAGGGAAAGAGGACAGGTGAAACTTTGTAATGTACAGCAGATGAGGGCATGTAAATGGAAGACAGTTGTAGCAGGAACAATAATCACATATTGACATAGTACAGTACAGACTGCACAGTGAAAATGTATATTATGTGACTGTCAGGCAAGGTGGCATAACAATGGAGAAGATGTATTTGTGATATAAACATTCTGAGATGAACAATGGAGAGGACACCTAGGATGTTATATACATTTGGGGTTGGATGCATATTTTGAAGTTGTGCAAATATGCCTGAATATGACTGTAATGTCAGCAGAGGTCTCCAACAAGTGGGACACAGTTACAGACTCATAGACAACAGTAAATAAAAGCACACACAATCATGGACAATATCAGAATAATACCACTAGTAATCCCATGTCTCTGAAATAACATATGTTATTCTCAGTGATCATAGATGGTTCTGCGCAAATACACTTGTACAACTATTATGACGTGTCAACAATCTATGAAGATAATCAAGCACACTGTCCTGAGACTAACAATATATATATATATATATATATATATATATATATATATATATATATATATATATATATACATACTGTGGTGGTGGTGCTGCGGTAGCGTTGTCGCCTCACAGTAAGATGTTGTCCTGTTCGACTCTCAGCTAGAGCGTCTTCTGTGTGGAGACATGCGTGAATGGGCGTACCTTTGTTGAAGGTTGTGCGTCAGGGCCGGCAACTCGGCACATAAAAATCTACTGCCAATCATTAGCGGACCGGAGTTCCGCTGTGGCGACCCCTAACCGGGAAAAGCCAAAAGACACAGTATATATATATATATATATATATATATATATATATATATATATATATATATAGGAGCGCTACAGAATCCTGAAAGCCCAAACTCCTGAGATCAAAATCTCGAAAGTTCAAAATACTGAAAACTCAAAATACTAAAAACTCAAAATACTGAAAACTCAAAATAATGAAAACACACAGGATACCAAAACTTACTGTATTTCAGCACAAGTACATACAGAAACAAATAAAAGATAAACCATATTACTCTTCTCCAAGTCTAAGCAGGGGGGATAACCACCCTTTACCCTCCATGTGGGGGGCTGCACCCCCACACTCCCTGCTACTTAAATATATCAACTCCGAGATTATTGCACTTAGTGTACTGAAGTGTATATATATATATATATATATATATATATATATATATATATATATATATATATATATATATATATATATATATATATATATATATATATATATATATATATATATATATATATATATATATATATATATATATATATATATATATATATATATATATATATATATATATATATATATATATATAGCTGAAGGGTAATATGTTTCTGTATGTTCTTTTGCTGGAATATAGTAAGTGTTGGTATCCTGTGTGTTTTCAGTATTATGAGTTTTCAGTATTTTGAACTTTTGAGATTTTGGTCTTCATCATTTGGAGCTTTCACGATTCTTTAGCACATCTACACTGTCACAAATGTAACCCATGTCATCAGTGTTGTCAAACAGCTATGTATGTACTGTGTGCGTCACTGGAACAGGTGTTACATATGCATCTAGTATTACACTTTGATAGGAGTTCTGCACCATCAGGCAGTAATGTTTATGCAAAAAAAAAAAAAAAAACTAGGTATGGCCAGTAAGGTGTGTGAGAGTTCACTGTGGCAAAGGTGGTACACTTTAGTTACACATCACTGGAAGATGTGTAGGGAGGTATATGAAGAAGGGTGAATTGTACTCAGTTACTGGTGTGATGAAGGCTGTGACCTATGCAGGCATTATGGCCTTTGATGTGGATGTCCTGTACATAGTAGTTGTGTTACTTACAATGGAGTAGTCACCTCTGTAGCTACATGCTGGTGGATGTTCCACATGCCATCTACCCCAGGATACAGGTCTCATACCAGTTGGTGTGCTTCTAGGGTGTGATCCTTGGTTTGTGCATTTGTTTTCATAATGTAACAAATTCCCCATGTTTTTGTTTCATCTCATGTGTTGTCATGGCTGTGGCAGCAATCTTTGGTGTGTGTTGTTCCTGTCTGTATTATACTAATATCACAGCTGGAGTCAGTGATTGACCATGATCTGTATTCCTCCAGATAACTGTTTGAACACAGGATGTGTATGTCATTTTTAACGTCTGTGACTCAAATTATGGACAGGAAAGGGCCTAGCAGACAACCCTGATGTATGGACCTGATCACTGAACTTGGGATATAGGTCACTTCAAACATTTCAACATATTTAGATGCCATGTATGTGATCATGATCCAGTGGTCTACCCATTTGGTGATACAGGAGTTTATAGCCTCATCTGATAGTGTTAAGTGAATATCTCAGTGTGGATTTGTGTCAAATGCCTTGGCCATATCAGGTTCCACAGGATGATAGTGTTGTCATCATGTATGCTCTTGATGACCTCTTTGAAGACATCTAACAGATGTAACAGACACGGTCACATACCTCTCAAGTGTACCTCATTACGAGGAATGTACCTCATTTGGGGTCTTAAAAAGTTCATGTTCCTCGAAGTTCCTCAAAGTTCCACATTGAAAGAGTTTGTCACACATTCAGTGTTAGGATTTTTTTTAAGTAAAATCCATGGTAAATAGAAATTAATCATATTAATTCATTAAAGGATCTTCTTTATAAGTAAAACCAGCATATTTTAGCCATCCTATGACCTTCCTAGTTGAAGTTGTTAGTAAGCCATTAGTATGTGTTCCACATTTTGCCCGTTTGTTCCACATTATGAAGGCAAGTGTTCCTCATTTTGGTGATGGAAGGTTGAGAGCTATATGGATGTAGCATTAACAACTCCCACATGTCTGTTGCACAATGCCAGGATATTACTAATATCCATTTATTCATTCTAATGTAATTATTCATTACTAATATCCAGTTTTGCAGCTGAAAGTCCTCCAGGTGTAGCATATCTAAGCCACTGAGCACCTGATTGCTCCATCACTTTTCTGTAGCTGTATACCCAGCATTACCTGATGCTTGTATAGCTCCTAAGTCCCTAACATCACTTCAACTTGTAGCTACAGACAACTCTCTTTAGCAAGCCTTACACTCTCATCCACCTATTACTTCAAATCTCTTACCCCTCTTAACAGCAAACTCCCACATACACCTAATACTGCACCTTTAAAACAACACCGATCTCACTCATTCATAGATAGTACCCTTGCATGTAACACATTCTTCCCGAAACTAGATAACATGGGTTACACATATCCAACACAACTACTAAAAACATCATTCTACCCATTAATGATCTTCACCTACTCCTATTTTCCATCCTGTCCTCCTACCACACTCAGCTTCATAACCACACCCCATCCCCTTGGCAAACTGATTCCACAGCCAACACCACCAAACTAAAAAATTTCCCTATATCGCCATGTGACCTTACCTCTCCCTACCCTTCTCTTACTTGCGCATTAAACTGAAAATCAAAACTAACCCCCTCTCTTCTCAAAGCCAAACTAAAATAATTCACAAATTGACCAAACTCTATCTACACCTACTCCATAAACTCACTTGCAGTGGTGATATACATCCTAATCCAGGACCCAAAACATCAATCAGCCCAAACTTAAATCAGCTAAATCCCCTACACCACAGACCTACCTCAACTCTCCTCTTCTTAAACATTAATGCAAGAAGTATACTTAACAAAATTCACAACCTTCATGCCCTACTAACTCTATACAAACAAGATATTGCTGTGTTAACTGAAACATGTCTCAAACCACAACATCACAATAATGAGATTACTGCCCCGGGTTACAACATTATCCGAAGAGACAGATCAGAGAAAAAGGGCGGAGGTGTTGTAATATTATTCCAAAAACATCTTACCTTAGAACAACTAGATTACAATACCCATGAATTCAAAGTCTTAGAACTAATGCCAAATTAAAAACAAGTTCCAACAAACATATAATTATTGCAGGTAGCTATATATCACCAGGCAATAACATCACTGTAATGGAAAGCCTGCTTAATTGGACCTCTAACTCCCTTTCACATGAAACCATACTATTAGGAGACTTCAATATTGACTGGCTTCACTGCTCCAGCCATAACCTCTCTGCCTTCATAAACCTCCACAGGTTTACCCAAACTATAACCACCCCTACTTGAATTGACAAAACTTCCAAATGCCAGTCCATCTTAGACTGCATCCTGGTATCTGACCCCACTCTTGCACAGCAATCTGGTTGTCTTCCAGATACCCTAAGTGACCATCACCCAACTTACCTAATTAGGAACAGATCCCAAACCATCAATCAACCTATCCTCAGAGTAGTAAGAAACAAAAAAACCTTTATAGCTACTAATCTCATCAATACTCTAAAAAGCTGTAACTGGACCCACCCCAAAAAACATCTACCTCTAGACAATGCCGTTGAGTACTTTAACACAACCTTCATAAAAATCTTAAACCATCATGCACCTCCTAGAACCATTAGAATAAAAACTAACTATGCCCCATGGCTAAGAAAAGATACTAAAACTATAATGAAAGAAAGGGACAAGGCCTGGATTTAATATCAGAAAAACAAAACCACTACTTTGAGTCAAAACTATGTAGAGCTCTGTAACAAAGATAAAAAACAAATCAAACTAGACAAATCCAGCTACTATACAAGCATGCAAGAAAAATATGCTCACAACCCACAAAAATTCTGGGCCACAATAAATGGTATACTGCATCTAGGAAAGTCCATGACTCCAACCCCTGTGCTTCCAAATAACCATGAAAACATTCCTACTCAGTTTAACAAATTATTTACCAAAACAGTCCAGACCCTTGCCAATGCTCAAAATAGTACTAGCAGCCCCACACCAATAACTACCCCAACCCACCCCAGTATACAAAACAATAGCCTCAGTTTTCACCTCCACTATGTAGCCACCAAATTAATATCTAAACTCCTTGGTAAACTTAAACCAACCACTCTAGCAGCTGATATGCTGCCAGCAGATTTCCTTCGATCTCAGCTGAAGCTATAGCCTATCCTGTCTCTAGTCTCATAAACAGATCTCTCTCAGAATGCAAAGTCCCCACCTCATGGAAAACATCATATATAATTCCACTGCACACAGGAGGCAACTCCTTAGAGCTCACCAACTATCGCCCAATAGCAATCCTGTCACCTTTATCCAAAATATTAGAAGGTTGTTCATACTCAACTAATACAGTACTCCAGAATAACAACCTACTCTCCATATCCCAGCATGGCTTTAGACCTTCCCATAGCACCACAACAGCACTACTATCATTCCCCAACATAGTTAACCACCACAGAAACAAGGGTCGATTTGTTTCTTCCATATTCTTAGACCTATCAAAAGCCTTTGACATGGTAAACCACAGTCTGCTTCTTGATACCCTATCTACCCTAAATATAAGTCACTCCTCTATATCATGGTTCAACAGCTGCTTATCCGCCCGTCAGCAAGCAGTCCTATGGTAGGACCAATTGTCCCCCTGTTACCAGTAACCATAGGAGTCCCTCAAGGATCCATCCTTGGCCCATTGCTGTTCTCTCTATTTACTAATCAGATTCAACCTCTCCCACTGCCTCAATAGTACAATATGCAGACGACACCACCCTCATATGTGCTGTCCATACCCTTAGTGAACTGCAAACCCTTATCCAAAATAACTTCACCCTAGCTGAAACTTGGTTCACTAACATCAAACTTCTTCTTAATCCCAAAAAAACAAACTAATTATTTTCAGCCCTGGCAGAGCTCCTCCCCTAAATAATAATTTCACCATTAACTCCAAAGAAAACATTCAAATCAGTCCAACCACACACACTAAACTGCTAGGCATAGAAAAAGACAATAACCTGAGGTTCGACATCCACATAGCACAAACCATTAAGAAAGTTAATAAAAAACTTGGTCTCCTGTACAGGAACAAACAGTTTATGACAAAATGCACCAAAGTAACCATCGCAAGGACTCATCTTCTATCCACCCTCCTCTATGCCTCTCCCATCTTGACCAATCTCTGCCAAACTGATCTAAATAAAATGGAATCTTGCTACAACAAGATTGCCAAGTTTGCTACTGAAGCCTCATATAGGTCCCACCACTGTCTATCCCAACTAGCTTGAGTTGCCTCATATACGTCTACTCAATCAACTCTCTATAGCACACAAACTCTACTACCTTCCTGAAATATCCCCAGCACTTCAGCATCTAATTCAGCCCCACATTCCCTCTAGAGCATTAAGATCTAGTAACCAAAACTTCATAACTGTAATCAAACATAAAAACGAAGCTGGTACGTCCCTCTTTGCCAACACCATTGCCAAAACCTGGAACACACTACCAAGCCAAATAACTTCTACCACCTCCTTTAGACAACTCAAAAAAACTCCTGAAAACCCACTATCTAAGTAACTGGCTATGCTCATGCCACTCACCAGGCTAATCCATACCAAGAAAATGTGTCAGGGTACAGCTATGTATAAACAGTTTCTCCCCTGAAAGCTTCCAAACCCGAGTACATTTACCTTACAAAACTTATAACTGCAAAGAAAAAAAAAATGTACCTCTGATTGTCTACTGTAAGAAATGTTAATCACTAGCATGATGTCCTGTTGTGTGTATATATGCTATATGTATGTTTGTTAATCACTAGCATGTTGTCCTGATGTGTATATATGCCATATGTATGTATGTTCTACTTTTTACTCTCATGTAATATATTGTAATGTGGGCTTTTCTCCCCCGGCCTCCACTGAAAATGGACCTGTGTCCAGTCGGACTTTCCCGGTAAACAAATGTAAAATAAAAAATAAAAATAAATAAATAAAATTAGAAAAGGTCCATGATTATAGGTTGGTCTACCTCACAGGTGAGGATAGTCAGGATGTGTCTATACATGCATGCATCCGGTGCTGTTCCCCAACAACCCACTCAGATGGATGCATGTTGATGCACATCCTTCTACAGGAGCATATTCTGTCTGGAGGATGTGTTAAAGAGTGTATCCAACTGTGTCAGGTAGGTGTACATTCCAAGTCATGCTATAGGCGATCTGTGATGTTGTCAACGCCCATTGATCGTGTGTGATAGGCCTGGATGAAGGTAAGATAGTGCATACAGCCTATCTTAATCTGGCCTAGGGTTTGGATACCACTCAGTTATCATTGAGAAACTCTCCAGCTGGGGATTAACCCTTACAGCACTAGATGGTTAACCAATTGGCTCACCAACAGAACAGATACTGTGAAAGTTGGGGAATCAACCTCTACCAGTAGAGTTATCACCACTGGCATATCCCAAGGATTTGTGCTGGGCCCATTACTGTTTGGAATCTATTTTGCATCAGTACAAGCTAAAGTATACAGCCTTTGGCTTAAAAAGTTTGCTGATTATTGAATGTTGGGTGCAATCATTGGGTCCACCAATAATGTTAACGTATTACAGAAGGGGCTAAGTTAGACAAATGATTGGTGCCAAAGCCACATGGTCTACAAATAAAAATGTATCATTATGTACCAAAAGGATAAAGGGGCTCAAACATATGTCATACGATGCCCGACTGAAGAAACTCCAGCTCTATTCAGTTGCATACCGTCTGCTCAGAGGTGATCTGTGCCTGACATACAAGGCCATGTCCAACCCGGAATTAATGGACATGCTCCACCTCAAAAAATCCAAATCCACCAGAGCCACGAGAGCAAGAGACTTAAACCTCAACACTGATATAAATAGGACGTGCTGGAGGGACAGATTCATCACCCAGAGACTCCCTACACTATGGAACAGAATCCCAGTCCATGTGAGGCAGAGCCCCTCACTGACTCTGTTCAAGAGAAATCTTGACGAGTGGATGGGAGATCGTAGGTTTACCCCAGGAATCATCTCTGTATCACTGCTGGACAGAGGCACAGCAAACTAATGGGTATAGCATTCTCATCCTAAGGGGTGGTAAAAGCCACACACACTCTGGCTAGGCTTATAAATGCCCTAGGGCAGATAGCCTAGTATGAACCTATGAACCTATGAACCTATGTCTGCCTTCTGAAAAGTGTAATTTCCTGTTAATTACAGCATTGGCAACAACTCCATGGTCAAACCCAGTGGTGCAAGACCTGGGAACACACATTGTGTGCAGTCTGAACTTTGAACTTTAAACACCAAGTTTCTATAGTGGTATGGAAAGGCTACATCATGCACCTCATAAGTCAGACCATCTTATTCTGATCTGAGGATGTTATAACAACACTGTACTCGACCCTTTGTGTTAGCATTTAGGAGACATGGTGCCTTCCTGCTTGATAGGTGATGTGGGGATATGTCTGGCAGAATACAAATTTGGCAGCAGATAGTGGCTGATGTGCATGCAGTAGATGGACATACCAGAACATATGATCAAGTGCACCACATGGCTACTGACACAATTTCATCAGCCTGGATGAGAGCAGCTGCAATGGCCTTTAAACACATGGCTATCGGGGGGGCTGCTACAGAACCACCAGTGACACCAGATGAAGAGTTCCTGTCCACTGTCAAGGATCCAGACAGCTCAGTGGAAAGTGAGCAACAGCATGGCATTGATGTTGATGCTGCTGTTTCAGGGAGGACAAGTATGTCCCAGGAGGAGCTTCCAGGTAGGCTTACCTATCTCAGTTGTTAAATACTTCTTGTATAGTAAAATATTAACAGCAGTTATTAAGTTATATTTAACATAATTTTTTTTGGGGGGGGAATAGTTGTAGACTGATACAGTTAACAACACATTCTGGTTGGTTACACATGGGCTTGGGTGGAATGTGTCATCTAAGTTCTTGTTGAAAGTATTTTTAATGAACATATAAAGGGCAAAAAGTTTTAACCACCTGTGTTACTGTTAATTGTGATGATGGTGCCCTTACCTTTTGCTTAATGTCTTCCAGGACCATCCAGCATAGGTAGCCTACAATCACCTGCACATGGTAAATCAAACATTTTTATGTTAGTACTAAGGAACAGTTCAAAGAAATATTTATTGCATCCATATGTGTGATGCGGGTGTCAGGACTGTTGTGTGTATTGCTGTACTGTCTGTAATAGTGATACCACTGTTAGTTTGTTAGCATATATTGGACTATAGTAGTGTAGGTATTAGTTTCTTTCATGTGTTTTTTGATTATTATCACAGGTGATCCTGACAGTAGAAGTGTGAAACTTCTAACATCTGATACCAAAGTATCAGCAGACTCTGATGATGAGGGTGACCAAACAGAGACACATTCGGGGGGGGGGGGTGCAGAGATTGAATCTAACACTGAGGTTGACATCCAGTCGTGCCCTGTAATTTTATCAGACACAGCTAGTAGTCTCTTACAGCCCATTCCAGTGAATCCTCAGATATTGGACAGGTGGAGGGTGAGACACTCAATCAGGGTAGTGTGGTTACTATGGGTTCAGTGCCTGTTGACTCTGGGCATAACCAAAGTGAGGGTGAGGTGCCATGCAGGAGGGTTGTTAGGGGTACACGGTGGAGGCCAGCTCTCCATCCTTCATCTGATCCAGGTGTATCTTCCTATGCTACTCAACATATGTTTAGGGCCATCATGGAGGTGCAGACCCATTCTAGTAGGTCCTCTAGAAAAATGCTTAGGCTGACATGTGTGACTGCCTCCACCTTGTTGCCAGTTCAATGGATCAGATGAATGACACTTTGGAATGGGCGGTGTCTGGAACATCTGCTGGGAGGCGGAAATCATCCATGTGGGTGTAAGTCAGCCACACTGATGTTAGCCGATGTGGCCATTCCTGATCAAGCTCCCATGGTGGCACTACTTCCACTGCTCCATCAGTGATTGAGGTGTCTACACCCAGACAGGGCAGGCCATGGGGTCATGGTCCTGGGCATCCTCGTGAGGAGAGCTCATCCAGCAGACATCAGTGACATTAGTGACATTCAGATAGCAGCAGATCATCAGCTACATTTCCAGTGCATAACCTGCATCCCCCAGTAAATGACCGCTGTGAGATATTACCTCTAGTGAACATCTGATACAGTTGGGAGGTGTGCCAGATATGTGAGTCATGGTAACTGCCTGGGTTGCCAGAACACACATTCAAGATGATTCCCTTAGCATTATACATGGCTTGGCAGTTAATGGAGTAGAAGCCATTTATTTTTATGCAGACTCTTCCATGTTCCCTGGGTGGTGCCTTGATTTCTATATGTGTACAATCTATGGCATCCAGTACTTCAGTGTAGTGTGCTACAGGGTAGAACTCCTGCATATTTGTGGCCCTGTCCCCAGGAGTACGGGGAAAATATATGTGATCACTGGCATGTTGGAGCCTTGCATTCAGGAACTGATGGAGGATCCTGGATCCTGATGCATGTGACACCCCCAGCATGTCCCCTGGTGGTCTCTGGATGCTTTCTGTAGCTAAAATTCTAAGTGCTACATATACCTTTCTCTCCATTGGTATTGGTTCCCCTTAGTTTGTCCTGGGTCTGAGTTGAGGATGTCAGAGGTTGCAGAGTTCCTGTAGTGTTTCTCTATGCATCCTGTAGCACTCTACAATTTCCACCTCATGCAGATTGTGATAAGTTAACTGGGTCTGAAAACAATTCTCCTTCTTGGCCATGGTCTGTTAGCAGCAGCAGCAGCATAGACTTCAGCCTGTTGCCCATATACATGAATTAAAGCAACAGCAGTACCTAACATTCTCTCTGTGTAGACTCCTTTCCATGGCTGTACTCCAATAAATTTTGGAATTCGCAGGGAAAACCAACACTGAGTCTACAGAGTTGCTTTATAGCTTGTTATAGCTTGTTCAATAGCTACTTCATCTTGGATTGGTTGATTATCATACAATTCAGCTGTTAATGTTGCAATTAACATGCCATGGTGTTTACTCTACATAGAGTGTAGATCCACTAACTGAATATAAAACAGTGCACTACCATGTGCATGTCAGGATGTGATGTGCATATGGTCTAAGTGGATTGTGTAGGGTTTACTGAATCTGCCTACTGATCTATTTCCCCATAAACATAGCATTTCCTCTTATCACAGTAACTTATCAAATTATCATCTTTTCCACAGAAAAAAAAACATGTTTTGGGTTGTCCCCAATATTTTTTCAACTCCCCTGTTACCTTCGGCATTTATTATATTATGGATATGAACATTTTTTTCTCCATTTTTCAGTTCAAAATGACAGTCCCATCCACCAGTCCATAGTTCTTTGTTATCATACACTTCCATAACTTCTTTACAAGGTTTGCTCAGATGTCTCTTTAAAGTGATGTATGCATGCTGATGAATATATATATATATATGTATAGACATATAGCAAATACACTTAAAGGGAAACAAAAGAGAGTTTGGATTATAATGCAGATATTACCTGGAAGCTGCTTGGAAGTTACATAGTTAATATATACATTTAAGTCTTGTGATTAGATGAAGCATGTACATTTGTATGCTTTAGTTGAGTTATCCTTCAGTTTCAGTTTGTAGTGGTTGCACTTTTTTATATCCTATGGAATGGAGTTTCAGCTGGCTGTTTTAATGTTTGAAAAGGCCTTCTCACCTATTGCTTGGTAGAATGAAAGTCTATGTAAAAGGTCTTTGCTTCTTAGGGAACATGAGGTATTTTTTATCGTCCTTCCATATTATTGTTACAGTATTCCTTACAGTCGGTATCCCTTGCCTAGGACAGCCCGACATCAGGCCAGTATACCAAAGCCTTAGGTTGTAATAGGGACATCATATGTCACTCGTATGCTCCCTGCACTTTGCATAGGGGAAAAAAGGTGATGTACAGATGTATCTTCCTGAGAACTTCTTTGCTGCCAGTCTGAACACCATGTCTGATCATCAGTCTGAATGCTCTTTCAGCTGCTGGTTGCCAAGCAGTTTTTCAGATGTGTCTCTTTGGGCTTTTTTTTCTTATCTTCTTTTTGCTTGTGGTTGTTGGTTTCATGTCATCTAAAAAGGGGACATGCCAGTGTGGGAGACAGATTCCCATAAGGACCATCATGAGCAGTGCTTGTTTTGCTTAGGTGCATGTCACAAACATACATCTTGTCCTATTTGCCAGGCATTTGTTCCAAAAAAACTTGCATAATCATCTCTCCTCTTCCACTATTTACCTGGAAAACCAACATTTTAATTTGTTGGCTCAGGGTACTATGGCAAAATTATTCTAGCCTAAGGGTCAGCCATCTGCAAAGAAAAAGGACAAGAAAGCTTGGTTGGATTCTTCGGCTGTACCTCCTCCAACGGATGTCTCTTTCAAGACTAGTGATAGCCCGGAGGCCTGCCCGATTATTCATTCAGATTCCTCTGCCATATCCACTTCAGAGGCCAGCATGGATCTGGTTTCTCACATATCCCAGGAGGCTGTGCAGATATCCATTTCAGATGTTCAGGGGGAACCACTGCTGATTATTTCTGAAGAGCCTAGGGGTGTTTTGCAGACCCTTGTTAGGGAGAAGATTCCCACTACATTTATTGAGTGTGGGCAGGGATCCAAGCCACCTAAGATATTTAGGACCGTCATCCCTTTTAAAAAGAAGCAGAAGAGTAAGCATATTTTGCCTGCTCCTAAGGATCCTCTGTGTGAATGGCAAGACTTCACCCAGGGTTTGTTCAATGTTCTTATGGCTTTGAAGCTCTCTCAAGGGATTTCTGTCCCTGCTATTATTTGGTCTTCTACTCCTCTTAAGAGGCCTATAGAGCAGGTTTTATCTGATAAGGAATCCTTGGCCTATTCCTCTCAGATTCCCTCTCCCTTGCATTATGGTTCTGAAGAAGAGGATTATATTAGCCCTGATCCTCCTTTTGAGGAGATTTTCTTTGGGGACACGGTTTCCTGTATGATGGAGTGTTTTAAGTGGGACTGTACCCATGATTCTGATGTCCAAAAGAGAAGTTATGAGCTTCTTCAAAGGGAGTCTCCCAAACTCTTTGCTGTTCCTCCTGTTCTTGTTGACTTTTTCTTCAGCTTCTCAGGCTCCTGATTCCCAGCCCCCTGCTCCTAAAAAACATGATAGGTTTTATAAGGTGTCTGAGGATTGTAAATTTCTTTGCAAGTGTCCTTCTGCTGCCCCTTCAGTTATTTTGTTTCTTCTGATAAGTCATCTAAGCTTTTACCTTCTTCTAAGCTGCTCCCCTCTGACAAGGATAGCAGAGCCATGGAGAGGTTGAGTAAGAAAGTAATATACTGCTGCTACCCTGGCCTTTATGGCTGTGAATTACCAGACCCACATTGCCAGGTATATTTTGGCCCTTCTCTCCTACGCTTTTCAGGTTATTTCAGACCTTTCTGACTCTGAGGGGAAGCCTTTGGCTCTTTTTTTATTAGGGTTCTCTTCTCAAGTGGTTCACCATTCCATTAAATGTAGTTATGATGCAGCTGATTCCTTATCTAGAGCTGCTGCCTTTGATTCTGTCTTGAGACGGTATTCCTCTCTTTATTTCTGCATCTGCTGAGCTCTTTAAATCACTTTAGGAAAAGGGTAAAGCTATGCAAGAATTAAAATATATTTTTGTTTTCCGTGTTCCCAAATTTCAGAAGAATTACCCTAGTAAATTTTCTTTTGCAAATAGACTGTCTCGCCTTCCTCCCAAGGGTAAAAAGGGTGATAGAATAACTCGTCTGGCTTAGTCTACTCAACCTCATACTGCTCAGAGACCTCTTTTTCTAGACAAGCCAGGTTCTGTCTGACTATCTTCTTCCACCCTCCTCAGTCAAATTACTTTATATATTCATATTTCTCTGTCCCTTCCAAATTGGTTAAAGATCACTCAGAATTCTTGGGTTCTTTCCGTCATTCATCAGTGGTATTAAATAGTTTGGAAATCCCGTCTCCCCTTTTAGAGCATTCCTTGATCTTCTCAGGAACAGCTACCCTTATTTCCAGAGGTTTTTCAGAGCCTTTTCTCTCAAGGAGCAATTCAAGTAGTTCTGGCTTCACAAATGGGGAAGAAATTTTACTCTACAACATTTCTGGTTCCCAGGAAAGAAAGCACCTGAAGACCCAGTCTGGATCTCTCTCAACTCAACACTTTCTTGAAGACTCCTTCCTTTTGGATTTTATCCATTGATTCCTCTTCTTCTTCCTCAGGCTTTCCTAGTTTCTCTGGTAGCCTACCTCCATATCCCTATTCATCCCTTTTTCATGACGGTTTTATGTTTCTGTGTTGCTTCCTTGCATTTTCAGTTGTCTGGTTTGCCTTTTGGCCTTTCAGCTACCCCAAGGTCTTAACCAAATGCCTCGCTCCTGTGATTGTTTTTGCAGGATGAGGGGAATTCAGATCTTTCTTTATCTGGACAACCTGTTCATAGGTTCATAGGTGTGTACTAGGTCAATGGCCCTGAAGCCTTTACAAGCCTAGCCCATAGAAGTGCTCTGGCATTGTGCCACTTGACATTAGTTCCCAGTGCCTCTATCAAGTAGAGCCACTGGAGTGATCCCAGGGTGAACTTTCTATTTCCTATCCATTCATCAAGATTTCTCTTGAAGAGGGCCAATGAGGTGCTCTGCTTGACATGTAATGGAAGTCTATTCCAGAGCATTGCCAGTCTCTGGGTTTTGAACCTGTCCCTCTAGCATTTTATGTTGATTGTGGTAATGAGGTTAAGGTCTCTGCAGCTTGTAGTGCGGAGGGAATGGGATTTCTTTAGATGTAGCATTTCTAACAGAGCTGGGTCAGAAATGGCTTTGTAAGTCAAGCAGAGATCGCCTCCTAGTAGATAATATGAAACAGAGAATAGGTGGAGTTTTTTTGAGTCTGTCCATGTAGGACATGTGTTTAAGGCCTACGATTCTCTTTGTGAGGTACTTTTGTGGCCTCTCCAGCTGTTGTAGGTATCTAGTGAGTTACATGCCAAATGGGACATTATACTCGATGATTGGTCTAATGAGGGAAGAGTAGAGAGAGATGATGACCTCTTTATTCTTGGATGCAAAACCATTTCTTAATGAGATGTGCCACATAGAAGGACTTTCTGACCACAGTGGCAATGTGGTGGTCGAAGGAGAGGTTGCAGTCAACCTGTGTTCCCAGATCTCTTATATGCCTCCAGTGTTCAGTGGACTCCCATTAATGTGGCAATTAGTGGGATCTGAGTTTTTCCCAAAGGAGATGACAATGCATTTTTTGGCATTAAGCTTAAGGCCATGGTTTCGACACCAATCATTGGTCTCAGTGAGGCCTTTCTGCAGGATGTCTGCATCACTTGGGGAGTTAATAATGGCTCCCAGCTTACAGTTGTCTGTGAACTTGGTCATCCAGAGTCTCTTCATTTTGCCCTGGACTTCTGAGAAGTGGATGCCAAACAGGAGAGGACCCAAGACTGATCCCTGTGGGACTCCACTAGTGACTGGTTAGCAGTCTGACGTGGAGTCTGCTACTTTCACATTGTGAGTTCTGTCTGTGAGCCAATTTACAATCCACCTAGTGATATAGGGGTTGATGCCTAGTTTGGTGAGTTTATCAATAATTCCTGAGTGAGGAATGGTATCAAAGGCATTGGCCAGATTGAGGTAGGCTGTATGAACCACCTTGCCCTCATACAGATCTGGGGACTGACTCAAAGAAGTCAACCAGTTTGAGCAGGCATGATCTATCCTTCACAAAACCACATTGCATGGGATCTAGAGTTTGGAGATTCCCTATATTCTTGTTTATTAGGTCCATGATGATGCGCTCCATAGCCTTACATATCAGACTTGTCAGGCTAATGGGGAGATAATTCCCAGGGTCTGTAGTTGTTTCCCCTTTATGGAGAGGGATGACTGCAGCAGCATGCTATTCAGTAGGGGCAAAGCCTGAAGTGAGGCTGTGAGTGAACAGAGCACACAGATGTGGTGCCAGTTTACTTTGTAGTTCTTGTAGAACACAGCCAGGGATATTGTTGGGTCCCATGAAAGCTGTATTCTTGGTCTTGGACAACACAGCTTTAACCTGTGCTGCAGTAATGATGGGTGCCTGGCATTCTTCAGATATTGTGATTGGTCCTTTGGGGGGAGAGAGGGGTAAAGTTGGCACTGAATCTGCTCATTCAGGTTTCCTCTCCAGAAACTTTACTTCAGCATCTTCACTGTACTATTTGTCTCATGCAAAGCCTAGGTTTTACATTGAATTTCCACAAGTCCTTCCTGACTCCTTTCCAGGATCATATTTTTCTTGGGTGCAGGCTTCAGTCCATTCCAATGCTGGAATCTCTGCCTCCTCCCAAGGCCTTAACTTTCATTACATTCTTTCAATCCCTTCTTTTTCTGGCCTCCTTGACAGCCAGAGAGTTTCTCAGGCCTCTGGGTTATATGGCTTCCAGCATTCCTATGCTTCCTATGGCCAAGCTTCATATGAGAAAGCTCCAGTGGTTCCTAAAGTCATCCTTTAGACTTTCCAGTTCACCTTCTTTCTTGCTTCAGGCTGGAGTTTCAGTGGTGGATCCATCAGTTGTCTCTTAACCCAGGGCTTACTTTTCAGCCTTCAGCCCCTGCTCAGGAACACTTTTCAGATGCCTCAGATGAGGGGTGGTGGGCCTCCTTTAGTCCTCTAAAAATGCATGGCCTTTGATCTCTTCATCAAAAGAAAGACCACATCAATATCAAAGAGAAGCAAGCCCTTCTCCTAGCTCTTCAGGCCTTTCATTCCCTTTTCGTTCCATGGTCTCTTAAAGTCTTCACAAACAATACCACAGTATTGTGGTACATCAACAAGCAAAGAGGGACAAGTTCCTACCTCTTGTGCAGACTACCTCTTCAGGTTAGGATATAGCTGTCCAGTGTCAAATGACTCTTTAGGTTGCTTATATTTCTTCACATCAGAACTTTATGGCAGATTCTCTGAACAGGTCTATAACACAAACTCATGAGTGGATGCTTCACATAGATGTGTTTCTGGACATTATCCACCAGTGGGGTAGTCCTCAAGTTGATCTTTTTGCCTCCCCTCTGAATAGACAACTTGCTTTCCTTTGAACCAGAGTCCCATGTCCTCTAGCTTGGAGGGTGGATGCCCTATCTTTTTCCTGGAAGGCGGTGTTTCTTTATGCCTTTCCTCCCCTTCCTCTCTTTTCCAGAGCTCTCTTCAAAATAGAACAGGACTCTCCCAAAATCTTGTTGGCGACTCCCTTTTGGCCCAGACAGCATTGGTTCCCTCCTCTACATTTAGCCAAGGGCAATCATCACAAGTTATCTCACAAGGTGGACCTTCTTACACAAGACAAGGGGTATATCATCCATCCCCAATTGTCCGCTCTTCAACTGACACTCTGGGTGATAGGGTGTTGATCCCTTTTAGACACCTTTTTTCCTAAGGATGTGCTTCAGGTTCTGCAGGAGGCCAGAAAACCCACTACAAGGAAATATCATTTTTCCAAAAGGAGTAGATTTTCTGTTTACTCATAACCTGGATCCACATTCTGTGGAAGTTGATTTGGTTCTCTCTTATTTGAGTGAATTGCTAAATGCTGGGTTGGCATACTCTTCTGTTAAAGCCCACCTGTCAGCCTTTTCTGCTTGTTTGCCTTTGACTTCTCCTTTGACTTCTAGATTTGAGGTCAAACACTTCCTTAAAGGTGTCCTTTACATTAGGGTTCCCAGGAAGCCTATTCCTCCTTCCTGGGACCTTAATTTTGTCCTGGAAAAATTGACTCAGTCTCCATTTGGGCCTGCAGCTTCAGCTGCCATACAGTATTGCTCATGGAAGACTGTTCTTCTTTTCGCCTGAGTTGCAGACCCTTTTGGCTGTTCCTCCTTTTTTAGTTTTTCATAAGGACAGGTTGTCTCTCTGTACTAATCCTTCTTTTATGCCCAAGGTGGTTAATGAGTTGTCCCTTAATCAGTCTGTTCATTTGCCACTTTTTTCCCTTCTCTGCAGTCTGCTAGTGAGATGGCTCTTCACACCTTGGATTTGCTTAGGTAACTCATATATTATTTGTATAAAACTAAAGACATTCATAAATCTGAGCAGTTTTTTGTTTCCTTTCATACTAGGTCTTTAGGTTTGGCTGCTTCTGAGTAAACCATTTTCTTCCTAGATATCTAAGACCATTTCATTTTGTCACTTTTCATGGGAAAAGCCTCCCTTCTTCTGTTCAGGTTCATTCTATCAGGGCCGTGACTTCTTCTGATGCTTTTTTCAAAGGGTTGGATACTAATTCCATACTTGAGGTAGCTATTTGGACTTCTGTGCATACTTTGACCAAGCACTATAATTTCTTTCTAATCAGGTCTAATTTAATGTAAAAAAAGTTTTTTTGACATTGTCAGAACTAATCCTAGGACTGCGTCAAGGCAACATGCATATTCTACTGTTACAGTTAAGAGTTCAGAGAAATGTTAAAGAGAGATATGTTATTCATATTCAGCTGGTGAATCTGGGAATCTTGAGGCAATGTTACAACTGCCTCATGTACACAGACAACCCTCTCCTCCTCCCAACAAATTCCAACACATGTGAGAGATGTATCAATATAGCCAAACTGGAGGCTAAGCTCTCTCAATTCAGTACTGGCATAACCAGTCAGGAGGAGAAGGAAACCACACTCAGTACAATTCCAGTCTCACATAGACCTAACATGACAGCAAACCAAACACATAAACACACAAAAACATACTCGGAGGCTCTAAATAAAAATCTGCCTAAGCAGCAGAGACCTCCAAAGCAGACACCCAAGCAACCGCTACCCCAAAACAAAACACATGCAACACATAGCTCACAAAGCCAGTGTGCCGAACAGTCACAGCCCTTAAGGCTAAACAACACACCTGATACACTTATAATAGGTGACTCTATCGTCAGGCACACTGACGTCCCGCTCACCTGGCTGAACAAGGAGAAGGTCACGGTGAGCTGTCTGTCGGGCGCTAGGATCTGCCACATAACACAAGCACTCAGGTCACTCCAAGGCAAGTACAAATATGACTCAGTCATTGTCCATGCTGGTGTGAATGACCTGAGACGTACCTCCCTGGACTACATGAAAAGAGACATAGAGGAGCTCTCTGAGCATGTGGCCCAGGCCGGTATGACCCTGACCTTGAGTAGCATCTTACCCTCACCAAGAATGATGCCACAATATGAAGACAAGATGATCAATTTCAACAATTGGCTTAAGTATTGGTGTCATTCAAAGGGGATCCAATGCCTGTCAGCCCGGGATGACATGCTCAACAAGCCACAATGCTTCGCTAGGGACGTCTTGCACCTGTCACCCCTGGACTTTTGGATATTGACAAAGGCTCTTGCTACCCCCATAGTGCCTTTTTTAGGCAAGGCTCAAAAGACAAACCCACCTCCATAGGTATCACAAGGGATAAGAAACTAAGAGTAATGCTACTCAATGCCAGAAGTCTAAACCTCAAGATGCACGCACTCAAAACTCTCCTTAGCATGGAGAACATCGATATCTGTGCAGTAACAGAAACCTAGTTCAAGGCTCCCGAGCACACCCCAGCACTACCAGGTTATACCTCATACCATGCTTTTCAGCCCCAAAACTTGGACCGACCCACAAAAGGAGGGGGAGTATCAATATTCATCAAAGATACCCACACCTCCAGGTTGGTGGCACAGCATGAAGCATCAGAGACTATCCATGTGCAACTAACAGTGGGTAAAACTGCCTTCCAGTTTATAGCCTGCTACAGACCACCCTCCCTAACCCAGGAACCCCACTCGGCCTTCCTGAGAACACTGTAAAATATGGAGGTCTCTCCAAACACCATTATATTGGGCGACTTCAACTACCCAAACATAGACTAGGAGCATTACTCTAGCTCCAACACCCTAGCCCAAAGGTTCCTAGAATTTATAAACTCAAATGCTATGGAACAACTTGTTATCACTCCCACAAGACGGGAAAACATACTGGACCTGATCATCACCAACATGGGGACTCTATGCTCCAGAACAGAAGTGTATCCCTCACTGGTAAGATCAGACCATAAACTAATCTCACTGGATATTCACATCCTGACCCCACCCCCTGCCCAGAAAACCACAGTGAAAAACTTCTCTAAAGCAAATTTCACACTCCTCAAAACCGAGGTGGAATCTTTCAAAGCCCTTGGGCCTGTGGAAAATACGGCCCAGACCGCAGAATCCTTTATAAACGCATTCTATGAACACCTTCAGGAATGCATGGGTCATGCGATCCCAAATAAAACCAAGACCCAATCCTCCAAAGGCAGACGTCCTGTCTGGTGGACCCCAGCCATAAACAAACTATACAATAGAAGGAGGAAGCTACTAAATGATAGAGCAAAATTCCAAAAAGGGAAGGCATCTCTGATCAGTATTAGCAAAAAACTACGGGCACTCATAAAATCGTCTAAGGCCAGCTTCGAGAGAAAAATTGCACAGGACACTAAGGATAATCACAAGGCATTCTTTAGTTATGTTAGGAACTTGGGTGGTAATTCCCAGATATGCTCAGAATTAGTCCGAAATGACAAAAAATACACCGAACCCACAGACATTGCCAACATCCTAGCTGACAGGTTCAGCGCAAACTTCTCCCCCCCCTCCACCAAAAGGCCAAATATCTATCCCAGCAGAGTGCTGCCACCCTGACATCTCAGATGCTCAGGTAAGAGCCGCCTTCTCCAAAGCAAAAAACACAGCATCAATGGGACCAGACGGTGTCCCAGGCTGCGTCCTACATGAACTCCAAGAAGAGCTAAACCCAAACATAAAACTACTGTTCAGTCTCAGCCTTACTACAGGATATGTACCCAAAGAGTGGCGTACAGCAACTGTGGTCCCTCTCCACAAAGGTGGTGCCTCAACGGATCCTGGAAACTATCGCCCCATAAGCCTGACTAGCTTCATCTGCAAAGCTATGGAAAGGATCATCATGGACCTCATAAATAAAGATATTGGGGACCAACAGACACTGGATCCTACCCAGTTCGGCTTTGTTAAGGGCAGATCCTGCCTCTTAAACCTGGTTGATTTCTTTGAAACAGTCACCAAGGCCATTGACGAGGGGAAGGTGGTCCACACAGCCTACCTGGACCTCGCAAAAGCCTTCGATACAATACCCTACTCGGGCATTATAGATAAGCTCACCAGGTTAAATATAAACCCCTATGTCACTAGATGGGTTGCAAACTGGCTCAAGGACAGAACCCACATGGTTAGAATTGCTGGAGCCATGTCAGACTCCAAACCAGTTACAAGTGGCGTCCCACAAGGCTCAGTCCTGGGACCTCTCTTGTTCGGTATATACTTCTCGGAGGTACAGGCCAACACAGAAGGACTGTGGCTGACCAAGTTCGCAGATGACTGCAAACTGGGCGCCATAATCGACTCTCCAGCCGACACAAGCATCCTCCAAAAGGGCCTCATAGAAACAGACAACTGGTGCCAGAGCCATGGCCTCAAGCTAAACGCCAAAAAGTTTATAGTCATCCCCTTTGGCAAAAACAAAGTGCCCACAAATTACCACATAGGTGGTAATCCATTAAGTACAGAAGAAGTAATTAGGGACCTGGGGACCCAAGTTGATAGCAATCTCTCATTTGACAACCACGTGGCCAAAGTGGTTAGAAAAACATTTTATATAGCCCACCTAATCATGAAGGGATTCACATCTAGATCAGGGGAGGTCATCATGCATCTTTACTCATCTTTCATCAGGCCCATAATTGAGTACAATGCCCCTTTTGGGATGTACCTTACCAGACACCTGCAGCAACTGGAAAGACCCCAAAAGTACCTCACCAAGAGGATCAAAGGGCTCAAACAGATGCCATATGCTGCCCGGTTAAAGAAACTCCAGCTCTACTCAGTGGCATACTGCCTGTTCAGAGGCGATCTGTGCCTGACGTATAAAGCCATGTCCAACCCGGAATTAATGGACATGCTGCACCTCAGAAAATCCAAATCCCATCGAGCTACACGCTCAAGAAACTTGAACCTCAACACTGAAATAAATAGGACATGCTGGAGGGACAGATTCATAACCCAGAGGCTCCCTTCACTCTGGAATAAAATCCCAGTCCAGGTTAGGCAGAGTCCCTCATTGACTCTCTTCAAGAGGAATCTTGATGAGTGGATGGGAGATCGTACGTTTACCCCAGGTATCACTTCTGTGTCACTGTTAGACAGAGGCACAGTATACTAACCTCAAAAAAGGGCATAGCAAAATTAATTTAAAATGGGTGGTGAAAGCCAAACACATTCTGGCTAGGCTTATAAATGCCCTAGGGCAGATAGCCTAGTATGAACCTATGAACCTATTGCCAGAAAAACCACTGGCATTACAGAGATGAACAAGATGGAAGTGTTATGTTCAAGGTGGGAAGAAACATGGTAACACTCCCAGCACTGTTAGGCAGAGGAATAGAAAAAAATATAGAAAAGTAGCCAAAGACAGAGACTGAAGGACAGAAAATAGGAAACTGATCAAAAAAGAGGAGGGTGTAGTACAAAGTATGATACAGTTGGAATGAACAATACCATAGCACATACCAGAGAAGCCTATTAGTTAGTACAATAAAATAGTGAATTGTTGGTTTATGTCAGCCACACCTACTATGTGCAAAAACAGATACAGTCACCCAGAATAGCAATGTGAGCATTACCACACAGCACAATGTGCAGGATAGACAAAAACAGCAGATCATGATGGGGCACCATACTACAAGTGTACTACGAAACACCAACATGCAGCAGATTTCACAAGTTGTGCGCCTTCCCTTCCCTCCAGCAGTTCCCATTTATCCTTCTCTGCATCTACAGACATGGTGTGAAATAGTGCCTCCACCCCCCCCCCCCCACCCGAGCCTGTTCGATTACTCCTGTCTGTATTTATGTTGTTATCCAGTGCCATGACTGGCAGATCTGCATCTTCCTTTTATGTTTCTGAATTCACATGTAACTACAGTGACAAAGGCTCTGGTGTGAAAACTCCTCAAAATGCAGATGGGAATGTAAATAATAATCGATCCAGTGCACACATGTGAAAAAGTTCATGATGCTTAAACATCCTAAATTTCACTACAAGGTAAACAGCTGCACTGTAGTCACACCCTTCCTAATGTATTAATCCTGTCTGCTCTTGACTCCATTTTTCTAAATGTGATGGGAAATGGTATCTAGATACTCATCCAAAAGACTAAAGCTAACCATTGTCAAGATAGTTTAATGAGAATAGCAGTGCCAGCTAAGAGTAATACATTTATCAACATCCAGCAGGACATGGAGACCAGAAAACGTCCATCTTTGATTCAAAACTTCAGCAATGCCTTAGAACCCATTTCCTTCATTTGAGGTTACATAACTGAATCAAAAGCTGCAAGAAATGCATTCAGAAAAGAGGAAAAATTCATAACTCATCATGCTGCAAACAGTCCAGGGACAAGATATCCTTTTCTGCTTCTATTACAACTTTGAATATTCAGTGCAAGCTGATATTTTTCACCTTAGCGTACCTACTCAGGTCTCCAGACCCAGGTGTGATACATTAGTATGTATTCTCCTTACCTGTTATAAATAATCATGAAATTCCGCTTCGTGAAGCCAAATAATATGCAATACAAAACCCCAAAATAAGTCATGTTAGAGGGCAGCAAATGGGCTGAAATGCAGATCTCCCACTTTAAAGACCACTCTGATCAGGACTGTATTTCAGCTGCTGTCTTTCCAGTTTTGAAATGTTGGTCCATTACCACATTAATAGTTTTGAAATGTTGGTCCATTACCACATTAATAGTTTTGAAATGTTGGTCCATTACCACATTAATAGTTTTGAAATGTTGGTCCATTACCACATTAATAGTTTTGAAATGTTGGTCCATTACCACATTAATAGTTTTGAAATGTTGGTCCATTACCATGTTAACAGTTTTGAAATGTTGGTCCATTACCACGTTAACAGTTTTGAAATTTTGGTCCATTACCACATTAACAGGTTTGAAATTTTGGTCCATTACCACATTAACAGGTTTGAAATGTTGGTCCATTACCACATTAACAGGTTTGAAATGTTGGTCCATTACCACATTAACAGGTTTGAAATGTTGGTCCATTACCACATTAACAGGTTTGAAATGTTGGTCCATTACCACATTAACAGGTTTGAAATGTTGGTCCATTACCACATTAACAAATCTCTTGCATTTTCCTCATATACAAGAGTAAGTAAGCATCATAGCAGACTTACAAAGTTTTAATAAACCTAGCTCAGTTCCTCTCTTACCTAGATTCAAACAGTCATTTCCTTCTTAGGCTGTCTGATCAGCTAAAATCATTTCCAAACCATTAAGGCCAAACTGGAGGATACTTGAAACTGGGATCTTGCACCTGGGCAACTATAGCTGTAGGTAAGCAAAGAGTGAGAAATGTGCTTAACTGTTAGGCCAACACTAGAACAAATGCACCCACCCTGACAGCTGCCTGTGCATGGTGCTTTTAATGTGCACATTAAATCAGCCTCTGCAGTATGAAGATATAGTTCCTAAAATTAGTGGTGTGCTGAAACATTGCAGAAGGGCCTCAGACTAGTATGTGAGAATCTGCCTCCAGTATATGGCCTATAAATAAAAATTCCTCATTTGCAGAAAACCTGATGAAAACACCAAAGGGAAGTGGGCACTACACATACCATGGACAACCTCATCTCAAGTCTGCTATCAACAACGTGACATTTTTGGGATAACATGTAGGGGGCATGAGTTACAATGTTTACCTAGAATTTATTCACAGTTGCATGGGTTAGAAGAGCACTTCTGTACTACATTCCTCATGTACTGAGACACTACCAGGGTAGTGCCTAATTCCCTTATGGACAGGTGCAGTCTGTAAGATACAGAGGATAAAATGCACATGCACAAATCCATGCCATCCTCTTGACCCTAGGGGCCATATATTGAGTAAAATTGGGTTATAGTGGCTTGGCTTATAAGAGCTGTTAAGAAATTAGCGTAGTAATCTCCTATGAACCTATGAACCTATAAGATGTAATTTACAGGCCTGGAGAGAGATTTGCCAGGGCTATCCTATATGGCTTTACCGATGGCTCTGCTGGACTTTCCTCCTCCCAACTTTCTTCCTGAGCTTTTGTACTCTCACTACTCTAAGGAATACTGCAACAGTGATATGGAAGGACATAGTACAGTTTTGTAAAATCTTACCATAATGGTAGATGTCCTTCTCTTCACTGTTGCAGTATTCACTCCCACCCTCCTTCCACAGTTTCTTTTTCCTTCTGGAGGCAATATGTTCCTCTTTTCTCCTTGGACTGCTGTTCCTCCTGGAGCTTTTCATTTGTGAGGAAGATACATCCATATGTCACCTTTATGTCCTACACTATGTCCCTATTACAACCTAAGGCTGTGATATGCTGGCCAGATGTCAGGCTGCCCTAGGTAAGGGTTGTAAGGAATACTGCAACAGTGAAGAGAAGGACTCTACTGTTATGATAAGATTTTACACAACTGTAGTTTATTAGTTTACTCAGGAGAAATTGACAATATCACTGGTGAGTAATTTGAACATTAAAAAAATTAATAGCTAGCTTTTCTTTGTTTTAAGTCTTAACTAGCTGGCTTTATCAAGTGTTTAGCAATGGTGATTCCTGTTGGGGCCTGAGAAATAAATTTTGCTATTTTGTTTTTAGCAACTTGTATTAAAGGTGTGTTTCAGGGAGGGGTGAATTTATTGTGATTATAAGCAATGTATAATCCATTTCAGGAATTAAGCTAATCTGGTGGTTCCCTGCCATAAACAAACTCTACAACAGAAGGAGGAGGAAACTGATGCAGAATAAGGTGAAGTCCCAAGACTGGAAAAAACTCCCTTATCAGCCTCAACAAAATGTTGAGATCCCTCATCAAATCCGTTAAAAGCTAGCTATGAAAACAGAATTGCAGCAGATAGTAAAGACAACCACAAAGCCTTCTATAGTTATGTAAAGAATCTCCACGGCAATACCTAGATTTGCTCGGAGCTACTGCACAATGGTACCTCCTATACTGAGCCAATAGATTTTGCCAATATACTGGCTGACAGATTCAGTGCTAACTTTACCTCTCTCTCCCCCACCAAAGGACCAATCACACTATCAGTAGATTGCCCGGCATCCAGTATTACTGCTGCACAGGTTAAAACAGCACTGTCCAAGGCCAAGAATACAGCTTCTATTGGACCTGGCAATATCCCTGGATGTGTTCATGAACTACAGAGTGAACTTGCACCTCACATGTGTGCCCTGTTCAATCACAGCCTCACCTCAGGCTTTGACCATACAGAATGGTGCACTGCTACAGTCATCCCCCTCCTCAAAGGAGGAGTGACTACAGACCCTGGGACCTATCACTCCATTAGCCTGAGGAGTCTGATAAGGAAAGCTATGGAATGCATCATCATGGACCTAATAAACAAGGATATATGGAATCTCCAAACTCTGGATCCGACACAGTTTGGTTTTGTGAAGGGCAGATCATGCCTGCTCAACCTGGTTGACTTCTTTGAGTCAGTCACCAAAGCTGTGGATAAAGGCAAGGTGGTTCATACAGCCTACCTTGATCTAGCCAAGGCCTTTGATAACATTTCCCACTCAGGAATCATAGAAAAACTCACTAAGCTAGGCATCAACCCCTATATCACTAGGTGGGTTGCAAACTGGCTCACAGATAGAACCCACAGTGTGTCGACCAGTCATGAGTGGAGTTCCACAGGGTTCGGTCCTGGGCCCTCTCCTGTTTGGTATCTACTTCTCTGAAGTCCAGGCCAACACAAAGGGACTCTGGCTGACAAAGTTCACAGACAATTGCAAGTTGGGAGCCATAATTAACTCCCCAAATGATGCTGACATCCTACAGAAAGGCTTCACTGAGACCAACGACTGTTGTCAGAACCATGGCCTTAAGCTCAAAGCCAGAAAATGTGCCGTCATCCCCTTTGGGAAAAACCTGGTTCCCATGAATTACCACATTGATGGTGGTCCACTGAACACAGAAGGCATTATAAGAGATTTGGGAACACAGGTTCACAGCAACCTCTCTTTGGACCACCACATTGCCACTGTGGTCAGAAAATCCTTCTATGTGACACATCTAATTACTAAGGGTTTTACATCCAAGTAGAAATAGGTCATTGTCTCTCTCTACTCTTCCCTCATTAGGCCAATCATCGAGTACAATGCCCCATTTGGCATGTACCTCACTAGACACCTGCAACAACTGCAACAACTGGAGAGACCACAGAAGTACCTCACAAAGAGGATCCTAAGCCTTAAAAGCCATGTCTAACCCAACTCTGTTAGAAATACTACATCTAAAGAAATCCCAATCCCTCTGCATACATGCTCCAGAGACCTCAACCTCATGACCACAATCAACATAACAAGCTGGAGGGAGGGGTTCATAATCCAGAGACTGCCTATGCTATGGAATAGACTTCCCATACATGTCAAGCGGAGCACCTCACTGGCCCTCTTCAAGAGAAATCTTGATGAGTGGATGAGAAATAGAAAATTCATCCCGAGGATCAGTTCAGTGGCTCTACTCGATAGAGGCACTGAGAACTAAGGTCGGGTGGCACGATGCCAGGGTAATCCTATGGGCTAGGCTTGTAAAGGCTCCAGGGCCATTAGCCTAGTACACACCTATGAACCTGGCTAAGCTTCTGGTGTCATTCTAAGGGGATGCAGTGTCTGTCTGCCTGGGCCGGCATGATCGACGGACCATGATGCTTTTCCAGAGATGGCCTGCACCTGTCGCCCCTGGGATTACAGATACTAGCTAAGGCTCTTGTCACCCCTATAGTGCATTTTCTAGGCAAGGTTCAAATGACAAACTCACCACTGTAGCAGGTATAAGTAAGCAAAATCTGAGGGTAATGCTACTCAATGCTAGAAGTCTAAACCTCAAAATGCACTCACTCAAGGCACTCCTTAAAATGGAGAACATTGACATCTGTGCAGTGACGAAGACCTGGTTCAAGGCTCCAGAGAGCACCCGTGCATTACCAGGCTATAACTCATACCACACCTTTCGGCCACCTAACCTGGACCGAAACATTAAAGGAGGAGGCATGTCCATATTCATTAAGGATATCCACATCTCCAGGCTAGTTGCTCAACATAATGCATCCAAAATTATCCAAGTGTAACTAACACTGGGAAAGACTGCAATCCAGATTGCAGCTTGTTACAGATCCCCCACCATGTCCCAGGATGCCCACTCCATGTTTCTTGATATACTGGGTAATATTAAGGTAGAGCCCAATACCCTAATAATGGGCGATTTCAACTACTCTACCATCAACTGGGAAAACTACTCATGTACTAACTCATTTGCTCAATGCTTTCTGGAATTCATAAATTCCAATGCCCTGGTTCAGCTTGTCCATACCCCCACCAGGGGCAGCAATAACCTGGGCCTGGTCATTACCAATATATGCAACCGATGTTCCATGCCAGAGGTCAACTCCTTGCTGGTCAGATTCAACCACAAGATAATCATCCTAGACATCAATAGCTCGCCCCCACCCCCCATTAAGGAAACCACCATAAAAAACTTCTCCAAAGCCAACTTTATGCTTCTTAAGACAGAAGTGGCAAGCTTCACGACACCCATACAGACGGAAAATAGAGGTACAACTGCTGAATCCTGTACAAATGCATTGTATAAACACATAGACAAGTGCATGGATCGTGCCACCCCCAACAGAACCAAGACGCTATCCTCCAAAAAAAAAAAAAAAAAAGAAGCCAATCTGGTGGCCCCCTGCCATAAACAAACTCTACAACAGAAGGAAGAAGCTGTTGCAAAAAAGAGTAAAATCCCCTGATTGTAGGAACTCCCTGGTCAGCCTCTGTAAGAAGCTGAGATCCCTCATAAAATCTTCCAAAGCTAGTTATGAAAATAAAATTGCCACTGATTCTAAAGACAACCACAAAGCATTCTACAGCTATGTCAAGACTCTCAATGGTGACACTGAGATCTGCTCTGAGCTACAGCACAATGGCACTAGATATACAGAACCAACTGATATTGCCAACATCCTGGCAGATAGGTTCATTACAAACTTCACCCCCCATCCCCCAAAGGGCCCATCACTTTACAGGAAGAATGCAACGCCCCTGTAATCACGGCTGCACAAGTAAAGATTGCACTCTCCAAAACCAAAAACGCAGCATCCTTGGGACCTGACAACATTCCAGGCTGCATTCTGCATGAAATACAGAACGAACTGGCACCCCACCTAAGTACCATATTCAATCATAGCCTCACTTCAGGCTTTGTGCCTACTGAATGGTTATCCCACTTCACAAAGGGGGCACCACTATGGATCCTGGGAACTACCATCCAATTAGCCTGATGAGACTGGTCTACAAGGCCATGGAAAGTATCATCTTGCAGCTTATAAACAAGGACATAGGTAACCTCCAAACTCTGGACTCCACTCAGTTTGGGTTTGTAAAAGGTAGGTCATGTCTTCTAAACCTGATTGACTTCTTTGAAGTAGTCACCAGAGCCGTGGATGAGGGTAAGGTGGTGCACACAGCCTATCTTGACCTCGCCAAGGCTTTCGACTCCATCCCCCACTCTGGAATTATAGATAAATTCACTAGACTGGGCAAAAATCCCTATGTCACAAAATGGGTGGCCAAATGGCTCATTAACAGAACCCACACAGTGAAAGTAGACAACTCCAAATCCAACTTCAGACCAGTGACAAGTGGAGTACCACTGGACTCGGTCCTGGGTCCGCTCCTGTTTGGCATCTACTTCTCAGAAGTCCAGGCTATGGGGATTCAATAATGGCTCCCAGTTTTCAGTCATCTGTGAACTTTGTTAGCCAGAGTCACTTAATGTTGGCCTGTACTTCAGAGAAGTAGATGCCAAACAAGAGCGGTCCCAGGACTGAACCCTGAGGTACTCCAATTGTCACTTGTATGGAGCTGGATTTGGAGTCGGCTACTTTTACAGTGTGGGTTCTGTCAGTAAGCAAGTTGGCAACCCATCGAGTGACATAGGGATTAATGCCCAGCTTAGTAAGTTTTTCTATGATTCCAGAGTGGGGGATGGTGTCAAAGACCTTGGCGAGGTCCAGACAGGCTGTGTGGACCACCTTACCCTCGTCCACAGCTCTGTAGACTGATTCAAAGAAGTCAAACAGGTTCAGGAGACATGACTGGCCCTTCATGAACGCAAACTTGGTGGGGTCCAGTGTTTGAAGGTTGCCAATTTCTTTGTTTATAAGTTCCATGATAATACGTTCCATGGCCTATGAACCTATGAACCTATGACATAAAAGGAGAACTCTACCCTTCACTGTAGTTAACCGCATTCTAGACTTATTTTTCCTCCTGATAATATCACAACAATATTATTTAGGGTCCAGAAACCCTTCAGTGACTTTTAATTTCTTCATTTCTTATTTTTCCCTGCCACAGTTCATGAAGGGACTAACATTTTGCTCTGCCTGTTCAGATCTCATGTTCATTCAGTAAGGAATCTGTCTCAACCTGCACTACTTTGACTAGACATATTATCCTCTGTAATTCTTATTTTCCAAAGAGTTTTATTTTGAATAAATCAGTATATGAAGAACATTGCCAAACTACATAAACATGCTAGCAAGCACTCTCACTTTTGTCAATGAAGCGTTGCTTTTATCCATGTAAATGCATATTATTTAAGGACAGTGTTGCAATAATGTAACATGAATACTGCAAGCTTTACCAGTTTTACCATATGTTTGAAGTGATAACTTTCTGCCACAGATGACTAATAGAACTGTTACACTGAACTGACAAGTTTGACACCACAAAAAGATTAAGGTGGAAGGTCTGTGAATTATTTAAGGACTGCGTGTTTGATTCCTTCATAGAACCCTACTGTTTTAAGTAGCTTGCTTTGAAGAGAGCTTAAATGTATAAAACACTTATTTAGTGTAAAAACAAAAAGAAACTGACATGGCTTCTCGAGGCAGTGAAAGCATTGACTTGACAGTACTATTACTATGTCTAAACAAAGGAAAAAGTTTCCTTATATATAGGAACAAACATACCTTGTGGGAGACAAATAAAATATATGAAAAAAATATCCATATTGAAAGCCACAGGATGGTCACTTGGGTTGAAAGAAATTAAAATATAATACAAAATACAATGTGATACATTAGTATAGTGCTTAATATTAAGATATCATGAAAAAATATTTTTAGTTAAGTGATCCTTTATTGTTTATATTTTTAGAATTTCTAGATGGAGTTTTCCTTAAACTGAGCTGGATCATTTAGCTTATATAATTAGCAGATGTAATATTTGTTATGGGTATTTAATACCTCAGTTATATATCTTGGTGAATATTATTCTGCATATATTATTCCCACAAATTGTTTATTTTTATTTCATCTGTTCCTTCCCCTTTCTAAAGATCCCACCTCAAGTCCGTTTATCTGGTTTACAATATTTTGTACTTCAATTATATTTGGTTTAGATTTTGATTTTCATGTTAGTTGTTTTAGCAACATTTGCAGCAGTAGCATGCACTTTTTATGAGCAAGGTAGTAGCTATAACTCTGCAGGACCATTTGTTGTCCACCGTAAACTCATAACGCAGTCATCTCCATTCAGTATATAATAACAGACACATTAGAGGTCCTGAGAAGAGCACTTTTGGCTAACATCAAAGACTGTAACAATAATAATTTCATGAACTCTAATCCTACCCTGACTTTGAGGTCCATTCCAGTTTTCAGTATTTGAAACCCAAAAGACTTGTAGAAATTAAACCAGGAGAGAAACAAGTTATAGCCCTTGGACTACTTCAAGTTTTCTGTAAAGTGCACAGTTTCTTATCAAATCACACACACACACACACACACACACACACACACACACACACACACACACACACACACACACTCATGCACACATGCTTCTTACAGATAAAGGAACTACCTGGGTTCTTGTTAATTGCACAGTGTCTAGCTATACAGCATGCTTGACTGCATAGCGCATCACATACCCATTGTGACTATTTGGGCTGTGTGTAATGTGCAGAGTACCTGGTTGTATTGCATCTTTGTATTTATTCATTCCAGTGGAGTTAGTATAATTACTTGGGTTGTGAGTAAATTGTATCATACTGGTAGTAAAATAGAGCTTTTATATTCTATGATGGATGTAGTGTTAAATAACAATCTGCCGGATTCACGATGGCTTGCACGGAGTGTACGACTAGAGTAAGACTCCATGCAGCCATCATGTCTGACAAGCGATTCAGGAACAGCTTGTAGGGGCGTGTAAGAGAGCTCCTAAAATGTCTCCTACACGGACAGGGCTGGGATATGCAAATTATCTCACTTGCAGCTGAAAGGCATGCAAATGAGGTAAATTTACGATCCAGGAAGCACAAACCTGTCCGAGTAGGAGCCGTGTTAGCTGCAGAAATGTACTCAGTTGACAACTGAGTACCGTTCTGCAAATAGCACAATGGAGCCTTGTCAGCTCCAAATAAATGTAGCATATGGTTGAGGAAGCATGCCAATGGCCAAATATACGGCCATTGGAAATGGTCCCAGATGCAAAATTAAAATAAAAATACTTTTTTTTTTCAGCGATTTCCGATGTTTAAGTGTAGCGCAGCACCGCGCAAACGGGGTGCGCTAAAAAAATCATAAAATAAGAAAATAAAAGCCACAAACGTGGAATCTATGAAAACTGTTAAATTACAATGTAAGGGAATAGCAGGCGGAAGACAACATGGCCACCGAGTAGGGGTTGCTAAGGGGAGAAGCCCAGTCTAAGACATGTAACCAAGCATTAGTAGGCAATCCTATGTAAATGAGTGTTAGGATAGTGAATCACACTTTTACATAGCAAATGAGCCCAGTCAGTGGAGTGTAGGAGTAGGATATGGGGAGTAACAGAGTAGGAGATAGGTGACATCACAAGGGGGGTATGTATGAAAGTAGTGAAGCTCATAGGAGCAGAGTGGCATGTGTCAGCTGTCGGTTAGACATCATGGAAAGAGGTGTGTCAACAGGTAGACCAGGGAAAGCCAAGACATGGAAGGTGTATACTGTGGATAACACCAAAGTTTCTTGCTGAGCGGGTATGAGCGCATGTGCACGCCTGTAAAACTGAGTAAGACAGAGTGTGCACGTGAAAGCGTGAGTGCACGCGTTTAAGCCAGAGTAAGCATGTATACGGCTGTTTAAAGACCTGCAAGCGTGTTTGCGCTGGTGTGCGCGGGTTTTAACCCAAATAAGCAAGTTTTAGTCCGTGTAAGCATGTGTGCGTGTGTGTGACCTGCTGTGAGCGTGTTTGCGCTTGTATATGCATTGCTCCCCCCTGAGGAAACAGAAAGGAAAAAGGGAGCACAACAAATAGTAGGAAGCTACCAGGGAATACTAGTAGAGCTAGCAGGTGAAAACAATCAGAATCAGGCAATTACACAGGCAGAACACTAGCCCAGCTCAGCACTTAAAACTCTGCAAAGAACAGTGCAGTTTGTTTCTCACAAGAGACACTGCAACACTGGAGTAAGCTACTAGAAGTGAAAACTAAAAAAGCTTCACTCAGACAAAAAATGCTAGAGGCTGCCATTGCTGTTATAAGGTGACATATGCAACATGCTGAGGGTGGTGACAATGCAAATGCTGCCAGACAACCCACAGTGAGGAGACGGAGAAGAGTGTACAGGCCCAGGGTCACCTACCAGGGGTTACATGAGCTGGAGATAGTGGAGCGCTATAGAGTGGACAGAGACCTCCTGCAGCAAATTGTTGAGCTGTGCAGGCCACGCCTCACACACAGAACCAACAGAGGGGAACCCATCCCAGTGGAAACCAAGGTATATGTTGGCCTAAGAATACTAGCAACAGGTACCTTCCAGAGACCAACTGGTGATATGATGGGGATATCACAGGCATCAGCCTCCAGGGTACTGCACCAGTTCCTGGATGCCATGTCAGCACATGTCGGTGATCATGTATATTTCCCCAATTCCTGTGAGGTATTGGCCAGCAATATGCGTCTCTTCCAGCAAATAGCAGAATACCCTGAGGTAGTGGGTGCAATAGACTGCATGCATATACGCATCAAAGCACCAGCTGGTGAGCGGGGTAGGGCCTACATTAACCGCAAGGGCTTCCCCTCCATCAACTGCCAGGTCGTGTGTGATGCCCAGGGCATAATAATGAATGTGTGTGGTGGCTGCCCTGGAAGCTACCATGATTCCCATATCTGGCATCTGATGCAGCTGTACCAGACATTTGCCAATGGGGACATCCCACATGGTCACTTAGTGGGGGATGCTGGCTATGTACTGGAGCCGTGGCTGATGACACCCATCAGAAACACACACACACCTGAACAGGAACGCCATAATGAGGCACATGCACAAACACGAAATGTAATTGAGCATATGTTTGGGTTGCTCAAGTCACAGTTCCAGTGCCTGGACACATCTGGTGGAGCCTTGCAATACTCACCAACTACATGTACCCAAATTGTCATGGTATGTGCTATGCTACATAATATGATTCTGCACAAACAGCTGCAGCAAGATCAGCATAGGCCTGGGCCAAACAGCCCCCCACCATTTGCCAAGGCCATCACAGGCAGAGCGGGACTCGGAGGAGGACCAACCTGAGCCTGCCCCAGTAGGCAGAAGGAGGAGTGCCCAGTATACCTTGGCCTTGGCAAAGAGGCAACGCATAGCACATACACTGGCTCAGTATTAACACTGGAAATGATACCTCTCTAAGACTCCCACATATAGTGAAAGGGATGCCTAAGTTGACACAACCTGCTTTCAAACATGTGCAGGGAGTATATTATGTGCATCCGACATAGGCAGCCCTGCAGCACCACCTGAAGCATGATTTCCATGTGTTAAGCAATGTAAGGTAGTGCTAAACAGCATTTACCACCATGTAGTATATGCAAACTTGATGACCTTGAGTATCATCCTACCCTCACCAAACATGATGCCACAATATGAAGACAAGATGATCAATTACAACAATTGGCTTAAGTATTGGTGTCAGTGAAAGGGGATCCAATGCCTGTCAGCCTGGGATGACATGCTCAACAAGACATGATGCTTTGCTAGGGATGGCTTTCACCTGTCACCTGTGGCCTGTTGGATATTGCGAAAGGCTCTTGTCACCCCCATAGTGCCTTTTGTAGGTAAGGCTCAAAATACAAACCCACCTCCATAGGTATCACAAGGGATACGAAACTAGAAGTAATGCTACTCAATGCCAGAAGTCTAAACTGCAAGATGCAAGCACTCCAAACTCTCCTCAGCATGGAGAATGTTGATATCTGTGGAGTAACAGAAACCTGGTTCAAGGTTCCCAAGAGCACCCTAACACTAACAGGTTACACCTCATACCATGCTTTACAGCTGCAAAACATGGAGCAAACTACAAAAGGAGGGTGAGTATCAATATCTGTCAAAGATACCCACACCCCCAGGTTGGTGGCACAGCATGAAGCATCAGAAACTATCCATGTGCAACTAACAGTGGGTAAAACCGCCTTCCAGTTCATAGCTTGCTACAGACCACACTCCTAAACCCAGGAACCACACTTGGCTGACTGGAGAACACAAGAAAATATGAAGGTCTCCCCAAACACCATTATATTGGGCAACTTCAACTACCCAAACATAGACTGGGAGCATTACCCTAGCTGCAACACCCTAGCCCAAAGGTTCCTAGAATTTATAAACTCAAATGCTATGGAACAACTTGCTACCACTCCCACAAGAGGGGAAAACATACTGGACCTGATCATCACCAACATGGGGAATCTATGCCCAAGACCAGAAGTGTATCCCCCACTGGTAAGATCAGACCATAGAGTAATCTCACTGGATATTCACATCCCAATCCCAGCCCATGGCCAGAAAACCACAGTGAAAAATTTTCACTAAAGCAAATGTCACACTCCTCAAAACCGAGGTGGAATCCTTCACAGCCCCTGTTCCTGTGGAAAATACGGCCCAGACCTCAGAACCCTTTATAAACGCATTCTATGAACACCTTCAGGAATGCATGGATCATGCAATCCCAAATAAAACCAAGATCCAATCCTCCAAAGGCAGGCATCCTGTCTGGTGGACCCCAGCCATAAAAAAACATACAATACAAGGAGGAAGCTACTATATGATAGAGCAAAATCCCAAAAAGGGAAGGCATCTCTGATCAGTATTATTGAAAAACTATGGCCACACATAAAATCATCTAAGGCCATCTTTGAGATAAAAATTGTACAGGACATTAAGGATAATCACAAGGCTTTCTTTAGTTATGGTAGGAACCTGGGTGGGAACTCCCAGATATGCTCAGAATTATTCCAAAATGACAAACAATACACCAAACCCACAGACATTGCCAACATCCGAGCTTACAGGTTCAGTGCAAACCCCCCCCCCCACCAAAAGGGCAAATATCTATCCCAGCAGAGTGCTGGCCCCCTGACATCTCAGATGCTCAGATAACAGCCAGCCTCTCCAAAGCAAAACACACAGCATCAATGGGACCAGACAGTGCCCTGGGCTGTGTCCAACATGAACCCCAAAAAGAACTGAACACAAACATAAAACCACTGTTCAGTCTCAGCCTTACCACAGGATATGTACCCAAAGAGAAGTGTACAGCAACAGTGGTCCCTGTCCACAAAGGTGGTGCCTCAATGGATACTGCAAACTATTGCCCCAGAAGCCTGACTAGCTTGGTCTGCAAAGCTATGGAAAGAATCACCATGGACCTCAGAAATAAAGATATTGGGGACCTACAGACACTGGATCCTACCCAGTTTGGCTTTGTTAAGGGCAGATCCTGCCTCTTAAACCTGGTTGAGTCATTTGAAACAGTCACCAAGGCCATTGACAAGGGGAAGGTGGTCCACACAGCCTACCTGGACCTCACAAAAGCCTTCCATAAAATACCCCACTTGGTCATTATAGATAAGCTCACCAGCTTCAGTATAAACCCCTATGTCAAGAACAAAAATGAAAGCTGCCGGGTGAAGCACTCCGAATTAGCAAAAGTCAATGTAGATACATAAAAACGAGAGTGCACCAATGGCTGAATTACCTCAAGAAATTATTTCACGGACAACAGCAGCAGCTGGTTCACTGTTTATTGAGAAGATAAAAGCAGGATCCAAAGTAAAGTAAGCGCTTTCACGTCCAATTCTGACGCTTCTTCAGACTTCATGAAATACCCAAAAACGCTAACTCCTTATATACAGCTTAATTGACATACTTAAAAAAGTTAATTGCAAGCAACTGAAATTAATTAAAGCTGAATTAAAAGGCATACACAACTAAAAACATATTTAGCGTAGGCATATAAAAACACATCATGCAAAGCTGAAATATAAAACAATGCGATGTTTACATAGTATAAATGTCACGTGAATGTAGTGTGTGTGAAACATATAAAATGTAAACAAACTGGCATGAATAAAAATCAATATTGGTGTAGGCATATAAAAACATATCATGCAAAGCTGAAATATAAAACAATGCAATGTTTACATAGTATAAATGTCACGTGAATATAGTGTGTGTGAAACATATAAAATGTAAACAAACTAGCATAAGTAAAAATCAATGTTTTAAAGGTCGTGATGCCAAACATGGCTTCAATGTAATTTTGTCGTTCAGTCCATGTATATGTGCCTGCAACCTCACTATCCATCTATTCTCTATCTCTTCTAACTTATTTTTAAAATTGCCTAATCTATGTGTTCTCTTAAGTATCTCCAATACTTTAAATTTAAAGGAATGTCTGAGTCCATTGTCAAGTGTATGTTGGGCCAGAGCGTTGTTGGTGTTCTCCTTATGTATGGCATAAATATGCTCTCTGATACGCTCTCTCAATGTCCTATTAGTTTTACCCACGTAAAACTTGAAACATTCTTGACATTGAGCTAAGTAGACTACGTCTGTAGTTCTACAATCAGCATACCCTCTAAACCTATAAACATGTCCGGTAATGGGATGTTTGAAGGCCTGGTCATCATCTATATACTTGCACTGATTGCATGAACGACAAGGAAATGTGCCTATTCTCTTGGACCTGATGGACTCATCTGTGGTATTCTCATAACATTTCTTGATGTTAGGTTAACCAAGACAAATATAGGCATCAATACTGAATTATTCAGAAAATCTTGCTGGAGGAACAACTTGTTCCACCGAACCAGCATGCACCCCCGTCACGTGTATTCCAATGTAGTTGAAAATCAAGCATTGAGATTATCTAGGTTAACTACACAGGATGATGCTTACAGACAGCAACAAGTCAGTTTGACTGACAATTTTGTATCCAGAGGATACAAGAGATCAGAGGTAGAGGGAGCCCTATTAATGAGTGACCAGTATAGAACAGGCAAAGGAACCCCATTTTTCAATAGGGGAGACAATGATTCATCTTCGTTGTTACATACACAAGGGATCAAAACTAGAATGGCCAAGAATAGACTCACGATTTCTTTTACCAACAGGAATAGTCATATTAAGCAAATCATTAACAACAATTGGAAGTTGCTAATGTGTGACGATCAAATCAGACAGTTAGTGAGTGACCAACCTAACATATCCTATAGGAACATGAAATCCTTGAATAGGATTTTATGTTATGAGAATACCACAGATGAGTCCATCAGGTCCAAGAGAATAGGCACATTTCCTTGTCGTTCATGCAATCAGTGCAAGTATATAGATGATGACCAGGCCTTCAAACATCCCATTACCGGACATGTTTATAGGTTTAGAGGGTATGCTGATTGTAGAACTACAGACGTAGTCTACTTAGCTCAATGTCAAGAATGTTTCAAGTTTTACGTGAGTAAAACTAATAGGACATTGAGAGAGCGTATCAGAGAGCATATTTATGCCATACATAAGGAGAACACCAACAACGCTCTGGCCCAACATACACTTGACAATGGACTCAGACATTCCTTTAAATTTAAAGTATTGGAGATACTTAAGAGAACACATAGATTAGGCAATTTTAAAAACAAGTTAGAAGAGATAGAGAATAGATGGATAGTGAGGTTGCAGGCGCATATACATGGACTGAATGACAAAATTACATTGAAGCCATGTTTGGCAGCACGACCTTTAAAACATTGATTTTTACTTATGCTAGTTTGTTTACATGTTATATGTTTCACACACACTATATTTACGTGACATTTATACTATGTAAACATTGCATTGTTTTATATTTCAGCTTTGCATGATGTGTTTTTATATGCCTACACCAATATTGATTTTTATTCATGCCAGTTTGTTTACATTTTATATGTTTCACACACACTACATTCACGTGACATTTATACTATGTAAACATCGCATTGTTTTATATTTCAGCTTTGCATGATGTGTTTTTATATGCCTACGCTAAATATGTTTTTAGTTGTGTATGCCTTTTAATTCAGCTTTAATTAATTTCAATTGTTTGCAATTAACTTTTTTAAGTATGTCAATTAAGCTGTATATAAGGAGTTAGCGTTTTTGGGTATTTCATGAAGTCTGAAGAAGCGTCAGTATTGGACGTGAAAGCGCTTACTTTACTTTGGATCCTGCTTTCATCTTCTCAATAAACAGTGAACCAGCTGCTGCTGTTGTCCGTGAAATAATTTCTTGAGGTAATTCAGCCATTGGTGCACTCTCGTTTTTATGTATCTACATAAACCCCTATGTCACTAGATGGGTTGCAAACTGGCTCAAGGACAGAACCCACATGGTCAGAAATGCTGGAGCCATGTCAGACCCCAAACCAGCTACAAGTGGCATCCCACAAGGCTCAGTCCTGGGACCTCCCTTGTTTGGTACATATTTCTTGGAGGTACAGGCCAACACAGAAGGACAGTGGCTGAACAAATTTGCAGATGACTGCAAATTGGGCGCCATAATCGACCCTCCAGCTGACACAAGCATCCTACAAAATGGCCTCATAGAAACAGACAACTGGTGCCAGAGCCATGCCTTCAAGCTAAACGCAAAAAATGTGTATAGTCATCCCCTTTGGCAAAAACTAAGTGCCCACAAATTACCACATAGGTGGTAACCCATTAAGTATGGAAGAAGTGATAAGGGACCTGGGGACCCAAGTTGATAGCAATCTTTCATTTGACAACCACGTGGCCAAAGTGTTTAGAAAAACATTTCATAAAGCCCACCTAATCATGAAGGTATTCACATCTAGATCAGGGGAGGTCATCGTGCCTGTTTACTCATCCCTCATCAGGCCCATAATTGAGTACAATGTCCCTTGTGGGATGTACCTTATCAGACACCTGCAGCAGCTGGAAAGACCACAAAAGTACCTAATCAGAAGGATCAAAGGGCTCAAACACATGCCATTTGCTGCCTGGTTAAAGAAACTGCAGCTCCACTCAGTGGCATACCGCCTGCCCAGAGGTGATCTGTGCCTGATGTATAAAGCCATGTCCAACCTGGAATCAATGGACATGCTGCACCTTGGAAAATCAGAATCCCATCAAGCTATGCGCTCAAGAGACCTGAACCTCAGGACTGAAATAAAAAGGACATGCTGGAGTGACAGATTCATAACCCAGAGGCTCCCTCAACTCTTGAGTAAACTCCCACTCCAGGTTAGCCAGAGTCCCTCATTGACTCTCTTCAAGAGGAATCTGGATGAGTGGATGGGAGATTGTAGGTTTACCCTGGGTATCACTTCTATGTTACTGTTAGACAGAGGCACAGTATACTAACCTTAAAATGCGTGTTGAAAGCCAAACACACTCTGGCTAGGATTATAAATGCCCTAGGGTAGATAGCCTAGTATGAACCTATGAACAGAATCACACACACCAACTAGTACAACTGTGGTCAATGTGGAGTAATGTTTGGCAATGTCCACCCATGTTGGTGAACACACACCAATGTTGGACAAGCCTGGTTTAAGTAGGCCATAGCTGAACAAAATGCAACATGCTCATAGTTGCCCAACTGGCCCTTAACCAGTCTGGTCTGCTCAGTATGAACATTTAAAGCAGTGATGGGACTCAAACCCATGATACTGTGCACCATAGTAAAAGTACTGAACAGTACACCATGACAGTATTGCAGTGTTCAGCCAGTATGAAAGAATGTTGACAAGTCTTTGCAAACTATCCCATGGAAACCCTGCAGGCACAGCACAATCCCTGTTGAGTTATGACACAAAGGAGTCTGGCAGTAAGAACACAACATGACTTCCAACACACACAGTATAAATGTCAATATTGGTCATGTTCACACACAGCCACAAATGTAGTGGACTTAATCACAACATATGGAAAGGTCACACTGGGCATGCTCACACACTTGGATAAATGAGACATATGTCAGGCAACAAACCATGGAAAGCCTGAACTGGGCATGCTCACACACTTAGGCCATGTCTGAGTATAGCAGTCGGCCACACATATGTGGCAGTTGTATGTGTTAAGCCAGGAACCTCCCACGATCCAGCAATCTGCCCTGTCCACACAGTTAAATGACAACAGACACATATATTAATATACTGGAACCCTGTCATGATCAAACATGTTACGCAGATACACAAGTTGTTCATAGAAACTGGGAAAGCTACGGCAATAAAGACCTGCAAACAGTAGCAGCAATAAATATTGTGCATCCCGAACATAAACATAGGTGCAAAGGTCGATACTAGGCTGTCTGACCTAGGGAATTCATAAGCCTAGGCAGAGTGTATTTGGCGTCTGCCTCCCCAGTAGAGTAGCCTACTGTGCCTCTGTAAAGTAGGTCACAGAAGGCACCCTTTAAGGCTAATTTGCTGTGCCTCTGTAAAACAGGGACACAGTGGAGATCCCAGGGGTGAATTTGCAATTTCCCATCCATGCGGCTGGATTTTGCTGGAAGAAGGTTGGCGAGGGGCTATGTCTAACTTTAATTGGGATTCAATTCCAGAGTGAGGGGAGTCTCTGGGTAATGAATATGTCCCTGCAGCATGTCCTATTTAGCTTTGTGCTGAGATTTAAGTCCCTGGAGTGTGTAGCTCTAAGGGTCTTGGATGTTATGAGGTGGAGCATGTCCATTACTTCTGGGTTTGACATGGCTGTGTACGTCAGGCATAGATTACCTCTGAGTAGGCGTTAAGCAACTGAGTAGAGCTGGAGATCCTTTAGTTGTGCTGCATAGGACATCTGTGGGTAGCCCATGATCCTCTTGGGGAGGTACTGTTGTGGACACTGTAGTTGCTGCAGGTGTTGGGTAAGGTACACCCCAAAAGGGTCATTGTAGTCAAACATGGGCCTGATGAGTGACTAGTAGAGGGCCACAATGACCTCCCATGATCTACATGAAATCCCCCATGTGATAAGGAGGGCTATATAAACGTCTTTGCAATGACTCTGTCAATGTGATTAGCAAAGGAGAGGTTACGATCTATGTTGGTCCCCAAATCTGTAAATACATCTGCTGTACTTAATGGATTACCACTTATGTGGTGATTTGTGTGCACCTTGTTTTCCCCAAAGGGGGTGACTATGCATGTCTTAGCATTTAGCTCAAGGCCACGGCTCTGGCAACAAGCATCCATCTCTGTGAGACCCTTATGGAGGAAGCATGTGTCAGCTGCAGTGTTGCTTATGGCCCGGTTAGCAGTCATCTGTGATGTTTGTTAGACATAATCCCCCCATGTTAGTCTCAACCTCAGAGAAGTACATACCGAACAGGACAGGTCCCACAACTGAGCCCAGTGAGACACCAGTTGTAACTGGTCTGGAATTGGACATGGCACCTGCAATTCTGACCATGTGGGTTCCATCCCTGAGGCAGATAGCAACACATCTAGTGATATAGGGGTTGATAGTTAAGCTGGTAAGCATATGTATGATGCCTGAGTGGGGTATTGTGTTGCAGGCTTCTGCAAGGTACAGGTAGACTGTGTGAACTACCTTGCCCTCATCCATGGCTTCAGTAACCATTTCAAAGATATGAACTATGTGTAAGAGGCAAAATCTGCCCTTAACAATGCCGAATTGTGTATGATCCACTGTCTGGAGGCTCACAATGTTTTTGATTATGACTTCCATGATAATACGCTCCATAGCTTTTTCTACCACGCTAGTCAGGCTTATGGGGTGATAGTTCCTGTGGTCCGTTGTGGCACCACCTTTGTGGAGTGGGAGCACTGTATCTGTATGCCATTCTCAGGGTACATATCCTGTAGTAAGTCTAAGTTGGAACAGCGACTTAATGTGAGTGTTCAGTTCTACTCAGAGCTTGTGTAGGACACAGCCTGGGACACCGTCCGGTCCCATACATATGCTGTGTTATTTGCTGTGGAGAGGGCACCTTTCACCTGTGCATCTGTGATGTCAGGGAGGTTACATTCATTTGGGATGGGCATCTGTACCCTTGGGGGGTAAGGGGGGGTGTTTGTGCAGACTCTGTCTGCCAGGGTGTGGGCTATGTCAGTAGGTTTGGCATATTTTGTGCTGTTATGCAACAATTCAGAGCATATCTGGGTTGTTTCCACACATATTCCTGACATAACTAAAGAAGGCCTTGTGATTATCTGTAGTGTCTGGTCAATTTCACTGTCAAAACGTGCAAGTGATGATTATATGAGGGATTGAAGTGTCTTGCCAATACTGTTCAGAGATGTCCTCCCTCTGTGGGATATTGCTCTGTTATGTAGTAGCTTCCTCCTTCTGTTGTACAGCTTATATATGGCCGGGGTCAACCAGACAAGTCTCCTATTTTGGAGGAGTCATGGTTTTATTTGGGATAGCATGATCAATGCATACCTGCAGGTGCTCATACAATGCGTTTGTAAAGGATTCTGCAGATTGGGCTGTATTATCCTCCAGCACTGGGCCTTTGAAGTATTCCACCCCAGTCTTCACAAGTGCAACATCTGCTTTTGAGAAATTCTTTACAGTGATTTCCTTGGCTGGGGGTGGAGACAGGATATGGATGTCCAGAGAAAGTTGTTTATGGTCTGATCTTAACAATAAGGGTTCTACCTCTTGTGTGGAACATAGAGTCCCCATGTTGGTGATGATCAGGCCCAATATGTATTCCCCCTTGTAGGTGTGGTGACTGGTTGTGCCATAGCACATGGATCCACAAATTGTAGTGGCTGTAGGGTGATGTTGCTGAGGGTCTGAGTAGTATCCCCAGTCAATATTTGTGTACCTGAAGTCAACCACTATAATGGTGTGTGTGAAGACCTTCATAACCTACACTGTTCCCAGGAAAGACGAGTGTGGTTCCTGGGTATGGGGGGGGGGGGTGGTCTGAACTACACACCGAACCAAAAGGAAGTTTTGCACAATGGTAGTTGTATATGTATGGCCTGTCATGCTTAGTGCAGTGGTACCAACCCAGAGGTGTGTGTATCTGTGATGTATATGGATACACACCCTACTTGTGTTGTGTGTTACAAGTCCTGTGGTCATGAAGCATGGTATAGAACATAACCTGGCAGTGCCAGTGTGCATATGTGACCCTGAACTAGGCATCCGTTAATGCACAGATATTGCTATCCCCCATACTGAGGGATAGTAAAAGATGTACATTCCTCTTTGGAAAGACTGATGATGTCAGCACCCTATAAATACAGCAGGAGAAGAGAAACCATCCAGTAATGCGAAAAGTGTGCTGTGCTAATGCGTCTCTCTCAAGTATCATAACATAGTTAGGTAGGGGTTTGAATCCTGCAAATGCTGTGTGTGTGTGTGTGTGTGTGTGTGTGTGTGTGTGTGTGTGTGTGTGTGTGTGTGTGTGTGTGTGTGTGTGTGTGTGAGGTGGCAGTGGGGTGTGTATGTATGCAATTCTCTGTGAAAGAAATGGCCTTTTTGAAGACTGGGATAACACACTAAAAGATGTACATTCCTCTTTGGAAAGACTGATGATGTCAGCACCCTATAAATACAGCAGGAGAAGGGAAATCATCCAGTAATGCGAATAGCGTGCTGCACTAATGCGTCTCTCTCAAGTATCATAACATAGTTAGGTAGGGGTTTGAATCCAACAAATGACATGTGTGTGTTTGTCACAGTTTGTCAATGTGTTGTGTGTTTTGCTTTTATTATTGTATGACATATTATTATAACAGTAATTTCAATGCACACATCAGGTATGTGTGCGCCACATACAGATATGTACCTGTGACCTTTAATACTTCCTATGTGTGAAGCCTGCCTCATATGATTACATTTGTTACCTTTGCCAGCAAGTGCCACAGCTTACCAGACCTTAGGCCATACATGTATGTTGGTGACAATGCAGGCTACTGCAGTGATCTGTGTCCTGTGCCAGCTATGTGACACACACCCATGAAAGCTTTGATAGATTAATGTGGGTGAGGGTTCATGTCTGGAGTATATGTCAGACATGTTGAAACACAGCAAAGTCTGTGAGTGATGGACATCCAGTGTAGGTGTATGGCAACTGTTGCCGATATGCATATAGACACCTTCTTGTTTAGGTGATACACCGAGGGACTGCAGAATACCTTTGGAAATGTGAATATCACAGGATAGACAAGATAACACTTGTCCACATGTACACACCATTACCCATTCTACATGATGAGTGCTACCACCTACATGGTACTGTTGGAATACTATGTTAACTACATGCCGATGACAATGCTACAGTTGTGTTACAGCAATACAGCATGGCTTGGACAACAGGTATCTATCTGTATGATACCCTTGTGGTAGTTAGGTTTGTCATGTGTAGAATGCATTGTAGGCCACTGTATGCATTTGCAGTCGTGGATGGACATATCTGTAGTGTGTTGACATGTACGTGAGACTGCTATATGCCAAAGATTATTGTTCCCAGGGATGTGTGGGGCTCAGTAAGAATGGCTACTGGTATAGTGTAGTACTGCAGGGATATCACTGACACCAGGTTCCTACATCTGTGTATCAGTTGAGGAGACACCATGTAATGACCACGGAATGTCAGGCTATGTAGGCTGTGTGTAGTACCAGAATGCAGACCATTGATGTATGGAAACCATATCACCCACAGCATACTGTCAAACCATGTCATGTTCCATGCTAACCATGTTCACAAATGTACACCTGTAACTCTGTGCTGCAAACATCACACATGTACTGTCCACACCCCAACACATGCAGGCACAGGTACACACAACAGCCATGTGTCACATGTGCAGACAGTACACTTTGGGAATTAACACTGGTGTATACAAAACTACAGTGACAATCATAGTTAATGCATCATGCATGCTTGAATATACCCGCAACGATATCATTACACTGTACTGTTAACAACATGATATTATTACTACAGTGCTATGTAGTCACCCTGTGCATCAGCACCATGCTATCCTGCTCCTGCATCAATGTTACAGATGGCAGGAGGTGGCACAGTTTCATCATATGCACAGGGTGTGTACTTGGTTTGCCAGAGTCTGCCATTGACACATCCAATCGACATGTATGTGTCTGTGTGTGTTAGTGAGGGACAACAGTACAACATGGGGCAATGTTGATGCGATGTGTGTGTGTATGTGTTAGCCCTAGGTGTTAGCATTATGTGTGTGTATATGCTTGCACACAGTTCCACCACGTGGCTGCCATATACGGGTGTTTGTGGACAGCCACAAACTGTACCTGCCAGGTCATACAGATCACTGTCTCTGGCCACGGACACAGTACCTGTACCTGGCAGAGGTGCTACGGACAGTATCAGGTACTAAGCCAGACTGGGTACTGTCATCAGAAGCAGTGGGATGTTGACTGGACACATGTCCCTGCTGAGACTGTCCAGAGCCACGTGCATGTGGTCTTCTAGGACGCTGTAATGACAGCACAGACCCAGCATTGCTGGGGCTGGTACTGGCACTATGGGAGCAGATGTGGGTTTGTTGTCGTCCCCGACGACTGCCAGCTGATGATGTTGCTGGCATATGTCCACGTCGATGCCTCAACCATCCTGCACTGTCCTGGCTCCTGGACATTTAGTTGTGGAAGAGATCTAATGTGTCCCCCCAACGCCTATCAATGACCTCGCTGATATTACGGATGGCAGCCGCAATGTCATGCATAGTGTCATTCATAGCAGTGCGATGTGCTCTAAGCTCCCTCAGACCCTATCTGGTGTACCATTCCATATGTACCTGTGCCTGCATTACAGCCCGGAACATAGCTGAAGTTGAAAGACCTCTGTAGGCACGTCTGACAGGGGCAGTACGACCATGGATGCTCCCACGAGAACCCCTGGACATCTGCCTGTGTGGTACCATGTCAGGAATCTGGCCATGGCTGCTGTGAGGGGATGCATGTGCCAATGATACCACACTACCCTGGTCAATGCCCACTGTGTGCTGTCCCTCAGCTAAGGACAATGGTGACAATGGATGTATCGGCAGGATGACTGTGCACATTGATGGGGTTGACTGCTGTGTAGTGTCGATTGGCTGACCAACAACAGACCCTGTCACACCTCCCTGTGCCATTACACATGTATCATCATTATCACTATCCCCAGCAGTGGCTTCAAGTTCCCTGCTGCACTCCACCAGAGCAACATCAGAACCTGTGAGAGGAAGATAGGAAACACAGTTTACAAATGTGTACACAATGTTAGCACACATGCACACATGCACACAGGTGCACATGCACACATGCACACATGCACACAGGTGCACATGCACACATGCACACATGCACACAGGCACACGGGCACACATGCACACATGCACACAGGTGCACATGCACACATACACACATGCACACAGGTGCACATGCACACATGGACACATGCTCACAGGTGCACATGCACACATGCACACATGCACACATGCACACAGGCGCACATGCACACAGGTGCACAGGCACACATGCACACTCCTCAGTACAGCAGATACAAACACAGACACACCTGCAATCCAACACATACACAATACTGTTTGAGGGTGGGTGACAGTATCACAAGGAAAAACATCACTCCACATGTGTCAGAATGCAGATTATGTATTGCACAGAAACATGCAGTGCAAGTGTAGACAGCCCTTGTTAATAACAGTATATGTGATATGTGTACTTGATGGTTGTGTGTAGTTGTTCAATGGTTGTCTCCACCCTGGGACACAATGTGTACAAGGACATAATAATGTTGTGCAAGTGTTACAAGCTGTGGGTGCATATATTTGCACACACACACAACACATGACGGTGCTACGCAATAACTGCTATGTGTACTTTTGTGGTCAGTGGAACTGGATGTGGTGTAGTAATGTGAGCCATGATCAACATGCTTCTTGTGGTCAGTCAACAATAATAATGTGTGCCAGACAGGCAGCTAGCATGCTGTACCTGAAGTGCAGTAACATGACTACATCTACAATTACACAGCCACTTGTTACATGGGTGTGTAAGGTGGCCAATAGTGAGCATTGCCTAACATGAATGTAGTATTTGTTCAAGACTGTTGCACAAAGACATGGTAGGCATCTACCCCTCAGGTATATCATGTGTACTGCATAGAGGATAAGTGGGATACTGAAGGGTGGCCATACAGCAGGTGTCATAATTGGACATGTGTAGCAGGCTAAGGTGTAGTGTGTATGCCAAACGTGTGTTTTGTGTGCATGTGTATCACATATGCCTATACAATGTCCAGTACTGTGTTGCCACACATGTGTGTCATGCTCTGTGTATTGCATGTGAGTGAGGCAGCTACTGAGAATAATGGGATATGCATAGTCTCACAGCAAACATGCACAGCATGCATTATGCGTAGGTGTTACATGTGTACACACTACACCTCCATATGACATGCACATGTCATTAGCAATAGTATTGTTATTACACACTCACCAGCATGGATTGGCTGCCTTGCTATCACTCCAGAGGGTCCTGCAAAAATATGACAGTGATTGACAGTGGCCACATCTGTGCCATTGATACTGTGAATATGATAAAGTACAGTAGTACAACAGGTGGCTTTCACAGGTGTACAGATTATGCTCAGAATATCAATCTTGCAGAAGAATAGGCAGGTTAACAGCTACACACACAGTACATATCTCACACATGCATAAACTACCAGTACAGAGATCAGTCAACTACAGATATGGCATGTTACCTGCACACTCCATTTCAACATGGTGGGTGGCTCTGGCCTCCATGATGACACATGTTTGTGGATGTTGTTGTTGTTGGCCTGGAGCCACAACACTTAGGAGGTGCTCCTCCACACTGGTGAGGGGGGGTGGATAGGTACCCCACCACCTGTGGCAAGCTGTTGTCTGTGGATATCAGACGCACGCTGCCGGACATGTCTAGTTAAATCACTGCAGTGATGGTGTACCTGCTCATATGTCCGGTTATGCATGCCTATGTCATTTACCCGATGGACAAGATCTTGCCACAGTGCAGCCCTCTCATGCTGGTTCTGGCTGGTCCTGGAAAACAGCACAGAGAAATTCTGCACCAGGCTCTGGTGGATCTCCTGATCCTCTGCTGCTGTATAAGGTGGGTTACATTGATGCACCATCACTCTGGAAGGAAAAGAAAAATATGTGAGCAAGTCATGTGGCACACTTAATATTCTAATGTACTGATATCACTTAACTGTCATATATAGCATCTGTCTGTATATCAGGGGATACACGTTTGATACCACATATCAGTGCTCAGCCCACAACTGTCTGAGAGTGCCTGCCACACTCCATACAACAAACTAGTATACACCAGCACTCGGCACACTGTTTGGGATACAATGCACAACCTCACACTGGGGGTATGTATCAAGCTAATGGATGAAGAATATTGTCATCCCATGCAATGAATGCAATGCACATTTACAGTTTCAACGGTAATCCACCCTGGTCTTTGATGCCATATCCCTACCTGACATATGTGCACAGTTGTTAATATAGCCAGCATACTGCTGTCACAGAGTATACATGCTTCCAGGTACACACACATACCCTGTAACATACATGTGATTGTGGCCATGGTACAGGCATCATTACACACACATTACACCTACATACAACACACAAATGTATGACGACACAGATGAGCATTAACTGTGTACCTTATAGTACTGTGTGCCTTTACTTACAGATACCTATGCATGAGATATGTAATCTGTGCAGACTACAGGAAACACACCAGACAGTGTTACCAGGGAATGTGAACATACACCATACTGTAGTGTTTAGGCCTACAACTTCAGGTAGTACAACAGTTCATATGTGAGCTGGATTCAACAGCAGTACCACTTACTGAGCATACATGTATTGCTTCTGCCTACGATGGGACACCGCAGCCGTACACAGGGAACTACAGCACAACATATGCCAATCTACTATGTTTGCAAACCGATAACTGACACATCTTTCTCTGGCCTCACACCTATGACACAAACTACCATGACAGACACAAACTCACGCTAAGCTATCACACCTTTACAGACCTTGCACACAGTCAGTTTCACACTCATTCAACCTCACATAGCTGGTATTGCACTGAGTACAGGTGTGTGTGCATTGTGTCATAGGTAGGTACTATGCTATTGGCCCTGGGCCTAGAGCAGCCTAGCCATATGCTACCCTGCCCTTTGGGACATATGTAATGTGATTTTACTTGCTCCTGTGAAACGGTTACACAGAGGTGACTCACAGGGCATATTACCTATCTCCATAACATTCATCAGGGGTATGTATGACATCTACTAATAAGGAGCCTTGTTTGTTAATGCTGGGTGGTTTAGTCCAGGGTATGGCATATTTGTGTATAGAAACCTGTACCTCCAGCATGTGCTGTTTAGTGTGGTGACAAGGATTAGGGCCCTAGGTCATGTAGGCTGGATGGATTGTGAGGTGTTGCCATGATGGTTGGCCGAATGGTATGGGTGTGACATAACTCTGTATGTCCAGCAGTGGTAACCTCTGTGTAGGAAGTATGCAATTCACTCTAGCTGTGGTTTTGTGAGTCAGTCTGTATAGGGAATGTGTTGAGGGCATTATCAGTCTTTGTTAGGTATGTCTGTGGCCTTTCCACTTGCTGTAGTTCTCATGGGAGGTACATACTGCATAAGACATTGTGAGGTGTAGAGGGGCACACTGACTTACATTTCCCTAGCTGACACACCTTTTGTGATGACACGTACCATGTACAGGGATTACAAGACTAGTGTGCCACTGTGGATATCAAAAGGGAGGCTATTTTACACCTGTGTCCCATGTTCCCTTCTGACACCTCCAGTGATAGGCAGGCAACCACCTATGTGGTAGTTAGTGGGTAACATGTTTTGGAATGGGGTATGGTGCTGCAGTATCAATACTGGTGTTCAGTCCATTCCTTGGTCACCAGGCACCTGTTGCAGTACATCTGCCCCCATGTCCCCCTCTCTCACTCTCTCTTTATATATATATATATATATATATATATATATATATATACACATATAAATATATATATATATATATATATATATATATATATATATATATATATATATATATATATATATATATATATATATATATATATATATATATATATATATATATATATATATATACGACGCTCTATATAACCATATGTATATATCTATATCTATCTATATATATATATATATATATATATATATATATATATATATATATACATATCTATAGACATTCATATCTATCTGTATATATGTATGTATCTACATATCTATCTATATACGTATGTATCTATTATATTATATGTATATACATATTCTATCTATATATCTCTATCTATACATACCTCTCTATCTATATACATATATATATATATATATATATATATATATATATATATATATATATATATATATATATATATATATATATATATATATATATATATATATATATATATATATATATATATATATATATATATATACACACACACACTTCTAAACATCCATTGCTGTACATATACATGCACATGTAGGCACATAGACTGCCCACCTTTCATGGTGGGAATATCACTTCTGAAACAGTTGTGAGACATACCATTCTGTAATAATATTGCACAGTGCTGTGCAGAATGCATTATGCAGTCCTCAGGCCGTATAGCTGTAGCAGGCCTCACTGGCTCAGTCCCACAGAAGTTCACCACCATGCCACACACTACAACCTATATTGATATGTGCACATAGCAACCTTCAACTACATATGTATGTCCAGCCTTCACTAAGAGTTGCAGTATGTCCCTTGCCCTATGCACATCTGCATATACATATAGACACAGACTGCTAACACATATGGAGCGTTCACAGTATGTAGATTATTAGATTATGTAGTTTACATTACCTTTGTCTCTGACAGCTTTTTTCTTTTGACTTGCTGGCTGGCATGCTTGCTGGCTTGCTGGCTTGTTTGCTGGCCTGCTTGCTGGCTTTTTTTTTTGGTCTCTGTCTCTATCTATATCTATATCTATCTCTCTCTCTCTCCCTCCATTTGCTGCATTGATATTACTGCATGTGTGGACTGGCAGTGCAGGCTGCTTTTGTAGATATCTGCACATGTGCATGTGATGGCCTCTGCACCAATTGGTGGCCAGCATTTAGTAATTGCATGCAGCCTGTTGTGTGGTAATTGCAGTTCTCACTGTGATTTCAGGACACTGCTATAAAATGATAGGTTAGGTAGGCGTAGGCCTTTCAGTTTTGCAAGGTGGGGACCATGCTGGTTTGCTGTGGACACTGTTGTGTCAGTCAGAAGGTTGGTATATCTCTCATATCTGAGGCTGTGTTGTAGCCACTGAAATGCATGTTGTACTGAAACCTGACTGTTGCTTCTTCCAGTGTACTCTTCTCAGTGTGTATGTTAACTCACACCTGCTAATGCTAACACTCCTGTGGGATTTGTGGATTAACTGGCATACAACAGTAGTTCTTGCAATGTGTTGCTATGGCTTTTCTATTTTCCCTTTACATTCACTCCTTGAATGCCTGATATTTGTCTTTACTGGAATGTGTTGCTATGGCTTTCCTATTTTCCATTTACAGTCACTCCTTGTAATGCATGATATATTTCTTTCAGCACTAAGTTCTCATCTGTTTGCTGTGGCTTGGTGGTACTTCATGTAGTCTGGTGAGCCCAAGGTCTGGGGTTTGACACTTACAAAGGTATTTTATTTTGCTGCTGAGCAGTACTGGAGCCTTGTCATACAGAGTGAATAAGGCACTTTTAAACAGTTGTAAGCGGGAAGCAGGAAGTCAGTGGGGCACCAGCTAGGGATGTGCAGGCTGGGTGTAGAGAAGGTCCATAGCTGCACATTTCTTTAACTGCAATAGCTGTGCATATGTTTGACATTTGCTGTAACATTTGAAACCTTCCACCCCTGAGAGAGGGGTGAGGACAACTAAGTATATTGTACTAACAGTTATGAATATCAGGCACATGCAGTGCTTGTGAACTGCTATACTGTCATTAGTATGTTAGATGGCTACATCCTTTGATATTACTGTGTTGTACTCCTACATAAGGGCATGCTTGTGGAAGTAATTCTATAGCTATTCGCAGAGTGTTTAACAGCAGACAGGCTGATATACCTGTGTGTTTTTGACACTTCCAGGCCTCAGATACTCTCAGGTATATATTTGACCAGCCTCAGGGAAAGGTACATATCAGTGGGATACACCCGTGATATATTTCAGATATTCTGCAGTTGTGACTGTGGGGTATTTTGAGCATATGTATTACTACACCATTTCTGACATGCAAGTAGTGTCTACTGTAACTTATTGACAGTTACCATTACGTGGGATTCCCCACCTTTCTGCCTACTGTGAGTACATTTCACAGGGAGTTAGTGGGGCACAGTTAACATTTGTTTGCAAATCAGGGACATCCCTGTAAATCAGTCACAGTTGGGAGGTCTGGCCTCTTACCTATTCAAATATGGCAGTGTTTATCCTGCTCTGATACTGTGTGGGGTTTGTAAGGTGCTACTGGAACATTATTACCTACTAGCATGGCTGTTTCTCTTATCACACTAATGTAATGCAATTCCACAAGAATTGCCAGTAAAGATACACAGAACAAGCTTTGTGTAATGGCCTTTCTATTTTCCCTTTACATTCACTCCTTGTATTTCATGATATATTTCTTTCAGCACCAAGTTCTTGTATATCTGCTGTGGCTGAGTGGTAATTCATGCAGTCTAGAGTTTCCAAGGTCATGGGTTCGAGACTGACATGGGTATTTTATTTTGCTGATGAGCAGACTACAGGCCTTGTCATACAGAGTGACTAAGGCACTTTTAAGCAGTTGTAAGTGGGTTTGCATGAGTTTACGCGACGCTTAGCTATGCTTATCTACGCTTAGCTAAGCGCACACAAGCACACACCCACTGACTACTGCTTAAAAGTGCTTACTCCCGCTAACACCCGTGCTATTTTCTTTTAAAGAAAAGAAAATGGGGAAATAGGAAAGTGGTGAAAAAGGGGGCACAAAGAGGGTAGGACAGTAGGAAAACAAGCTTGGGATGTGCAGGAAGGATGTAGGGAAGGCCCATAGCTGCCCAATTTTTTACCAGCAACAGCTGTGCATATGTTAAAAATTTAGAGTGACATTTGACACCTTCCACCCCTGAGAGGGGGTGAGGACAACAAAATATGTTGTACAGCCAATTGTAATTATCAGTTTACATGTCCAGCAGACATGTATGCGAAATGGGCAGCTATGTATGGGGCGTAATTTTTTTGTGGGAACAGAGTGCCCTTTTTTATTTTTTTTTCAGGTGAGAGTGGAATGTGAAGTACAGGAAGTAGGTATATTTGGGGAGGTAGGTTGGGGAAGTTAACAGACAAGACAAACAAGATGCATACAGGGGCGGAGTATGACACATGTGGAGGGTAAACACAATTGACGGGGACGGATGTTTGGATATCACAAGCCCATGAGCCCACAGATGGCAACAGTGGAACTGAGATCCCCACCCATAGGCAGTTACCACTGTGCCTTCACAGCCCAGGCCGGGGCTGTGCTGGGGGCTGGATAGGATGGCCAGGCACACCCATGAGTTGCACCACTCTCGCCTCAAGCTGGCATAGGGGATCAGTCACAGAACACCTGATCTCACTACGCACCACAGACCGGACCCTATGGAGGGAGAGTGGAGGCTCTCCTCCAGCCACACTTGCAGAGGGGGGATGTGCCCCATCCCCTGCAGCGCTTCCACCCGAAGGTGGCACAGGGCCACCGGAGGAAGAGGTCCCAGCCTGGGCACTGGTGCCAGGTGCACTTGCCAGATGAGGTGGGAGAGGTGGGTCCGCTGGAACCCGCCTTCCCTGTTGTCCTATGTTTAGCAGTATTTTATGGTATTTTGGGTTAGTAACAAACAACACCATTCAAAATTAGTTGTAACAGCATGCATCAGTATTCCCATTAACCAAACACACATGAATTCCGAACATTGAGCAGCAAGCATAACACATGCATATTTAGAACAACAGTGGACATTCCAACAGCGTGCAGGGTTGATTGGTGGCAACAGGCCATCAGGTTTGGATATGTGAACAGGGCACATGCATCAACGTACATGCAGATATATATAAACCAACAGGACAAATGTCCATGGAAATTAATTGTGAATACATGTATCCATTTTGGTGTGGAATGGCATAATTTGTGGAAATAGGGTAGGGTGGAGAAATATTACATTAACAACTTAAACTACCTATACATATACTGTACATTCCTAGTAGATGCAGATATATATCCCCTACATGTATTAGTACAGTTTCCTGTATGTAACCTTAGGAATGATGGTAATGAGGATGTTACTGCTGCATTAATATACTTTCCATTTTTATTCATATATGTTCATATCTGGCTGTGTTCAGGTAAAGCATCCTGCTACATTTGATTTATTTGGGTCTAGATAACTGTGGATGTTCAGCATTTCATACAACCATACTATCTCCATAATGCAAAGGTACAGCAACATATACAAATTGTGGGACAGACACAGTCCAGGTTCTGTACTTTATTAAAGACATTTCACTCTTTGGTTGTGGCTGTCTCATTCATTTCATTATGTAGTGAATGCAGTATACCTTTATTCCAGATTTATTACAGCTTTCTTGGTAGCTTCAAACTCTCTTTCTCACACTCTCTCACTTATTTTATATTTACATTTCAGGATGGTACTTAATTCTAGGCTTTATTAATATTTATTACTGGGTTACAACAATCCTTTCCAGTTGACTCACTTATTTCATATGGCAGAATTTACAAGGATGTATTTGACAGTTGTCTATCCTTTGTTGATTGATTACAACACTCATTTTCAGGCTGAAGCAGTTATCTGATATTACAATACAGGTGGGAACTGTATTTGAGACTTGTTTAATCTTTATTACTGGATTGCAATACTCCTTTCCAGGCTGCATCACTTATCTAATCTCACAATACTAGCAGAATCCTTCTTCTAGGCTTATTTGACCTTTATTACTGTGTTACAACACTGAACTCTTTTACAGGCTGTCCCACTTATATTCTATAACAATACCAGCAGAATAATTACTAACCTGCCTGGTGGTGCAACCTCGAAAGCCTATCAGCATAGCCTTGCCGATTCACAGAACGAACACCTGCAGCTGTAATATAAATGAAGGAATATTGTAACATACCTATCCATACTATAGGCTAGGATAGCATTTCTTACATACTTAATTACATGGATACTTACTCAGTAGTGGGGCATTGGGCATTTGGCGGGCCTCCTGGATCCATCGATTCAGTTGGTCCTCCTTTCATCGCTTCAGGTCTGCATGGTGGTGGTGGACCTGTTCACCAGTCCTTGGAATGCCTGTGGCACTGGTGAGATCATGTGCCAACTGGTTCCATGCCTCTGTCTTATATGCTCCCCATTGAACCTGGCCCTGCATGAGTTGTGCTTTATGATCATGGACTAGGAGCCAAACCATATATTTTGACTCCTCAATGACCCATCTTTGTGCTCTAAAGCGATTTCCCTCTCCTGCACCTACCATCCTGACTGCAAATGGGTACCACAATCAGTTATGGTGTTTATTCCCGCCTATGGGGCTTATATATGCCAGTTTTCCCGCACTTATCTGTGATTGGCCGTTTTGGATATTTGTCTGCTTACAGCAAACCTGCTTTGTCATGGTTATATTTTCATTTATTCCTATATGTATGGTAATACTGTATTTCTCAGTGCAACTGTCATGGCTTAGTGGTTCAGTACTTTGACTATGGTGCACACTATCCCGGGTTCGATCCTTGCCATTGCTTTTTTATTTTACTACTGTCTAGACAGGCTAGTAGGTGTGTCTGTGTGTAAAGGTGACTTTGCTACAGCTTGCCCAACGTTGCCCGACGGTAAGCTGGTTGGCGCGCTGCGCAGCTCCGCGCAAACAGCTTATGCTGGGTAACGTGTTATTTAGCCATAAGCACTCATATTAAGCTGAGTAAAGCACTGCCCTGCTACGGGCACTCATATTACACTTGCTAAAGCGCTGCTCAGCTACGGGCACTCATATTACGCTTGTTAAAGCGCTGCTCAGCTACGGGCACTCATATTACACTTGTTAAAGCGCTGCCCAGCTATGGGCACTCATATTAAGCTAGTTAAAGTGCTGCTCAGCTACGGGCACTCATATTAAAATTGTTAAAGCGCTGCTAAGCTACGGGAAATTATGATCCTTTTATATATACATAATATAGGTTTTGTTCAGAAATACATGGGCCATTTCATTACATTTTACTTAAATTAAATTTATATACATCTGGGGAATTGTTTCATACTTATTTAAAGAAAAATGAAGGGGGATGTTGTGGGGCTGGAACCGTGACCACCTATTCTTTGGGCGACGTCTCTACCGCTACGCTATTGCTACTTTGCATAATTTGCATATGTAGATCTTATATGCTTTTCAATGTCATATCTGCTAACTGTGGTTAAGCGAAGGGCATACCTGCGCAAACTAGCACAAATGCGGGCAAACATTTTGGAAATTAAAAAAAAAAAAAAAAAGGAAACTGCTATTTTTACATTTTACATATTTTCAGTAGGGTTTAGTCTGTGGGGATGTGTGGTGTTGTGTTCCTTGACATTTCAGCGGACTCGCTCGTGAGTGTTTACTTTCAGGACTCTGACTCTTCTGGGGGCGTGTCCCTTTGCTGTACTCGGCAATCGGACATGCCCTCTACTTACCGTGTTAGACTTGGGTATGATTCAGTGTGCCCTCATGAATATGCATGGCATGCTGATGTCATGCCGTTCAACTGCAGCCTCTGAGTAAGACATATTAAGTCTTACATGGAGGTTTCGTGAATCCGGCCCAATGTCTTTATGTATAATGGAACATATTTTCATCAGTGCATGGGAGTGGCCATGGGGACACCTGTGGCCAATACTTATGCAAATCTAGTATTAGCCAGTTGGGAACAGCAGACTATTTATAACCCCACTGGTAGTTTCATGAATATAAATCTACAGTTTTACAAGCATTTTGGTGATGACGTGTTCTTGTTGTGGAATAATGATGTTCATTCATTACAGTTTTTTATTGATTACCTACAGACTAGTACTGTTTTTTTTTAATTTGATGTTAATCATTTGTATGAGTCTGTTCACTTTTTGGATGTAGAAACGGTTGTTAAAAATGGCTATTTTGAAACAAGTATATATCGAAAAGATATATAAGCCACAAGGTATGTCCATTTTAGTAGTATTCATCCTAGGCACATGTACAAAGGTGTATTACAAAGCCAGTTTATAAGGGCAAGTCATTTAAATACTGAAAAAGGGAATTTCCTTAAAGAAGTGGATAGTATGGTTAATGATTTTAAGAACGGGGTTACACTGAAACCATCATTAAGAATGCTAAAGATCTAGTTATTGTTGAGATGCCATATTCTGCTAGACCATTTATGCATTCATCTAATGTTAATCAGTTTGAGAATGTGACTTGTGCTATTAATAGATACAATTTGGGCTACTGTTTGAAATATAACAATTATACAGCCATGATTAAGAAGACAGTGGGTAAGAATTGGTCTATTTTGCATTCAAATTCTGAAGTTGCTAGTCTTGTTGGTGATAAGCCTAACTTTATTTATAAGAAAGAAAAGAATTTAAAACAGATTCTTTGTAATAAAGATGCAAGTAGGAATGGTAAATCAAAGATTAAATTTAATAAATTTGGAACTGTGTTCTGTCATAATTGTGCATTTTGTATTGACATCAATGTAGATAGTAATTTTATACACCCTATCACTAAGAAAGAATTTATTATAAAGGCTTCAGGTATATGTCATACTACTAATTTGGTTTATATTGCTAACTGTGTAAAATGTGATAGTTTCTACATAGGCAAAACCAGTATGAAGTTAAAAGAAAGGATAGGGGCACATCTATCTCAAATACATAGATGTATGGAAACAAATGCACTTTTTAAACATATTTTAGATAAAGGCAATGCACAAAAGTTTAAATTTAGATTCTTGCAGAATGTTTATGTGAGTGAAAGGGGTGGTTATATTGTTAATACCACTGAAACTGCTGAATATATATAGATTAACTTTTTTAGGTCTGATGTTTCACCTGGTTTAAATTTTGCTAATAGCATTAAACCAATTCTAAAAGCTAGACGTGAGGTTTTGTAAATAATTATATTTTGCTGTTTTTATTGTAGTTTTAATTTTAAAAGTTCTTTAATTATTGCTAATGTCATTATCACATGAACTGAATGATGTTGTTTATTGGCTGGCTTCATATTTAAAAGATGGAATTTTATAAAATGTTTCTATGCATCGAAGAAGAGATTGTGTCTCAAAAGCTTTGCGTTTTATTAAAGTTTTGTGGACGTTGAACATTTGGTCTTATTTTACTTAAATTGTATTATGCCTAGCTGCAGCACACGCTTTACTCCATCCAACACTTCTAGCCAGTGCAGCTCCATTGGCTGTCTGTATTACACATGGGCCTTCATCACAGCACATGCCCTGCTTCATTCAGACAGTTATGGCCACTACTGTTCTGTATGTACCTTTGTCTTATTATATAAGTTAGGGTAAAGCTAGTGGCGTATCTGATGAGGAAGAACGATTGTTCTTTTTATTATTAATTTTTTACGTAACTTACTTTAGTCAGGTTAGAAAAGGCTTGCAGAGAAATGTGAGGTTTTATTTATCCTCTCAAATAACACCCCAACCTTCTGTTCTTCACAAGTAAGTGAAGTAATTAGTCTAACAATAGCAGCAAAGGGAAAGAAGAAAAAAAAACAACAAAATTAGGGAAAATAAGGAGTAATTGACTGATTCCAGTAACTATAATTTACTCTGTTGTTAGAGGACCTAGGGAAAAAGTCCTTTAAAGGGTGTCAAAAATGTAGACATTGTGTAAGATCAAAGTTTATGGGCAATGGTGTACAGTTTTTGCAGAACTGGACAGTAATCTATTTACAATACAAGTTTAATAAGCCAGAAAAAAATTACTTTAACATGTGCTTAACCAATAAGTTTAAATATTATACATTTTTTTCTATTTATTATTTTCTTTCTGAAACTAATGAGTCACCAACAGGATAATGGAATAAGCTGCCATCGAAAACTGACATGAGAAAAAGAGAGTTTTATTTTTTATTTTCTTTTTTTTTTTGTAGTCAAAATAATTGTTGGCTCGTTAGTTGAATACATGTGAGATTTAATAATATTTTAAAAAGTTGCTGCATAATTTGTCAGTTGACATTAAAAGTCATATCAAATGCTTTGTTGAGATAAAATTACAGTTATGTGATGTCATCCACTGTTGAGAACACTCATATAGTTCTCGATCGGGATCTCTAAAACTCATATTCTGCCTGTCTGCAAACATCATGGACCATGATATTCTAGGTTAACCCCTCTTTCCAAATCAACTTTCTTCAGACCCTCTTTGAACTTCAAAACCTCTGTGACTATTCATGGCAATAAGCATAGTGCTTTTTGTGCAGCAAGACACTGACATTTGTGAAGACATAAGGCATGTGTGCACTTTGGTCACGATGAATAGGAACATTATGCCATTCCTATCAGTGACAACGAATATGAATGAAACATACATAAGTGAAATATATAATATGACTACATCATATCTGGGTATTGTGATATTTACTTCTAGGAGACATCCAGAGAATGATTCCATGGGTAAGTTCCAAAGTAAAAAGGCACCTGGGTCCAGTAAACAACACAATAAGCTGAAACAAATGGAAATGAAAACTTTAAAAATCAAAACAAAAGTCTCTCTGAGTAGAATGAAACAACATTTATTAAAACATTAAGAACTTTCATCCCGTACCATTCAATGGGACTTCTTCAGGGCAATAAAAACACCCAGAATGAAATCTTTTATACTAAAAACATTATTCACTAATACAGTTGTTTAATTGCTCCTAATTTAAACTTAAAGAAACAGTACCAAGAGAAACTTATATTTGTACATAGAAAAATATATGAATAAAATGAATAAATATATAAAAAGAAAACATTTTGAAAAATCACTAATTAAGAAATATAAAATATGAAGAATATACAAAATATAAGAATGGCATATTCTTAATAATTTCCTTCACCTAAAATCCTTCATATTTAAGTTTTATAATTTGTCTCTTTTTATTTGACCTAAAGATGGTCTTTGCAATCTTTTTACTAAAACTATGGGCCAGATTCACAAAGGCTTGCACGGAGTCTAAGAGTAGAGTAAGACTCCATGCAGCCAACATGTCCGCCGAGCGATCCAGGAAGAGCCGGCAGGGGCGTGCAAGAGAGTTCCTAAAACGACTCTTACACGGACAGGATTAGGTTATGCAAATTACCTCATTTGCTGCTGAAAGCTATCCAAATGAGGTAAATTTGCGATCTAGGAAACCTTAACCTGTCCGAGTAAGAGTAGTGTTATTTGCAGAAATGTACTCGGCTGGCAACTGAGTACCGTTCTGCAAATAGCAAAACGGAGCCATGACAGCTCCAAATAAAGGATGTATTCAGTTGAGGAAGCATGCCAGTGGCCAAATATAAGGCCATTGGCATCTAAACATGTTGCAAATTAATAAAATAAATGTTTTTTTCCACGATCTCCGATGTTTAAGCATAGCGCAGCGCCGTGCAAACGTGCGGCGCTTTAAATCCAGAAAATAACACAAAAACGGGCAAAAATAGGCATTTAAATAAAAAATGTTATTTGCCATGCAGGTGAAAGGCAGGCTGAAGACAACATGGCCACTGAGTAGGGGTTGCTATGGGGCGGAAGCCAAATCCCAGAGATGTAACCAAGCATTAGCAGGCAATCCTATGCAGATGAGGGTAAGGATAGTGAATCCCAATTTTACATGGCATATGAGCCAAGTCTGTGGAGTGTAAGAGTAGGATAAGGGGAGTATCAGAGTAGAAGATAGGTGACATCACGAGGGGGGTATGTATGAAAGACAGTAAGCTCATTGGAGCAGAGTGGCATGTGTTTGCTGTTAGTCAGTCATCACTGGAAGGGGCGTGTCAGCAGGTATCCTAGCTAAAGGCAAGAAATTGAAGGTGTACGCTATGGATAACACTAAAGTTTCTTGTACAAATGCCTACAACGTGTTTGCGCATGTGTGCGCACGGTTAAGCCTGAGTAAGCAAGTGTTAGGTTGTGGAAACCCGTGTAACCCCATGTAAGCATGTGTGCGTGCGTGTGAGCTGGTGTGTGCGTGTTTGCACTCGTGTGCCCGTGTTGGCACTCGTGTGCGCTTGTTTGCGCAGTGCTGCCCACTGTGGCAACAAAAAAGGGAAAAGGAAGGAAAACAAATAGTAGGAAGTTAATTAAGTAGAAATAGCAGAGCTAGCAGGTAAAAACAATCAGAATCAGGCAATTACACAGGCAGTACAGTAGCCCAGCCCAGCCCAGCACTTAAAACTATGCAAGCAACATTCCACCATGTTTTTCTCAGAGACACTGCAATACTGCAATATACTAAGAGAAGTGAAAACTTAAAAAGCTCTACTGAGACAAAAAATGTTAGGGGCTGCCATTGCTTTTATAAGGCGACATATGCAACATGCTGAGGGTGGTGACAATGCAAATGCTGCTGAGCAACCCACAGTGAGGAGACGGAGAAGAGTGTACAGGCCCAGGGTAACCTACCAGGGCCTACATGAGCTGGAGATAATGGAGCGCTATAGAGTGGACAGAGACCTCCTGCAGCAAATTGTTGAGCTGTGCAGGCCATGCCTCACACACAGAACCAACAGAGGGGAACCCATTCCAGTGGAAACCAAGGTACGTGTTGGCCTTAGAATACTAGCAATAGGTACCTTTCAGAGACCAACTGGTGATATGATGGGGATTTCACAGGCATCAGCATCCCGGGTACTGCACCAGTTCCTGAATGCCATGTCAGCACATGTTGGTGAACACGTATATTTCCCTAATTCCCATAAGGTATTGGCCAGCAATATGTGTCTCTTCCAGCAAATAGCGGAATACCCTGAGGTAGTGGGTGCAATAGACTGCAAGCACATACGTATCAAAGCACCAGCCGGTGAGCGGGGTAGGGTCTACTACAACCGTAAGGGCTTCCCCTCCATCAACTGCCAGGTCATGTGTGATGCCCAGGGCATAATACTGAATGTGTGTGCTGGCTGCCCGGGAAGCTACCATGATTACCATATCTGGCATCTGACACAGCTGTACCAGACATTTGCCAATGGGGACATCCCTCATGGTCACCTAGTGGGGGATGCTGGATACACACTGGAGCTTTGGCTGATGACACCCATCAGAAATGCACACACACCTGAACAGGAACGTCATAATGAGGCACACGCACAAACACGAAATGTAATTGAGCATGTATTTGGGCTGCTCAAGTCACGGTTCTGGTGCCTGGACACATCTGGTGGAGCCTTGCAGTACTCACCAACTACATGTACCCAAATTGTCATGGTATGTGCTATGCTACATAACATGATCCTGTGAAAACAGCTGCAGCAGGAGCAGCATAGGCCTGGGCCAAACAACCACCCACCATTGCCATAGCCATCACAGGCAGAGCGTGACTCGGAGGAGGAACGACCTGAGCCTGCCCCAGTAGGCAGAAGGAGGCATGCCTAGTATGCCTTGGCCTTGGTAAAGAGGCAACGCATAGCACATACACTGGCTCAGTAGGAACTACAGAAATTATACCTCTCTCTGACTCGCACATATAGTAAAAGGGATGCCTAACTTGACACTACCTTTTTTCAAACATGTACAGAGAATGTGCTATGTGCATCTGACATAGGCAGTCCTGTAGCACCACCTGAGGCATGATTGCCATGTTTTAAGCAATATAAAGCAGCGCTAAACAGCCTTTACCACTATTTAGTATATGTAAACAAAATTGCACACACTAACTAGCACAACTCTGGGCACTGTTGAGCAATATTGGGCAACATTCAGCAGTGTTCATTAACGTTGAGCAATGTTGGCCAAGTCCGGCCAAAGTTGGGCATAGTTGAGCAAAACCAAGTAAACATGCTCATAATTGCTTTACAGGTCTTTAAGCAGTCTGGTCTGCCCAGTATGAAAATAAAAAGCAGTGACAGTCCTCAAACCCTGGATATTGTGCACTATAGTCACAGTACAGAACCACTAAACCATGACAGTATTTCACTGGTCAGACTGTATGAAGAAATGTTGATAAGTCTATGCAAAGTGTCCCATGGAAACCCTGCAGGCACAGCATAATCCTTGTAGATTTATGACACAAAGGTGAGCGCTGCAGTAAAAATACAACATGACTTTCAACACACATATAGTATAAATGTAAATATTGGGCGTGCTCACACACAACAACAAATGTAGTGGACTTCAGACAGCAACATACTGAAACGTCAGACTGGGCATGCTCACACACGAATAAATGAGGTAAATGTCAGGCAACAACATACTGAAAGGTCAAACTGGGCATGCTCACACACTTACGCTGTGTCTGAGTACAGCAGCGGGCCACACATATCTGCCAGTTGCATGTCTTAACCCAGGAACCTCTCACTATTCACCAATCCTGCCCTGTGCACACAGTTCTATGAAACCAGACACATATATAATATATTGGAACCCTGTCATAATCAAATATGTACTACAGATACATAGGTTGTTCACAGAAAGTGGAAAGGCATAGAAGATAAAAAACCTGCAATCAGTATCATCAATAAACAATGCGCACTCCAAACATTATCCAATCCAGGTTATGGAAAAAGAATCTGGGAAAGAGTCCATACAGAACCATGATGCTTACTTCAGCTATGTCATAAATAGCAATGTACACTCATATATGTCCTGAGTCAGTGCCAATTGTAAATGACTGACAATGCCAACATCCTGTCAGACAGGCCCATACATACATACCCACCTCCCACTGACAAAAGGCCCTATCATCATACTAGGAGATATCACATGTAGAATGGGTAAACAGCTCCTTCTAATGCTGAAAACACGGCATTAATAGAATTACATTGTTACCCCATATGTGTCATATGTGAACTGCAGAACAAACAGACCCTGCACCTGAACAGTCTGTTGAGCCTCACCCTCTCTGCAGGATATGAAACTGTTGAATGGGTTACAGCAACATCTGGCACACTCCACAAGTGTTGGTGCACAACAGACCATGGGAACTATAGTGTTATAAGCCTATGAAGCCAGATCTGCAAGGCCATGGAGTCCATCATGATTGAAGTCATAAACAGAGCTATTGGAAGCTCACTAACACACAACACTACCAACCTTGGTTTGGTCATGGGCAGATCATGGTTCCCATACCTACTAGACTGTTTACAAGGCAGTCACCCAGGACATACATCAATGAAATGAGCTACACATGTCCCACATAGACCTTGAATAGCCCTCTTCCGACATCCTAGACACATGTCGTATCCACAAAATCAACAACCTGTGCATAAATATGTATTGTCATCTGATGGATTGCCAACTGGGACACAGATACATCACACAAGGTAAGAATTGTGGAGTCCTGTTCAAGCTGGTAACACCTGCTGTCCCCCATGTCTCAGTCCTGGGATTGCATAAGACAAAGTGCACACACATTACCATGTCTAGTCTGATGATGTCAGCATCCTACAAATATAGCAGTGGAAATGAAAACCCCCAATAAAGCATATAGTGCATTGTGTTAATGCGTACTTCACTAGTATCATAACATAGTTAGGTAGGGGTTTGAATCCTGCAATCGCTGAGTGTGTGTTGGGGGGGGGGTGTATGTTGGTGTGTGATTTCCTTTGAGAGGAGTGCCCTTTTTGGAGACTAGGAAAATACCTGGAAAGTGGTATATTTATCTTTGGCAAGTCCCATGATGTCAGCATCCTACAAATATAGCAGTGGAAATGAAAAACCCCCAGTAAAGCATGTCGCACGTCGTGTTAATGCGTACTTCACTAGTATCATAACATAATTAGGTAGGGGTTTGAATCCTGCAATTGCTGTGTGTGTGTGTGGGGGGGTGTATGTTGGTGTGTGATTTTCTTTGAGAGGAGTGCCCTTTTTGGAGACTAGGAAAATACCTGGAAAGTGGTATATTCATCTTTGGCAAGTCCCATGATGTCAGCATCCTACAAATATAGCAGTGGAAATAACCCCCCCCCCCAGTAAAGCGTATAGCGTGTCGTGTTAATGTGTACTTCACTAGTATCATAGCATATTTAGGTAGGGGTTTGAATTCTGCAATTGCTGAGTTTGAGTGTGTGTGTTACACTGTTGGTTAATGTGTTGTGGGTTTTGCTTTTACTACTGTATGACATATCAGTATAACAACTGTATGTGCATTGCACACTTCAGGTATCTGTGTGGCATATACATATATGTACAAGTGACCTCAATTAGTTCATAGGTGTGAAGCCTGCTGTCTACATGGATACATCTGTTACCTTTGACAGATTGTGCTGCTGCTTCTCAGACCTTAGGTCACATATGTATGTTTGTGACAAGGCCAGCCACTGTAGTGATCTGTGGCTTGGGTCATCTGTGTCACACACACCCATGACAGTTTCTATAGATTAGTGTGAGTGAGGGTTCATGCCTGGGGTATATGACAGACATGTTCAAACACAACAGAGTCTCTGTCAATAACGGACAGTCATTATAGGTGTACAACAACTTTGTGGCTATGCATACAGACCCCTTATTGCTTATGTGATGCACTGAGGGACATCAGAATACCTTTGGAAATGTGAATACCAAAGGACAGATGACATAACACCTTGCTGTATGTACACATCGGTACCCGTTCTACATGTTGGGGGCTACTACCTATGTGGTGCTGTCAGGATTCTATGTTTAGTAAATGTGGATGACTATGCTATAGTTGGCTTGTAGCTTTATAGCATGGGTTGGACAACAGTTATCTGTCTGTATGATACACTTGAGGAGGATAAGTGTCACATTCAGAGAATGCATTGCAAGCCACTGTATGCATTTCCAGATGTGGACGGACATATCCCTAGTGTGTTTGCTTGTACCTAAGAGGGCTATATGGCAAACAGGAGTGGTCCCAGGAATGGGTAGCGGTCAATACCACTGGTTACTGGTATAGTGTAGTACTGGAAGGATCCAAATGCTGCTGAGTTTCCTACAACTGTGTGTCAGTTGTCAAGACATCATCTAACGATTGGTTATAGTCAGGCTGTTGAGGTTGTGTATACTACCAGAATGCAAACCAATGACAGATAGTAACAGTATCACCCACAGCATAGTGTCAAACCATTTCATACACACATGTGTACCCAAGTTAAAGCATATGTGTAGTAAAATGCATACTGGCCACCAATGGAAACTATGAAGTATTAACACTGTGTAATATAGGGCATGTCACCCTTCCCATGTGTCCACTATGCATGTACATGCAGACAGTGCACGTCCACCATGTACAGAAATATACACCTGCAAATCTGTACTGCACACATCACACACGTACTGTCCACTCACCAACACATGCTGGCAAAAATATACACAAATCCCAAGTGGCACATGGGCGGACAATACATGTATGGAATTAACACTGGTGTAAACAATACTACATTGATAATCATAGCTTTAATGCATCATGCCTGCTCAGATATACCTACAAGGATATCATTACACTCTACTGTTGACAACATGCTAACATTGATACACTGCTATAAAGTCACCCTATGCATCAACACCATGTTAGCCTGTTTCTGCATCAATGTGACAGATGACAGGAGGTGGCACAGTATCATCATATGCACAGGGTGTGTTGTTGGTTTGCCAGAGCCCGACATTGACCCATCCAATCAACATGTATGTGGGTGTGTGTGTGAGGGACAACAGTACAGCATGGGTCAATGTAGATAATATGTGTGTGTGTATGCGTTAACCCTAGGTGTTTGGTTTATGTGTGTGTGTCTGCATGCACACAGTTCCACCATGTGGCTGCCATATACGGGAGGTTGTGGGACAGCCACAGACTGTACTTGCCAGGCTGTACAGATCACCATTTCTGGCCATGGCCACAGTACCTGCGCCTGGCAGGGGTGCCACGGACAGTATCAGGTACTAAGCCAGACTGGGTACTATCATCAGAGGCAGAGGGATGTTGACTGGACCCATGTCCCTGCTGGGACTGGCCAGAGCCATGTGCACGTGGTCTTCTATGCCGGTTAATTGACAGCCCAGCCCCAACATTGCTGGGGCTGGTACTGCCACTACGGGAGCAGCTGTGACTTGTGTGTCGTCTGCGACAACTGCCAGCTGATGATGTTGCTGGCATACATCCACGTCGATGTCTCAGCCGTCCTGCACTGTCCTGGCACATGGACATGACATTGCGGAGGACATCTAATGTCTCCCCCCAACGTCTGTCAATAATCTCGGTGTAATTATGGATGGCACCGGCAAGGTCATGGATAATGTCATTGATAGCGGTGTTGTGGGCCCTCTGTGCCCTTAGTCCCTGTCTGGTGTACCGTTCCATACGTGCCTGTGCCTGCATTACAGCCCAGAACATACCTGAGGTTGTAAGACCTGTGGGGGCACGTCTGCCAGGGGCATTACGACCAGCGGTGCTCCCATGAGAACCCCTGGACATCTGCCTATGTAGTACCATTCCAGGAATCTGGGTATGGCTGCTGTGAGGGGATGCATATGCCATAGATACCACATTATCCTGGTCAATGCCTAATGTATGCTGTCCCTCAGCTAAGGCCATTGGTGATGAGGGATGTATTGGCAGTATGAATGTGCGCATAGATGGGGTGGAAAGCTGTGTACTGTTGATTGGTGGACCAACAAGAGACCCTGTCAAACCTGCCTGTGCCACAACACATGTATCATCATTACCACTATTTGTGGCAGTGTCTTCAGGTTCCCTGCTGCACTCAACCAGCACAACCTCAGCACCTGTGAGAGGAAGACAGGAAACACACTTTACAATCTGTACATGATGTTAGCACACATGCACACATGCACACATGAACACATGCACACATGCATACATGCACACATGCACAAATGAACACATGAACACATGCAAGCATGCACACATGAACACATGCGCACATGCACACATGAACACATGCACACATGAACACAAATACATTACTCATTAAAGTAGACACACACAGACACACACACACACACACACACACACACACACACACACACACACACCAACAGCAATCCAGAACATACTCATTAGTGGTTGATGGTGGAGTACAGTATCACAAACCAAAGAGTCCTATCACATGTGTCAGCATGCAGGATGTGTGTTGCTCAACAGCATGCAGTGTGAGTGTAGAGAGTCCTTGTTAATAACAGCATACATGTCTTTGATACATGTGTGTTGTTCAATGATTGGCCTCACCCTGGAACACAATGTGTAGATGGACACAACATTGCTGTGCAAGTATTAAATGCTTTTCAATGTCCTGTGCACCATCACTCACAGGTATACATACAATGGCTGGATGCACACAGCTGTCAGGTGTATATCAATGAATGGTATGTGTAATACTGTAGTTACTGTAACCGGATGTAGTGTAGTACCATGAGCCATCATCAGGCAGCATCATGTGGTCACTCAAGGCCACTAATGTGTGCCACACTGGCAACTATCTTGCTGTACCTGAACTGCAGCACTGTGGCTACATTAACCATTTCACAGGCAGTTGTTACATGGGTATGTAAGGTGTTCAAGAGGGAGCATTGCCTAACATGAATGTGCTGTGTGTTGAGGAGTGTCCACCGCCCCATGATAGGCCTCTACCCCTCAGGTATAGTATGTGTGCTGTGTGGATGACATTTGGGATACTGGAGTTTGACCTTACAGCAGGTGTCTAAATACACCATGTGTATCATATTAACACGTACTGCATATGACAAAGTGGTGTGTGTTGTGTGCATGTGTATTAACTCTGCCTATACAGTGTCCACTACAGTGTACCACAATTGTTTGGGATGCTCTGTGTATTGCATGTGTTTGAGGCAGCTACTCATGTTACTGGGATGTGCATAGTCCCACAGAAAACATGCAGAGCATGCATTATGTGTAGGTGTTATACATGTGTATATGACCTACAACTCACCCATGACATGCACATGTTATTTGCCATATCAAATGTAAAACACTCACCAGCATGGGTCTGCTGTCTTGCTGTCACACCAGAGGAACCTACAAGTATTTGAGACATTTTATCAGTGTCAACAACTATGGCATTGCTGCTGTGAGTTTGCAATTGTACAGTAGTACAACAGTTGATAGTCACAGGCATACAGATTATGTTCCAGATTATCAGTATTGCACAACACCAGGCTCTACATCTTCTAAATACACAGTACACATCTGACATATGCATGTTCTAACAATCGAGCTAACAGTAGTCTACAGATATGCCATCTCACCTGCACACTCCGAGTCAACTTGCTGGGTGACTCCGGCCTCCATGATGACACATGTCTGTTGTAGTGGTTTGCCAGGAGCCACCACACTGAGGAGAAGCTCTTCCACTCTGGTGAGGGCCGGATGTGATGCTGCACCACCACCTGTGGCAAGCTATTGTCTGCGGACATCAGAGGCATGCTGCCGGACATGTCTAATTAAATCACTGCAGTGATGGCGTACCTGCTCATAAGTCCGGTTATGCATGCCTACGTCATTAACCCGACGGACAACATCTTGCCACAGTGCAGTGCGCTCATGCTGGTCCTGGCTGGTTCTGGAGAACATCAGGGCGTGATGTTGTAGTAGGGTGGATATAATTACTTCCTCCTCTTCAGGGGAATAAGCAGGGTTGCGGTGGTGAGACATGTCCCTGGAAGACAAGAAAACAATAATTGTCAGCAAGTCATGTGGCACAACTTAACATTCTACAGTACAGATATCAATGAAATGCCATATATAACAACCTATTGCCTGTCAGTAGATACACACTTTTAATACCACATATCAGTGCTCAGCCCACAACTGCCTGACAGTGCCTGGCACATTCTATATATTAAACCATGTTCTGCACAGCAACAAAGTGAAACCAGTATGTAAGACTATACAACAGCACATGGCACACTGTATGTGACACAATGCACCACCTAGCCACAGGAGGTATATATGATGCTAATGCATACAGAAATATGTCATCCATTGAAATGATTGTGAAGTACAGTTACAGTACTACCAGTACACCACACTACTTGTTGATAACAAACCCCTACGTAACATATGTGCACATTCATCAGTATAGGTGGCATACTGCTGTACTACACTATACTTGTTGCTAGATATGCACTTATAGCCTGTAACACACATATGACCGAGGCTATGTTACAGGCATACCCACACACACACATCAGACATACCTACAAGACATAAAGGTATGTCAATCCTGATGAGCTTTACCTGTGTACCATACAGTACTGTGTGTCAGCACTTAAAAAACCTTTTGCCTGAGGTATGTAATGTGTGAGGAGTACAGGTAACAAACAAAACAGTGTTTCCAAGCAATGTGGATATACACCATACTGTGCTGTTTAGGCCTACAGCTTCAGGCAGTACTACAGTTCATACGGGATTTATATTCACTAGTGTTAACAATCAATAAGCATACATGTACTGCTTTAGCCTACAATGGCACACACCAGTCAACACCATGGGACTATGTCACACCATATGCCATACTGCTTTTCCTGCCTAGCAATGGCATACATATCTTCTGTGGGGATCATAGATAGAACACTACATACCATGATATGAACAGTTTCCCACTAGGCTATCACACATATACACAACGTTGACACATTCACCTGCACATTCACCATCACACTCAGTCAACCTCACATAGCAATTAATGCAACATGTACATGCATGTGTGTATCGGGTCCTAGGTAGCTAATGGGCTATTAGCCATAGGGCCTATAGAAGCCTAGCCATATGGTACCCTGACCTTCATCACCCATGTCATTTAAGTTCATGCGCAGAGCCACAGAGGTGATTCCCGGGTTGTATTTCCTATCTCACATCCATTCATCATGATTATTCATGATGACTGCTAATGAGGACCTTTCTTTGCTATTGATAGTAGTTAGTTCCAGAGTATGGTATGTGTCTGAGATGAGAATGTACCACTCCAGCATGTTCTGCTTTTTGATGTTACAAGGTTTAGATCAGTACAGTGTGTAGCTTGTAGGGATTTTGATCTGTTTACATGGAGCATGTCCAACACCTGTGGGTTTGGCATAGCTTTGTATGTTAGGCAGAGGTTGCCTCTGGGTAGGCAGTATGCAACACAGTGTAGCTGTGGTTTTGTAAGACAGTCTGCATAGGGCATCTGTTTGAGTCTGGTAATCCTCTTTGTGAAGTATGTGCCTGGCGTCTACAGTTGCTGTAGATGTCTTCTGAAGTACATACCACAAGGGCCATTGTACTCTATGATGGGTTTTATGACTGATGAGTAGAGTGGAACACTGACCTCTTTTTCCATGGATGACACACCTTTTCTGATGACATGTGGACTGTACACAGTTTACATGACTAGTGTGGCACTGGGCTTATCAAAAGGGACACTATTGTCCACCTGTGTCCCATGGTCACTTATCACACTTTTGGTGTGCAGTAGACTATCACCTATGTGGTAGTTCATGGGTACAGGGTTTCTAACAAAAGGGATGGCAATACATGTACAACACTGAGCTTGAGCGTACATATAAACATACATTGGTGTACATATAGATTTACATATAGGCACATAAACAGTCCACCTTTCATGGTGGGAATATTAATTATGCAAAGGTTGAGAGGGATACAGTTATGTAATAATATTGCACAGTCTTGTGCAGCATGCATTGAAGATATTCACAGCCCATGTATCTTTAGCAGGACTCCCTGTCTGGAAGACTGAAAACCTAACAAATCATACCCACAGCATTTAAACACCACATGTCATATACCAGCACTGTATGCTGTCTTGTTTGCCACACACTATAACCTACATAACAATATGCACATAACCTTCACCAACATATATATGTCGACCCTTCACAAACAGTTGCAGTATGTCTCTTGCTCTATGCACATGTACAGATGCTAATATATCTGACACATATATATCTCTCCATATGTGTGTGCCATGCACACACATGATCCACACTGTTGTAAGTCCGTACACCTCACGGATGAGCTGTTGGGCCTTGCTACAACATGAACAGTTGGCACATTTGTGCACACAGTAATATTACAGGAAGTATATATAGCTGCAAATGCTACCTTACTATACTAGCCTGGTACAGCAGTTGACAATGCTAAGCTACACATTATATGACTGTCATGCATGTCTTACTCTGTCACATCCAAGTTTATATAGCTGTTTGCACTACTCCCACAAACAGCCATTATACACAGTACTGTACAGAACATAGATAACATGATCAGATGTCTGGCATTTAATGCTGAGCTACATTTGTCGCAGTTATGTCCCACTGCACACAGCTACACACTAATTTGTTCATGGCAGTAGTTATGCATGGCATCAGTGCATACTTACCAACTGCTGCCACATATGCATGTTTCGAAGTATGTACAGTACTCTTCATAAACATCTACTACTTGCCGGTAACTACATATCTGTTACATACCTGTTTGTCATTTGCAGGTCCGTCTGTGTATGTTGTGACAATGCTATATACTTTGTTTTCTGTCTGTTTGGAATCGGTTAAGTTATGGTTGTTTTTACTTATATATTTTTTTTTTGGTTATTAATTAAGTTTTTTTTTTACTTAATTAATATTTTAGTTTCGTAATTCAGTAACTTTATAGTTTTACTTAATTTTTTTTTTTTTTAGTATTTATTTTTTGTCCTCTCCTGGTTGTAGCTACACTCCAAGTCATGCAATGTAATGATTGCATGTGGGGATAGCAAGTACAGTCTGCATTTATAGGTATCTGCGCATGTGCATGTGATGCCCTCTGCACCAATTGTTGCCCAGCATTTGGTAAATGCATACAGCCTGCTGTGTGGTAATTGCAGTACACACTCCCATAGTAACTCACTGCTATAAATTGCTAAGTTATGTAGGTGTAGCCCTTTCAGATTTCCAGAGTGGGGCCCATGCTTGTTTGCTGTGGACACTGTTGTTCCATTCAGAAGGTTGGTATACTTCTTATATCTGAAGCTAGGTTTGTAGCCAGTGATGTACATGTTGTTCTCAGACCTGACTGTTGCCACTTCCAGTACAGAGATATCAGTGTAGAGTTTAACTCACCCCTACAAATGCTTACACAAGATATATGTGAGTATGTAGTTTCTTTTCTGCTTAAAATTAATAGCACAGCCAGTGATTCTCTCTTTGCAAACTCTGTAAGTAGATCCTGGAACTCTCTTCCAGCTGATATTACCTTTACTTTCCACCTTCGGTCAATTTAAAACTAGACTCAAATAACATTTGTCACTTAACTGGCTATGTCAATGTATCAAGCCTGGCTAACTCTCTCTAGAATGTGTAAAAATCTGTTAACCAGTTTACTGTGTAATTTAATTTAATCCTGACTTGTGCTCAGGATTAACTGTAACCTGTGGAACTTGTTTAACTTGCTTACTTATGTAATCTCTGTAAATAGTCTGTTTGTAATATGTAATGCTGGTATTATGTAATGCTGTATCTGCTTACCTTTGGAGCTTTTCTCCCCGTGCCTCCGCTGAAAATGGACATGCATCCAGTCGGACTATCCTGGTCAACAAATGTAAAATAAATAAATAAAATAATTATATGAATAACTACCATACAGAAGTAGTTATTGCAATGTATTCTTTTGGCACATGAACTGTTTGTGAACTGTCATACTGTGAATATTAATGTACTCACTTCTGCAGGGTTTGTGCTTTTTATTGTTGACATTAGCGCAGGATTCTCAAGAGAACCGGACAATTCCAGTACTGAGTATGCCTACCTACATCCTTGGTAGACCCTGAACACACAGGTATATTGTAAATTTGGGGGGGAGGATGCAGATATACAGAGTGCATTATGTATTATTGTGTGAATGTTATCTTACTGCACTTAAAGGGTTGGTGTGTACCTGTTAGTTTACTAAGGCAGGTGGTCTGTCTGCATAGTTCCCAACTGTGAACCAATCCAAATGGTAGCCGGATATTAGCCTGTTATTCATTGTCTGTGCAACCCATAGGTGTTTACAGCACTGGTACAATGGAATTGTTACAGTCAGTTGCTACCAGTACATGGCTACATCCTTTAGTATTTCTGTGTTGTACTCCTACAGAAGGGTATCCTTGTGGAAGTCCTCCCAAAGCTATTTGCAGAGTGTGTAACAGCAGTAAAACTGATATGCTTGTGTGTTTGTGCCTCTGCCAGGCCTACAAAACACTCAGATTCATACTTGCATGGTGTTTGGGATAGGTAGTTGAAAGTGAGGTGCACCTTCCAAATAATAGGGACAGTAAGTGTAAACTAGAGTGAAGCAGTGCATATGGATTAGTACACCTTTTATGAAGTACAAGCGGTGTCTACTGTTATTATTGTCATTATTCATTGTGTAATACCCCACCTTTCTGCCTAATGTCAGTACTTTTCAGATGGATTCAGAGGGACACAGCTAATATATGTTTCACACTCAGGGACATCCCTGAAAAGTAGTCACATTTGGGAAGTATGGCCTCCGCCCTATTCAGATATGCCAGTGTTTGTCCTGCTATGATACTGTGTGGGGGTTGTAAAGTGCTTCTGTAACATTATTTGCTGCTAGAATGGCTGCTTCTCTCATCACAGTCATGTAATGCAAATTCCACAATTGCTGGTAAAGATCCACAGAACAAGCTTTGTGTTATGGCCTTCCTATTTTTCCTTTACATTCACTCATTGTAATGCATGATATATTCATTTCAGCACCAAGTTATTGTAAATCTGCTGTGGCTTAGTGGTTTTTCATGCAGTCTAGTGTGTCCAAGGTCTGGGGTTCGAGACTGACAGAGGTGCTTTATTTTGCTGCTGAGAAGAACAAGGGCCCTGACATACAGAGTGACTAAGGCACTTTTAAGCAGTTTTAAGCGGGTTTGCACAGATTTGTGTGATGCTTAACTAAGCGCATACAAGCACACACTCGCGCACCCCTGCTTACTACTGCTTAAAAGTGCTTACTCCTGCTAACCCCCGCACTCATTTCTTTGAAAGAAAAGAAAATGGGGAGATAGGAAAGTGGTGAAAAAGGGAGCACAAAGAGGGAAAGACAGTAGGGAAACCAGCTCGGGATGTGCAGGACAGGTGTAGGGAAGATCCATAGCTGCCCATTTCTTTACCAGCAACAGCTGTGCATATTGCAGAAATTTGGAGTGAAATTTGAAACCTTCCACCCCTGAGAGAAGGGTGAGGACAACAATATATGTTGTACTGCCAATTATAATTATCAGTTTACATGTCCAGCGGACATGTGTGCGAGATGGGCAGTTATGTATGGGGCGTAAATTTTTTGTAGGAACAGCTTGCCCTTTTTTTTTTTTTTCAGGTGAGAGTGGAATGTGAGGTAGGGGAAGTAGGTATGTTGTGGGAGGTAGGTTGGGGAGGTAAACAGACAAGGCAAACAAGACACATACAGGGGTAGAATATGACACATGGGGTGGGTGAACACAATTGACGGGGAAGGATGTTTGGAAATCGCAAGCCCATGAGCCCACAGATGGTAACAGTGGAACTGAGATCCCCACCCATGGGCAGTCACCACTGCACCTTCACAGACCCAAGGGTGGCTGTGCTGGGGGCTGCGTAGGAGGGGCAGGCTCACCCATGAGTCGCGCCACTCTTGCCTCAAGCTGGCATAGAGGATCAGCAACTGCGCGCTCGATCTCCCTATGCACCACAGCCCGGACCATTCGGATTGTGATGGGTGGCCCTCCTCTGGCCACACTTGCAGGGGAGGGACGAGACCCATCCCCTGCAGCGATTCCACCTGAAGGTGGCACAGGGCTACCGGAGGAGGAGGCCCCAGGCTGGGCACCGGACATGCTGGTGCCAGGTGCCATCGCCAGCTGAGGTGGGAGAGGAGGGTCTGCTGGGACCAGCCTTCCCAAACGTTCTATGTTTAGCAGGATTTAATGACAATATGGGTTAGTAACAGACAACAGCTTTCCAAATTAGTTGTAACAGCATGCAGTAGTATTCCCATTAACCCAACACACAGGTATTCCAGCAGTTGAACAGCAAGCATAACACATGCATATTTAGAACACCAATGGACATTCCAACAACATGCAGGATTAATTGGTGGCAACAGGCCACCAAGGTTTTGGTATGTGAACAGGACACATGCATCAAAGTACATACATATATTTATAAACCAACAGGACATATGTCCCAACAATGTTTTTGAGATTACACATACCCATTGAGTTGTGGAATGGCATTATTTATGAACATAAAGTAGGGTTGAAAAAAATCCATTAACAACTTGTATATACTTATAACTGTACTCTACATTCCTACAGACAGCAGGTATATATCCCCTACATGTACTATTACACTAGGCAGTGTCCATGAAATTGTGAATTGGATTTTGATAGTTGTTTATATACCTGACCCGTATCTGACATACAAACTGTTCCAGATGTAGATGTTACTGCTACATATTTATATATTTCATTTATATTCATATATCTACATATCTGGCTGTCTTCAGGTGATATTTCAGCTACATTTAAACAGACCCCTACATTTCTAGGAGCACATTGACATTTCTGGGGATCACATTCACAAGCTACTCATGTGCCAGATTAACCTGTACATACTAGCTATGAACCAACAGTTGAGGACTGTATTTATGCTTAAGGGCTACTGGCATTCCCTTCATCCACTTCATATGGACCTGCCCAATTGTGGATTGACTACATTTAATACAACTGTACTATCTCCATAATGCAAGGCTATTACAACATATCAAATAAAGTGACACAGACACAGTCCAGGCATTCTACTTTATTAATTACATTACACACTTTTTTAGTGGCTCTCTCATTCATTTCATATTTTGGTGCATGCAGAATACTTTTATTCCAAACCTATTATACCTTTATTAATGGGTTCCAACACTTTTTCACACTCTCTCACTTAATTTATATTACAATACATGCAGAGACTTTATTGACGGCTTATTAGACCTTTATTGATGGGTTACAACACTCTTTTTCAGGCTCTCTCACTTCTTTTATATAATAATCCATGCAGAAGAATTACTAACCTGCCTGGTGGTGCAGCCTTAGCAGCCTATCTGCATAGGCTTGCTGATTCGCAGCACAGACACTTGCAGCTGTAATGTAAATGAAGGGATATTGACACATGCCTATCCATAATATAGACTACAACAGCATTCCTTACATACTTCATTCCATGGCTACCTACTCAGTAGTGGGGCATTTTCCATTTGACGGGCCTCCTGGATCCATTGGGTCAGTTGGTCCTGCTTCAGTCTCTTCAGGTCTGAATGGTGGTGACGGACCTGCTCACCAGTCCTTGGGATGCCTGTGGCACTGGTGAGGTCATGAGCTAAGCTGTTTCAAGCCTCCGCTTTAAACTCCGTACCTTGAAACTGGCCCTGCAGGACTCTAGACTCATAACGATGGACAAGGAGCCAAACCATGTATTTTGACTCCTCAATGGCTGACCTTTGCACTCTAAAGCGATTTCCCTCTCCAGCTCCAGCCATTCTGACTGCAAATGGATACCACAATCAGTTAATGTGAGTATTCCCGCCTATGGGGCTTAAATATGCCTCATTTCCCACACTTATTTGTGATTGGCCATTTTGTAAAATTCTCGGCTGGCAGCAAACCTGCTTAGCAATGGTTAAACTTCCATTCATGAGTATATGTATGTTAAGAGAGCATGTTTCTGCAAAGCTGTCATGGTGTGGTGGTTCAGTACTTTGACTATGGTGCACAGTGTCTTGGGTTTGAGCCTTGTCATTGCTTTTTATTTTACTACTGTCCAGACAGGCTAGGGGGTGTGGCTGTGTTTAGGCGACTTTGCTCAACTTTGCTCTACGTTGCCCGACGTTGTTCAACATTGCCCGACGGTGAGCTAGTTGGCACAGTGCACAGCTCTGCGCAAAACTATTGCACTGGGTAAAGCACCGCTTAGCTATGGGCACCTATATTGCGCTGGGTAAAGTACTGCTTAACTATGGGCAACTATATTGTGCTAGTTAAAGCACTGCTTAGCTATGGGCAATTATATGTCAAGTTCCTTCTTATATTTATATATGTATACATTTTGTTCACTGATACGTAGGCCATTTCTATGCTTTTTACTAAAAGTTTATTCTTATATGTCAGGTATTATTTCATATACTAATTTAAAACATATAATAGAAAGGGGTGTGGGGGGACTAGAACCGTGAATGCTTCCTCTTTGTGCATAGGCTCTACCACTATGCTATTGCTATTTGGCTTAATTTGCATAAACATTTCTTATTATGCTCTTCGATGTCGACATTGCTAACTGCAGGTAAGCAATGGGCACACCCGCGCAAACACGAGCAAATATGGGCAGCTATATCGGGAATTATAAGAAATAAGTTAAAGGTTTTACATTTTATAACTGTACTGGGGCTTTACAATGTGAGGGAGTGTGGTGTTGGGTATGTAGACATTTGAGAGGACTCGCTCATGTGTGTTGACATTGCACAACTCAGACACTTGCAGGGGCTTGGACCTTTGGACTGCTCGGCAGTCGGACATGCCCCCTGCCTTCCTGCATGGTCCGTGTTAGACTTGGAGTGGAGTCAGCATGCCCTCATGAATATGCATGGCACGCTGATGTCATACCGTTCAACTGCAGTTTCCAAGTAAGACTTATTTAGTCTTACAAGGAGGATTCGTAAATCCGGGGGTATCTCTTTGTTAAAGATCTAAGGCTTACTTTTTTAATATGGTGAGAAGGGACAGATTTTCATTAATACCTGGAGGTCTGGTAGAATTTAATTTTATTATGCAATGTAATTCTTTAATTACTATTTCTAACTCTCACCAACATCCCATAGGGCTGTAACGCACCACTTCAAGTATGCCAAACTTAAATCTAGTGACTCCCAGGCATTCTAAGGCATGCTTATAAAATGAGTTATTAATATTTGCTTTGAAAATAGCATATAAATGCTCATCAATCTTTTTTCTAAACTGTCTCTCTGTCTTTCCAACATAAAACATCCACAGAGTGGTGGAGACTGACATCAGAATGGGGGATGTAGAAATGAGGCTGAGTTAATGGAAATTAGATGGATAATCTTACTGCACATATGGGGAATGGATTAAATGAACATATCCCTTTATGCCTGGTTTTAAAATCTATGAGTTTGAGGAAAAAGTAATTTCTGCACACATATGATGTTTTTATTTTTATATTTTTTCTTTTAGATATTTCTTAAATGTATGTTTTTTGTTTCATGGTTCATAGAAATCAAGTGGCTGTATCTTTAAATATGCGATTCCTATTATTGGTTAGTTATGTAACAGTGATATATTTTAAATGTGGATGTTGTATGTTCTCACTTTTAGTCTAAAGAAGCAATTTTATATAGCAAAAGCACTTACCAGTTTTACTATTAAATATGTTCATTTTTATATGGTGGTTGTTTTACTCAGTCGTGTTTCTGTGCATCTGTGTTTTTTTTATCATTTAACATTTAGAAAAATGCATAGAGCTGTCAGAACCAGGCAGCTCAGGAAATTCATAAATAAAACACATGGGTGGTCCACCACCACAAATAAACTATACAGCTAAATAAAGAAACTCCTTAAATTATTTTGTAAATTCAAAATCCATGCTTTCAGGAATAACATCAAAAGTAAAAAAAAAAAATCTAAGGTAGCCTATGAACTTAGGCTGGCCTCTGAAACCAAAGATAATTAGAAGTCATTGTACAGCTATGTTAGAAAACTGAAAAAAAATTCCAACATTTCTCAGAACTTATTCATAATTGGGCCTCCTGTTTTGACCTAAATGTCATTGCCAATATCCTTGCAAATAAATGTATTGTCAGCTTCATCCCTGAGACCTCTATTCAAAGCCCCACAATATTTGAATTCCTTGCTTTCCCAATTATCTCTAATGATAATTTATTAAAAATGCTAGCCAAGACTTTGGCACAATGGTTAAGGTTTTTATCTCACAGACACAAGGTACAGAGTTAGACTCTCACATCTGAGTGAAATTGGCTAGGACTAAATGACCCACAATTACTGCTAGCTTACTACATATTTGTAAACCTAAAAATACTTCCTCCATGTGGCTTGATAATATATCTGATAATATACCTGTTTGCTTATTTAATAGAGTTAAAAATGCCCTTGCAGATACACTCCTCAAGCTGTTTAACTTAAGCTTAGGTACTAGCTTTGCCCTTGATGAGTGGTGCACAACAGTGGGGATGCCCTTCCCTAAATGTGCCTTTACAATTCACTTGGATAATTACAAACCTATCAGCTTTAAAAGCCTCATCTGCAAAACCATGGAATATACTATAAAAATAAGTTATGTACTTACCATAACATTCCATCTCCATTATCAATTTTCATTCTTTCCTTATGAATGGGTTTGGATCTGATCCATTGGCTCTAAATCAGCCAATGCTACAACTCACAGCCACCAGATCTCTCGAGTTTCTCCCTTACCCACAATGCACCCTGCCAAATACCTCAGATCTTGTTTGCTGGATAGACAGAAAATATGGGAAGCCATATCCAAAGTCATATAAACATGAAAATGAACCTATTCAGAGATCATGTAACTGCTCATTCCTCCAGAAGTCATGGACGGGGTAGGTTGGAGGGGATGTGAGGAAAGAATAAAGATCGACAACACGGATGGAATGCTGTGGTAAGTACATCATTTTTTTATCTGATGTTGCTAATCTTTATTGTATCCTCACAAATGGCACAGTGTTCCTAGCTACTTGAATCCATAATGAACTCAAGGAAGGATATTCCTGAACACCACAGAGACCAGATCCAATTTGTAATGAGTAAAAAAGGTATGAGGAGTAGCCCAAGTTGCTGCTGTGCAAGTGTCATCCATAGATATCGTATATTGAAAAGCCATGGAAGTAACCACAGATCTGGTAGATGTGCATTCAATGGATGTGCAAGAGAAATGCCTAATTTATTATAGACAAAGGAGATACAATTTGTTAACCACTTTGAGAGAGTAATTTTAGAAACTGATTTTTCCCAATTTTGGTCCAGAAAAGGAAACAAATAGTTGGTCTGCTTTCCTGATTCTTTCTGTTCTATGCAAATAGAAACATAGCTATGAGCATCCAGTAAATATAAAGTATATATTCTCTTTTGTTGGTAAATTTAAGCAAAAATATTGGCAAATTGATAGAACAATTTACGTTGGATTCTGATACCACCTTTGGAACAAAGACCAGATTGGTATGTAAGGTCATGCTATCTTTGTGAAAAACCAAGTAAGGAGTTTTAGAAGATAGAGCTTGGATCTCAGAAATCCTTCTTGCGGAAGTGATGGCAACCAAGAAAATGGTCTTATAAGAAAGAAATATAAGATCACATGTAGCTGCTGGTTCAAAGAGAGATTGTGTGAGAGACTGCAGCATTAAACTTATGTCCTATGGAGGTGTAGGGCCTTTAAAAGGAGGCTTTAGAAGGAGTGTACCTTTTAAGAAAGACTTGCTCAACTTGTGAGAAGCTATAGGTGCACCTTTCAAACCTGTATTATAATTTGAAATTGCTGCTAAATGTACCCTAATGGTTGAGGTACCAGCACCATTCTGAAAAAGGTGAGCAAGGAGATCTAAGATGTGATAAATAGAGGCTGAAAAGGGATCTAGTTTATGCTGCTGAGCCCAAATGGCAAACTTTTTCCATTTATTAGAATATGTTTTCCTTGTCAAGGGCTTATGGGAAGACATAATTATATGTCGGACAGGTGATGAGAGCATAAATTGTCTGGCTACTAAGGGAACTGGATAAACCAAGAAATCAGATTGAGATTTGGTATATCTGGGTGTGGCATGCCCGTCGGGAAAGACAGGAGGTCTGGAGTGGGATCTAGGTTCCATGGTAGGTGAACCAGGTGAGGCCATAGGAAGGGAAACCAATTTTGTTGAGGCCAATAGGGGACAATGAGGATCACTGTGCTCTTTGACCTGGCAGCTTTTTGCAGAAATTTTGGAATCAATGGGGTTGGTTGGAATGCATAAAGGAGACCAGGGGGCCAATTGTGAAGTAGAGCATCCCTCTGTGATTGTCCACATGAGGAATCAGAGCAAAGTAGTCACTGAACTTGTTGTTTAGGGTAGAGGCAAAAAAGATTGCAGCATGGCTGGTCCCATTGATGGAAAATCTCCTCCGCCACCTTCTCATTGAGGGACTACTCATGTGGATGTTGTATGCTCAGTTTGTCCACAATCACGTTGGATCTCCCCAGAATTTGCATCACTAAAAGAAAGTGGTCTGAAGAGATCACCCACTGCCAGACCCTGAGTGCTTCTCAACACAATGGGCATGATCTGCTTCCCCCCATTTGTTGATATACCAGATGACTGACATGTTGTCCATTTGAATTGTAATCATCCCCGTAGGAAGAACATCTTGAAATGCTTACAGCACCAAGAAAATTGCTCTCATCTCTAGAACATTTATATTCAAATTGGCCTCTTTGGGGGACCAAGTACCCTGGAATGTCCTCTCTAGATAATGCCCCCTACCCTATTTGGGAAGCATCCATGGTCACTATGGCCTTGAGCTGTTGGGGAATGAATGGATGGTCATGGAGCAGTTGATCAGACTGGATCCACTGGTAAAGATCTCTTCTGCACATGATGGCAATTTTTATCTAATATGACATTGACTGATAACATTGACCACTGGGTAGCCAGTATCCACTGAGGGATCTGCATGTAATATCTGGCCAACAGAACTAATGTTATTACTACAGCCATGAGGCCCAGAGTTCTGAGGATTGTGAGGACTGAGATTGATGTATTGTCTACACCCTTCTTGACCTGTGGCCTTATAGTTAGATGTCAGTGAGGAGGATGGGAAGCAATGGCCATGTTCTTGTTGAGCAGTGCACCAATAAATTCCAGTGTCTGAGTTGGTTGGAGTTGTGATTTGTTGTAATTTATAGTAATTCTTAGGATAGCACACATGTGGAAAACTTGATCTCTTGACTGTATAAGTTGCTGCCTAGTCACAGTGGTAACGAGCCAGTCATCCAGGTAGGGAAACACCTGGAATATCTGCAGTCTAAGGTGCGCTGTTAGTAATGCCATGTATTTGGTAAATACCCTGGGGGCTGTGGTGAGTCCAAAGGGCAGTACTCTGAATTGGTAATGACTAGCTCCCAGCCAGAAGTGTGGGTACTTCCTAGCCTGTTCATCTTCATGTGATAGTAGGCATTCTGGAGAACTTATTGTTTTTTCAATTACCTGGTGAGGTGGGGGGTGAGTCCCACTGGGGCTTTCACTTCTGGCTCCAAGCGCTCGTCATCCAGGTGCAACCTGCTCCGGGGACAGTGTCAGGTGGGGAGTTTTACTGGGAATGGCACTCCTGTCAAAGAGTAATACAGGTGTCCTAAGGTGAGCTCAGAGAGGGCAGAAACCTCCTGTGGAGCAGATGGGCAAAAGCTCGCTTGTTCTTTATTTTCAGTATGACTATAGACTGTGAGAAGTGGGCCTCATGATCCTTCTGGCTTTTTGGGTTTTAAGCAGGAGGTGTCAGAAAAGTTACAACAAGGATAACTGGCTTGTGGTGGCCAAGCATTCATAGTGACATTGTTTTTTGATCCTTTGACGTTGGATCTTCCTATCATTGTGAAACAGAATTCACTAAGCATTAGACTGTTCACCCACTAATAAGGAACGTGAGCTGGGTTTAGACGATCTTGAGACAGATTAGTGTTACCCTACTGATGATGTGTTGTTGAAATAGTAATCCTGCTCATCCATGCCCAGAAAAGGGAAAATTGACTGAACTGTGGCCATCTGCAACATTGTTCATTGAACAGATTTGTTTAGATTTGTGAGATCCAAAATTGGTCTTCATTCCCCTGTCTTTTTTGGCACTAAAAAGAACCTTGAGTAAGTTCCGGATCCTATCTGGACTGGTAGGACCTCTTGGGTGACTCTTTTTTCTAGCACCTTTCAAATTTGAATTTCTTCTTAATCCCTTTGACTGGGTGGAACATTGGGGATTTTCTTGGGAATTGGGGTGGAAGCGAAAATGATATTATATAACCTCTGGATATAATCCCCTGCACTCAAGTACTTTTTGTTAATTCTAGCCAGGTTCTCTGGTAAAGGGACAATCTCCCCTGACTGTATCCAGAGGTGGACAGTCAGGCCTCCATTCAATAACGCTGGTAGGGTTTATCAAAGAAAAATTCGCATGAACCCTGGTTTTGCAGACCACCTCTGCCACTAGGGAGACAATGTCCATTGGAGTTCTCCCCTCTGCCTCTGGTGGCACTTCCTCTACATGTGTCATGGAAAGGACCTTGGGATTTCTTGAACCACAGTTTCTGGCCACTACATTGATTCCTGGAGAAGGATCTCTAGGACACCAAAAAATGTATGCCCATGCCAGACAAGGTCTTACCATTTTTTAACATCTGGAGAGGGTCTGTTTCACTTTAGGGCCAAAAAGGGTTGTTCTGTCAAAGAGAGCATTGACAAAATTGGACTTAAATGGCTCCGCAAAGTCGCATAAGCACATCCTCCTCTTGGAAATGCCTGAATCTGCAGCGCTTGAGTTTCCTTCCACTGTGTTGGAAATTAACCTCATGGAACTATTAGACATAGCCTGTAGGGTTGCCAACTGAGAAGTTACAGAATCCTTAACCTCTGCAGATATAGTTCTCAAGACAGTATTTGATTAGTCTTTGATCAAATCTCTCTCTGAAGTCTAACAAAATGTGCCAGATAGCTCAGCGATCAAAATGCAAAAGTTGCTGAAGCAAAGACATGTTTCCCCAGTCTGTTCATCACCTGCAACTCCCTGTTGGGGGATGGAAAGTGGAACTCTCATCAGCTAGTTCCTTCTTTGTGGCTGCCGCAACAACCATGACATCAATTGGAACCTCTTTCCTCCAAAATCCTCTGTTTGCAGGTGGTGCCATTATCCTGTCTGGTCTCTGAGGCATTGGATCTATGGAATCAGGCTGCTTCCATACCTGCTTAGAGATCATGTCTATGATCTTAGCAGTGGGTGAAGTCACCCAGGAAGTACAGGATCCTATACTGAAAGACTGTAACAGAATGGATTTCTTCAGCATAGGGTTGGAGGATGTCCAGCCACCTCTCTGTTTCAGGATCTCTAGTATGTCTCCAAAAGGAACATCTTCAGGAGGTGACCATAGGGACCCTTTGCCTTCATTGAAATCCATGTCTTCAGTGACAGACTCCTGTTGGGAGTCTAAGTGCTTCCTCTTGCGCATCCTTTTCCTGGGTACTTCCTCAGTGGGATGTTCTGAGGAAGTCTCAGAAGAGGAAATTGAAATTCCGTGAGAGGAAACCTGAGGTTTCAGTACAGGATATCCCCATGGAGAGAGCAGTTGAGGCTCTAGATGCTGGGGCATCTTGGAATAGGTAGGATCTCAGGGGAAAGGCTCCATCAGGGCTGCTGAGGCAGCAAACGCTAATCTTTGCAGCCTTGAAGGCACAGCTCAAAGGAGTCAGAGAGAGGCTTGGTCTGAGAAACTGGGTTTCCAAATCCTAACATCCCACCAATCCATCCGCACCGACCCCAAGGAATAAGCCAGAGCCAAACTGTCCAGTGTTGAGGTGCTGAGGAACAGAGATGGCTCTGAAAACGTTGGAGTCAAATGCTGCACCCCACACCTGACAGGTAGGCTTCAGCTCCAAGAGCTCTCCTTATCTAAAACATAGGAGGTCTATCAGAAGATGTTGGATCTGAGGATACAGAGATCCATGGATCCGAGACTGATGGATCTGGATGACTGAGAACCTGAAATTCTAAGACAGCAAATGGAGTTAGAGGAGGAACTTGCAGGGGTGGTGTGTTGGAAGGTTGAACAACTTGACCCAGAGGGGAGGTGCCACTGGAAAACCAGTCTGCCCCTGAGCCAAGATAATCTTCCTCACCACTGTCTCCACATCTTCTTCTATGAGACTTCTAGAAGAATGAGCAGAATTAATGGAGGGGGATGCTGGTCTCTGCAGAAAGGGAGATGGAAGCTTGCCTGGTACTGGGTCAACCAATGGAAAGTATCTAGTGTGAGGAGAATACATAATTTCCAAAGGTTGTGTCTGATCTGATTTTTGATTGTGCCAGACACATAATTGCTTTTGAAGTCGTAGGATCCAAAGGAGCAGTCGGATCCAAAAGTTTCATCTTTCTCTGATCCTGGGTTGAGACTGGATGTTTAGCACTCCATTTCCGTGAAGAGTCCGAGAAATATTTTGAAGAGGTGGAAGGCTTTGACTTTGGAGACTGGGATATAGCTTCTTCAAAAGAAGAAGGAAGGAGACTTTTTGAAATTAATTTATTTTTATATTCTGTTAATGCTCACAGATTGAATCCATGACAAATCAAGCAATCTTCCTGAAAGTATAATGAACCCAGGCAGTATACACAAAAGGAGTGTGAGTCTGAGATAGGCAACTTATGTCTACATTTGGAACATTTCTTAAATCCTGCTGGTTTGTCACAAATCATGTAAATATATTTCCACAGTAATTATAAGTCAAAAATTCAAGATGAGAAAGTGAAAAAATAGTAAGTAACCTTTTTTTTAAAAAGGCTGAAGAAGGAAGGAGAACGTATACCACCAATGGTAAGAAGAACTATGACCTAGTCGAAAGAAAGATGGAGATACTAATGATAGCAGTGGTACCAAGTATGAAGGAGACAGAAGAAAAACAGATGAAAAGATTACAATCCTCAAGTTTGGTAGAGGAAAAGTGGAGGCAAAGAAATACCAACAATGGTATGTCGGGAATATGATGATGTTGTAAGGGCAAGGGAGGAAAAAAGAAAGGAAGAAAAACTGTAAACCACAAAAAGTAGGAAGCATGAATTAAAGGGATAAAAGGTAAGCTTTGGAGAGAAAAACTGTTTAATAGAAAATTTTTTAAGAAAAAAAATTACTTATCTAATACACTCGAGAGACTGGTAGACCACATCTGTTAGCTAGAAGCAGAAAAGGAGATCTGAGGTGTTTGGCAGGGTGCATTGTGATTAAGGGAAAAGCTCAAGATATCTGGTGGCTGTGAGCTGTAGTATGAGCCAAGTCAGATCTGATGGATCATATGCAAACCTATTCCTGAAGGTAGCATGAAGACTGACAACATCAGATCTGACATTATAAATTTTGATAAAAAGAATCTTGTTAGACTTGACCACTGTCAGCTTGGCTTTGTGAAGGGAAACTCCTGCCTATTAAATCTGGTAAATTTCTTTGAAAGGGTTGCAGAGGCTGTAGATGATGGTCAGGCATTGCATGCAGTGTATCTTGATCTAGCTAAAGCCTTTGATACCATTATGAGTGTTGGCATCATGAAAAAGATATATGATTTCAAAACCGAACCATATGTGGTAAGCTGGATAGCAAACTGGCTGGAAGACAGAACCCACACAGTGTGAGTTGCGGGTGCTTCATCAGAAAGTATGAAAAGGATCATGGTATCTCTCTGAGCTCAGTGCTGGAACCTCTCATTTTTGGTATTTACTTCTCAGATCCTCAAGAAGAGAGACAATAGCTTTAGTAAGCAAGGTTTGCAGATTATTGTTTATGGGGGGGTTTGTTAAGTCACAATGTGAAGAAATTAGACACTGTCATCTGTGCTAACATCTGGCTGAAGATTTTGTACATAATTTCAGATTAACCTGTGTATTATATGTCAGCATGACTAGCTATGATATTATAAATAAGTTCTTACATGTTGATTTATAATCTGTACATAATGCTTTAAAGACTTGAACAGTGTTGCTTTACATTTCTAACTGCACATATATGTGAAGAAGATTCTAAATGCCGACTGTCACAGAATATGCTGATCTGCAGATGATGTCATTGGAATGTTGACAGTTGCTATGTATTACTGTCCGAGGCTGAAAGACAGGAAGGAACTTTAGTAAACAGCTGTTGGCTGATTTTCAAAATATGAAATGAAAATTAGAACTGGAACAGTTGTGACAGTTAAGCTAGTCTATAAAAGAGTTTGCTGAAGACAGCTGAAGTTGTTGTCAGTTACAGTTGTCAGTTACAGTTGTCAGTTGTTCACAGCTGTACTGTGCAGTTGATACCCAAAACAACTCACCAATAACTGTAAGCCTGCCTTTGCTTTGTTGCAATAATTTATTTTAGATCAGGGACAGTGTTCTTTAGTCAGATAGGAAAATTATGACTAATCAGAGTTTTTCTAAATGTTGGATTTCTATCCTTAAGTATTGATTTCATTTTCCTGGTAATTGAGTTCTGGTTATTTATTGGAAATTACTGTTTTATATTTTAATCATTTGCTTATTATTAAATATTTTATTAACTTACATAGTGGCTGGTCAATTGGTGTTTTGCTTTAGCGATTTGAGAGTGCTTATACCTGCTTTGATCACTTCCTGTGCAACTTCGGAAGCCTGGCTGCTTTAGGTTATTTGTTATCATTTGTTTTAATATCTAATTTTCATAATTGGACACCCCTTTAGAAGGGTGTGTAGGCTGTCTGATTGGTGGTAGCATGGTACCTTATTATTTTGGGGAAGGGCACAGCTGGAAATCTGTCTCAGGCTTTCCCAGAAGTATTTGGATGTGTGAGATTTAATTTATTTAAGTGTGAGTGTATCAGAGGTCTTAAATTGGGACACATTGCTCTGAAGTGTGTAATAAGGAGATACATTAAGAGTGGACAGAAGTATACAGTCCAGTCTTAGGGTATATACCGTGTTCCTGTTGTTCTCTTAGGGAAAATTGTGAAATATTACTCCTGCTTAAGTGACAGTCTCATATTGGAGTTAGTAGTGAGGATTGAAGCTCCTTATTTACTGACCCAGGACAGGGGGGAACATCACATTATTATTGGCAGTCTGTGAGGATATTTTCCAGAAGTCACATTATTTGGTGGCAATGGTGGGATTTTTAATTGGACTTCAGTAGCCTGTGGGTAGCTGTCATTAAGGTGTGCACTCTCGATAGCCACAAAGTAAACATACAGAATCTCAGTCCATCACAGTTTTATTTATTTATAGTTAGTTAGTCAGGGTAAGCAGGCAAAGATATCAGCAGAAGACTATAGTAAGTTGACAAAGACCCAGTTGGCCAAGGAGTGTGAAGCCAGATGACTGGTGCATTCCAACCTAAGTAAGCAATGATAAAACAAAAAATTAGTTGAGAAAAAACACTTTATAAACAACACAACAGCAAAGCTTTTGGGTAAAACCCTTCCTCAGTGCTATCACATACAATCAAAACCAAATATGATTTAAATACAGGTCAAAATCACATAGCCAGCAGTCCAAAGGTCATGTGATCACAAACAAACAAATACAAAAATCAAGAATATCATTACAATACGATATAAAAGATATAAAATTATAAAAAATATATATATAAAAAACATTCAGCGCAATCTAGTGTGTTGCAATTTTACAAGAATAGGTTTTAATGTAATCATATCATTCAAACCTGGGGGGTTATTTTTATAATTTTATATCTTTTATATCGTATTGTAATGATATTCTTGATTTTTGTCTTTGTTTGTTTGTGATCACATGACCTTTGGACTGCTGGCCATGTGATTTTGACCTGTATTTAAACCATATTTGGCTTTGATTGTATGTGATAGCACTGAGGAAGGGTTTTACCTGAAAGCTTTGCTGTTGTGTTGTTTATAAAGTGTTTTTTCTCAACTAATTTTTTTGTTTTATTATACTTGTATGCAGCCTGTTTATTCACTCACTAAGTAAGCAATGATCTCAGCCTTAGTTCCAGCTTCAGCTGAGACCAGATATTCGGAGGATATCCAGTTTGGTATTGGGGATGTGCAGCCAGCCAAGACAGGACAGTCAACCTTTTCTTCAGAGGACCTGAGAATCCATCTGGAGTTAGAGAGACTGTGCCTAGATGCCAAACATCTTGAACTGGAATTAGCAGAGAGACTGCTCCTGGAGGCCAAATGACTGGAGGTGGAAGAAAGGGAGAAGTAGTGCTGATATGAACTGGAGACTGAGGAGAAGCAGGGTCAATATGAACTGGAGGCCAAACAACTGGAGGCTGATAAGATGTAGCTCCAATATGAACTGGAGGCTAAAGGTTGAACTGGAGTCAGCAGAGAAACTGAGATGTTTAGAAGACAAGGAAAATGAGATATAGCACCGGCATGAAGTGGAGCTTTTTATCCTTCGAGAGGGTCATGGAGGTAGTGGGGAAAGGGAATAACCAGACCCCAGAAGATGTAAAGTCCAGTAAACTTTTTCCTCAATACACGGATGACTTTGATAGCTTGATTCATATAATTGAGAGGGTATGTAGACAGTATGATGTTGACTGTGAGCTCTGGGTTTGGTTCCTGACTCCTTTACTTGATGGTAAAGCTGTTTAGGCCATATAAGAATTGTCTGATGTAGATTGTTTGAATTATGTTAAAGTTAAAAACTGTCTTTTTGATTGTTTTAGACTAACACCTGAAGCTTATAGAAAAAAGTTTTGTGAACATAGACGCAAGGTAGATGAAAGTATATGTGATTATATTGCTGATTTAAGTACTTATTTTCACAGATGGGTGAGTGGTTGTCAGGTCACCACTTATGAGGGACTGGCAGAACTTTGGTGAGGGATCAGGCCCTCTGTACTTTGCCTGATGACATGAGAATCTGGTTAGCAGACAGAGTGTAACTCTGTGGAGGAGTTGGGGAGAAAAGAGGACCTCTACTTAGCAAGCAGAGCACCAATGCATAAGAAAGGGATACCCAGTGCTGCACATGGACATAAAGGAACCCATGGGGGCAGTTCAAACCACTCCAACAGAGTATACCAATAACAGGGGAAACTACTAGTTCAAGCACATGTTTAGGGATTAGATGTTTCAAATATAACCAAAGGGCCACATGGCAATCAAATGTCCATTAAGGCAAGGTGAGAAACAAAAAGTGAGGGAGCCAGCAAATAGGGATGACAAACTGCCAGTGGTAAGTTGTTTAGAAATAACAGGGGTGCCAAACTATTACCAACATTTATATCCTATCTTAGTAGATGGTAAACAGGTTACTGCTAAGAGACACACAACTTCTGATATAACCATTGTGAGGCCTGCAGTGGTTAGAGAAGAGCAGCACTTGTTTGGACAGTCCACTCCAGTCAGAACTTTAGGAGGTATCCAGTTCTGTTCTTCTCCTACTTTGCACACAATAGAAGAGTCTTTGTGGGTTCTGTTCAAGCAACTTTATTTTATACAAACACATCACTATAGAAGTTTACTGACTTTAACTTAAATAACTTATATAGAAACTAACAACTGCAATCATGCATGCTCACTCTCTGGCTGCTCATTCAAAATGGCACTAGGGATTGCACATGCCTGGAATTTACATGTGCATGCTTAGTATTTGACATGCTTCTTAAAGACACAGCACATACACTATGTTCTACATCCTCCTTGTTTAAAAAATAGACTGTGCAACATTATGAGTCTATTTGGCATGCAGATATCACAGGTAATTTTTTGTCATGCATTATACAAGACTAGGTACATATTTACACAGTTAAGTCCATGTTGGTGCGTATTTCACACTGGGCTTAGATATTTGTTCATATCGTGTGACATAAAACTGAGAATTGGATTTAGCAACTGGAGCTGTCTCTACAAAATGTTCAACCTTTGAAGTATTTGGAACATTTTTAGGAACAGAATCAGATATTTGAACACACTCTGGTATGGGAACAACATTTGGTTCACTCTTAGATTTAGAGTCTACATCACAGAAACAATGATGTGATGATGATGATGATGATGATTCTGGTACAGTAAGAAGATGTCTACGATTCCTCCTATACTCCATACATTCGGAGTCTACAAGGTAAGATCTTGGCTCAGCACAGATGCCTGTAATCTGACCGATTCGGTCAAAACCTTTTCCTGTTTGTATCCTTACTGTCGCTCCTTCCTTGAACGGACAAAGTGATCTGCTTGATCTGTTGTAACTGGACTTCTGGATATTATGCTTCTTAAACAATTGAGCCTTTATGGTTTTATTGTTCTTAACTTTAAGCCTCAATAAACTGGAATTAATGGGTAGTGTAGTTCTAGTTTGCCTGGAAAGAAGTCTTTGAGCATGTGAGCCAAGAATATCATCATGGGGTATGTTTCTGAAATTAAGCAAATTCAAGAATACATCAGTATTGTCACGTTTTTATCTTTCAAGTAATTACTTTGCACTCTGCACTGCATGTTCAGCTAGACCATTTCACTGAGGATATTCAGGACTGCTAGTAACCTGTACGAAGTCCCATTCTCTTGCAAATTTCTGAAACAACTGACTAGTAAATTGAGCACCATTTTCAGAAAAAACTTTGTGTGTATTACCATGGACTGAGAAATGGCATTTCAACTTAGTAATAACAGCAGTGGATGATAGGTTAGGTAGTAGATCAATCTCAAACCAATTTGAATAAGACTCTACCAAAACTAAGTAGTGTTCATTGTTCCACTCGAAGATATCATTGACTACTGTTGACCAAGGTAGTTCAGGAACTGGACTTAGCTGAAGTCATTATCATTGCAAATGCGGTCTAGTACTATTGCATGCTGAACAAGATGAAAGTACTTTATCAATGTCTTTCGGTAATAAAGACCAACATACTAGTTTTCTCACTCTTCTCTTAGTGGATGTGGAACCTGGCTGACCACGATGCAAAATCTGTATATATTCTTGTTGTAAGGAAGCAGGAACAACAATTTTAGGATCTTTGAAAATAATGCCATCTTCCATCAGCAATTCATCTCTGTAAGGAAAATAGGTTTGCACTTCAGGTGGTACACTAGATTCCTTTGATGGCCATCCAAGATTAATGTTGTGATTGAGCTTTTGCAAAATTGGATCAGTCTTTGTGTGATCTCTTAACACATTAAGCCAAGTGGTAGAAAGATTACACACTGCCATCACGTCAAAGTCAAAATTCTCTGTGTCAAGCTGTTCCATCTAATTTCTGGGTGATCTGGATAAAGTATCAGCCAGATAGAGCAGTTTACCTTTTGTGTAGTCCATTTTGAAGTTGTACTTTTGCAATTTGAGCATCATTCTTTGTAATCTTACTGGAGTGGAATGCATAGGCTTTTTTAGAATAGTAACTAGAGGTTTATGGTCAGCTTCACTCTGAATAGCTCGACCATAAATATAATCATGAAACTTGGAATATGCAAATACTATTACCAAGAGCTCCACCTCAGTTTGAGCATACTGCATCTCAGTTTGGGTAAGTGGTGTAGATGCATAGGCTACTGGTCTGCTCTTTTGAAGTATAACTGCACCAAGACCAAATTTTGAAACATCACAGGAAAGAGTGACTGGTTTGTTCACATCATAGTATCCTAATGTAGGTGGGGTGGCAATTTTCTGCTTAAGGTCTTCAAATGCCTTCTGGTGCTGCTCTAACCATGACCATGCAACATTTTTATGCATTAGCTTCTTAAAGGTGCTGTCACCTCACTGAATTCTGGTATGAACTTGCCTAAATAGTTGACCATGCCTAGGAAACGCTGTAGATCTTGTACATTGTCTGGTGCTGGCATTTCAAGAATAATGTCTTGCTTGGTCGGATCTGGTCTCCAGTCAGTACTGGTAAATAAATGACCTACATATGTAACCTCTGGAAGTCAGAATTTGCACTTCAGAGGATTGAATTTCAAGTTTACTTCACATGTTCTGTCTCGAACTTTCTTTAGGTTTCTATCATACTCTGCTTCACCATTGCCTCCAACCAATAAATCATCTGCACTAATGGCAAAAGGATAATCCAAAAAAAATTGCTCCATTGCACACTGAAAGACGTCACTTGCAGAATTTATTCCAAATGGCATTCTTAGGAATCTGTATCTGCCAAATGAAGTACCAAAAGTGGTTAGTAATGAGGACTTGTGATTAAGCATCACTTGACAAAATGAACTCTTTGCATCCATGACAGAAAAAACAGTGGCATTCGGTATTAGGGCTGCAACCTCTTCAACTGTGTGCATTGGATGATATGATCTTTTTAATACTTTGTTCAACTCTCTTAGGTCAATACATATTCTAATTTTGTCTGAGCCTTTTTTGTGAGCTGTTACCATGGACTACACCCATTCAGTTAGTTGTGTGACTGGAAAAGTCACACCTTGCTGCACCATTTTATCTAACTGAGCCTTAACTTTATCATGCATAGCTATCAGAACTCTTCTAACTGGTCTGACTACTGGAGTGACCTCTGGATCTAACTTCATAGAATATGCAATTGGAAGATTGCCCAACTTGTCATCAAAAACATCAGCATACTCTGAGAAAATGGCTTCAGAAAAATTAGAACTCAGAAATGCACTTATGTGATGAACGTCTTCGGCAAAATAGCAGATTCATTCTCAGACTATGTTTGAGACCCAATAAAGACTGCACTGGTCTTCGGACTACATAGAATGACAAGTTGTAACAGCTCTTGGCCAAATAACACAAAAGCATCACTGAGCCTTCAGTTTGAATTTCTTAACCTCCATAAGCAACAAGTTTTGCACTGCTGGCCACATTGAGTTGTTCATTAATTCTCACTCTAGCAAATGTGTCTGCTAATATAACATTACACTTTGAACCAGTGTCTACTTTAAGCTCTGTGAATGTTCCATTAATCTGGACAGTACAAAACACTTCAATTCTTGCTAATAAATTCACTCCATCAGCTCTTTCATGAAGCACTGATAAACCATCTACATAGAAAGTTGACTGCTTTGGCTCTATTTGATCAACTTGCTTTTTTGTGTGACCTTTCTTTACAACTGCGAGGTTTACTTGATTTGCAAAACTTTTGGAAATGGATCCATTTTTTACACTTGTTACATTGCTGACAAAATGCTAACCATATCTCTCTTTTAGACTCATGATTTGCATCACAATTGTGACAGTTAACAATAAAGCTAGTCTTGGGTTTTGCTGATTCATGCTTGTACTGCACTGAGCATGCTCCCTTCTTAGAACTTGCTATGAGGTTTCCCTGGTGAACCAACAGGGGTTGTGGCTGCGATGTGCTTAGGCCTACTTTTATTTGCCATGTGTTGCATGCTATCTACGTTTGCTCTGGAGCCTGCTGAAACCATGCTCTTGTCACTCACAAGCATACTTGTGTGTTTTTCTGTCATCTCATGGATTTGACAAATCTGTATGACTTTGCTCAACTTTAAATCACTGTCAGAATAAGCAAAATCTTTCTCACAGCAGCATTATTAATACCATACACAAGCCTGTCCTATATTAACTTATCTTTTAAGTCACCAAACAGACATGTTTTAGTTTTGTTTCTCAGTTCAGTTATATAAGCTGCAAAAGGTTCCACTGGTTTCTGATCTCTTGTGTAAAACAAATGCCTCTCTAATGTAATATTTGTCTGGGGGTTACACATTTGTCTGAACTTGTACTTCAAATGCTCGGGGTCTTCCCTTGATTCAGCCTGTACAACAATATGACAGTTTTCACCTTCTCCTTCATATACTGCTGGTGTATGCACAAATGAATGCTCTCTTTCTATGGCCTCTGACCCAGCTGGGTTTAGCAAAATGAATGCCCTGGTTCATGCATCTCTATCTGCATAAGCTGCTTGTATAAAAATATTGTACTCTTGCACAAATATTCTCCAATTCTCTGCAATATTCTGACCAAATGCAAGAGGTAAGGGCTTTCAAAATCCATCTGTTATATTAACACATAGCAGTGAAGGGTTTGCAAATAATCACAAACATACGCACATACACATATGCCAGAAATTTATGGCAGTATTTGTAACTTTGTCCAATGCCTTTGTGCTTCTAAAATTATGCTTTTGGGCTTTGTGAAATTATGTTATTGGACAAATTCGAAGTACCTTTGAATAACTGAACTTTGTGAAATAAGTTTCTCGGGCACTATAATACTCTTGAAATTATCATTTTGCTAAAGTCATTTATCAACATTTTAAGAAAGATCTCAAACAACTTCACAATGCGAATGAGCTGGACAAGAGAAGCTCAAAGTCAGTAACATTTCAAAGCACATTGTGAATAAACTGTACACTAACATTTCCCCAAAATGGTGGTACCTTGCTAGGCAACTCTTTGCAGTACAAGAAACGCTCTGCAAAGGTGACACTTTGCAAAGAGACACACCCGGCCCAAGAAACTTTTAAAAATGGCTATACTTTGACTGTATTTCATGAAATAATTGCACTTTGCACACAATAAACTCTTTGAAATACATGCACAATAATAAGCACACACTGTAAGCACTTTTAAACACTTTGAAATACTTCGAATAACTTTAGTTATGCCCTTGATACAATACAAAGTCATAGTTATGCCAAAACACAGCACTTTGCCAAAACAATTCAGTCATCTTGCTTTATTTTTGCTTAGTGTGCCCTTTTTGCCCTTATTATATTAGTTTTGCTCATTTAAGCCCTTTTCATGCCCATTGAATTTTTCTTGTGCTCGTTTTACTCTGGACATGCCTGTTTTGTCTAAAACACACTCCTTTTGCTTTAAACATGCTCATTTTGCTTTACTGTTAGTCATTTTAATCAAATACATTTATTTTAAACATTTCCCTTAATTAATAAACCTTTTGTTCCTTCTGCTTGGTTAATAATGCAGTCTGTGCCCTTGTAATGCCATTTTTTTTTTTACAAAATAAGCAGTTTGTGCGAATTCTCGTTACCTTTTATTCTTTTCTGGCTCTTTTCATGCTGATTTCTCTTAGTTTTGCCTTCACTGTCATCTCTGCACCTCATGGCTCCGAATTTTATTCTCTGCAGTCCCGGTTCTGACACAAAGTCGCTCTCCTACTTTGCACACAATAGAAGAGTTTTCGTGGGTTCGGTTCAGGCAACTTTATTTTATACAAACACATCACTATAGAAGTTTACTGACTTTAACTTAAGTAAGTTATATACAAATTTCAAAATGGCACTAGGGATTGCACATGGCTGGAATTTATATGTGCACGCTCAGTCTTTGACATGCTTCTTAAAGACACAGCACACAGCACATACACTCTGATCTACAAATTCCATATACCTTTGGCTAGGGTTCATCTTGACTGGGAGGGTGGAAGAGGAGGCAAGCAGGTAGGTGGGTTTGAGGATATTCCTGCAGATGTCCTGATAGGGAATGACTTTGATGATACAGTACCTTGTGTACATGCAGTGACATGCAGTCAAGCTTGGAAACAAGTATGTAAGTCTGGTAGCCTGGGGGGAGACTCAGACAGATCTCAAACCTGAAGCTGGGACTGGTGTGGTGGCTGTTTTAGAGATGGAGTTATCCTGTAGCTTAAGTCTGAAAGTGAGCCACAGCAGCTGAGAGGTACTGTTATGCCCTTGGACACGGTGACTGCAAGGATGGATGGGAGTGATAGTACCCAGAGTGACAGTGAGGTACAGCTGTCAGAAGTTGCTAGGCTTCCTGCGGAATAGGAGCTTTGGAGGGTCATAAAAGTAGAGTTGAGACAGGCTCAACTTACGGTCCCTACATTACAAAGCTTGAGGGAGATGGCTAAGGAAGCACCTGAGGCTCAAGGAAGAGGAGAGTCTGTATACAGGAACAAAGGTCTGTTGTATAAAGTGTGGACTCCTAAGGGAGGGCTGTAAGGTGAGGTAGTATGGCAGTTAGTAGAGCCTAGAGCCTACCATCTGCCACTTCTAGTTATAATACCTAATATTCTTTTTGCTGGTGATATGGATGTAGAAAAGGTGGCAAATTTTTTGCTAGAAATTTTCAGCAAGGTAGGTTTTCCAAGGGAGATACTGACTGATCAAGGTGCCAGTTTCATGTCAGAACTGCTAACTTGTTTGTGGAAGTGCTGTGGGGTGACACATTTAGAGACCACCCCCTACCATCCCCAGACTAATGGTCTTTTGGAGACGTTAAACTCAACATTAAAGACTGTGTTATGGGCATTTGCAGACTAGTTGAAAAGGGCAAAGTTAACCATTAAACCCAGTAAGTGTCAGGTGGGCATGGCAGAGGTCACTTACTTAGGACACAGAGTGGGGAGTGGTAAAATTAGCACAGATGCTGTCAAAGTGGAAACTATTCAAGTGTGGCCAGTTTCTGTTATTAAAAAGCAAGTGAGAGCATTTCTAAGGACAGCAGGGTACTATAGAAAATGTGTGCTCAATTGTAGTACAATAGCTGCACCCCTTACTGACCTAACTAGGAAAAATAAACATGATAAGTTACTGTGGACCACAGATTCTGAACAGAAATTCTAAAAACTTAAAAAGATTTTGGGAGGGCCCCATGTTAGCCAGCCCAGATTATAGCAAAGAATTTGTTGTGCAAGTAGATGCATCAAATTATGGGGTGGGGGCTGTACTTAGCCAAGTTTCTTCAGAAGGAGAAGAGCACCCAGTGGTATATCTTAGCTGTAGACGTCAACCTAGGGAAGAATCTTATGCAGCTGTAGAGAAAGAATATCTAGCCATAGTATGGGCATTTTAGAAGCTGTAGCCATATCTTTATGGAAGAAAATTCACTGTACTCACAGATCATAACCCTTTAACATGGCTAAATAGAGTTAGCAATCAAAATGCCACATTACTGAGATGGAATCTAGGGTTCCAAGTATATGACATGACAATACAATACCATAGTTGGCTTAATAATGCCAATGCAGATGGATTGTCCAGGAGAGGAGTAGGTTGATATTCCCAGACAGACCCATTTTCTTGAAGTGTCATTTTTCAAGGGTTACTTAAAAACCATGATTGAGTCATGGGGGGGGGTGTATGTGAAGAAATTAGACACTGTCATCTGTGTTAGCATCCCTGGCTGAAGTTTTTGTACATAATTTTAGATTAACCTATGTATTATATGGCAGCATGACTAGCTATGCTATTGTAAACAAGTTCTTACATGTTGATTTATAATCTGTTTGTACAGAATATTTTAAAAACTTGAACAGTGTTCCTTTATATTTCTAACTGTGCATATTTGTGAAGAAGATTCTAAAGGCAGACTATCACAGAATCAGCTGATCTGCAGGTGATATCATTGGAATGTTGACAGTTGCTATGTGTTACTGTCAGAGGCTGAAAGACAGGGGGGAACTTTAATAAACAGTTGTTGGTTGATTTTCAAAATATTTAATGTAAATTAGAACTGGAACAGTTGTGACAGTTAAGCTAGTCTATAAAAGAGCTTGCTGAATAGAGTTGAAGTCAGTTGTCAGTTACAGTTGTCAGTTGCAGCTGTCAGCTGTTCACAGTTATACTGTGCAGTGGATACCTAAAAGGACTCACCAAGAACTGTAAGCCTGCCTTTGCTCTGTTGTAATAATTTAGTTTAGATCAGGGACAGTGTTCTTTAGTGAAACAGGAAAATTATAACTAATCAAGAGTTTTTCTAAATATTGGATTTCTATCCTTCAGTATTGATTTGATTTTCCTGATGATTGAGTTCTGTTTGTTTATTGGAAATTACCATTTTATATTTTTAATAATTTTCTCATTATTAAATATTTTATTAACTTACATTATGGCTGGTCAATCAGTATTTTCATTAGTGATTTGAGAGTGCTTATACCTGCTTTGATAATGTCCCGGGCCACTCCGAAAGCCTGGCTGCTTTATGTCATTTGCTATCATTTGATTTAATATCTAATTTTTATAATCACACACCCCTTTGGAAGGGTGTTTAGGCTCTCTGATTGCTTGCAGTGTGTTGCCATATTATTTTGGGGAAGGGGCACAGCTGGAAATATGTGTCAGACTTTCCCAGAAGTATTTGGATATGTGAGATTTAATTTATTTAAGTGTGAGTGTATCAGAGGTCTTAAACTGGGACACATTGCTCTGGTGTGTAATAAAGAGTTACATTAAGAGTGGACAGAAGTATACAGTCCAGTCCCAGGTTATAGAGTGTGTTCCTGTTATGCTCTTAGGGGAAATTGTGAAATATTACTCATCTTTAAGTGACAGTCTCACATTGGAGTTAGTAGTGAGGATTGAAGCTCCTTAGTTACTGACCCAGGATAGTGGGGAACATCACATTATTGTTGGCAGTCTGGTGGGATATTATCCAGATGTCACACACCCCATGACACTCAAACCCTCCAGAATGAACTCACCCTAGTAAACATTTGGTGTACTAAAAATGGTCTCAAACTAAATGCTAAAAAGTGCAGTATTATCAGTCTTGGTAGATAATTCTTCCCCTTATCATACTATCTATACAACACAACTCTACATAATGAAAATGTAGTTAGTGACCTAGGTACTTGGGTTGATTGCTCCCTCTCATTTAACTATCATGTGGCAATAGTCATCAGGAAATCCTTTTAGCACAGCTAATTGCCAAAGGAATATCATCAAGGTCTAAACAGCTAATCAGTCCTTTAAACTCAGCATTGATTAGGTCAGTTATCAAGTACACCCCCCTATTTGGATGTAGCTCACTAAACATATCAAACAGTTATAAAGCCACCAAGTTTCCTAACCAAAAAGATCACCTGCCTAATGTCCATGATGTGCCAACAAATGCTGGAAGCTCTGTTTATTTATTCTGTGCCTTATAGACTTTTGAGATGAAATCTCTGTCTTGCTTACTATGTCATTAGAGACTCACTTGTCCTGGACCTTCTGTTTTTCTGCAAGTCCAAAATCTCCACCAATACTCCAACCAGATAACCTACATCTTTACCAACAGATAAATAAAGCACAGTGGAGGTATAGGCTTGTAACCCAGTACCTCCCAAACATCTGGGACAACTTCTCCAGCATTTTAAGCAGTATGACTCACTATCTTCCTTTAAACATAAACTAGCTGACTGGATGGGTATCTACGCATTTAATCCAGGATTTACCAGTATGGTCCTCCTTGGGTAAGGAGGTGCTGGCTGAGGGAGGGTACTGATAAGATGAGAATGGCTATGGGACTCTGTGGCTTTGGATTATCTATGAATCCATGAATCTGTGAAGCAGATCTGCCACTGCTAAACAGATATCGGTATTTATTTTAGTGTACGTTCTATATCAATCAGGTAGTGAAAAGTGACAGGGGGAAGACAGCTATGGCTTTAAGATTTTCCAGGCATTGTGACATATGCCAGGACATCATAGTCTGTCATGCCTAAACATGCCATAGGTGAGGATGGCAGCCAGTGGTGAACTTGGCCATGGTGACAGTACTATATGTTACTATACGCACACACACACATGCACACACACACACACACACACACACACACACACACACACACACACACACACACACACACACACACCCACGCACACACCACGTGCGCGCACACATGCACACACACACACACACACACACACACACACACACACACACACACACACACACACACACACACACACACACTATGTAATCTGACCTCTGACATCAGGTAACTACATACAGGAGTCATCTTTTGCTGCCTCAACATCATCTACATATCTCATTCTTTTCCCCACAAGCTAAAGCAGCACCACAACAGTCAGTCCTCATTGTGAGAACAGGTGAGGTTACTGTCACTTTGGCAATTCACAATGGGTAGGAAAAGCATGCTAGGTTACTGTAAGAGACTGCTGCCATACAAGACTGGATATTATACTGCCTGGTACATGTGGATTGGAATGGTTAAAGTGTTCACCTCACAGACACAAGGTGCAGAGTTTGATTCTCACCTTGGGGTTACGTATGAACCTGCATCAACATGTTGCAGGATGCCTATAGGTAGCATGGATAAAATGCACAGGACAGAATGTATGCATCTCTGCAAGTCCACTCATGACCCAGCTGCAGCATTACAGAGCCAAAGATCAAAGTCTGTATACAGACGTAAGATGTGAAAAAAACATTGTGTCTGTATTTAGCTTGAATTGTCTTCAATTTTAAATTAACATGAAAAAAGGCATCTCATTTTATTTTGAATTATGCCAACATCTGGGATGTTCTCGCTTCTCTGGCAGTCTGTTCCAAAACATGGATACTTGTTAATGATGTAGGAAAATATTTTTATTACAAGTATTAAAGAAATGATTTCTGCAGGAAAGATTTGATTCAGCAGCTGAGAAATGTGCTGTGAGGGATCAATTTCTCATCACAGAGCTGCAGAGGATATTGCCCACTGCAATACTTTTTTTTCTTTTTAGTGCTGTCAAATTGCATTCCACAGTGTACAAACAATCAAAGAAATATGACTTGTAGTACTATGTGCTGTCAAATTGCATTCCACAGTGTACAATCAAAGAAATATGACTTGTAGTACTATGATTATAATTCGGTGTAACATAGGTAATCTAGAAATCATCATCTAGGACCATCTAATGAAGTCCCCACATCAGGGGATGAAAGCGCTTAACTGTGAATAAAATTGTATTTTGGAACTGTGCTGGAGGTTCATTTCTGCTTTTCTGTTTTTTGTGGCATGTCTGTAATTGTAATTGGAGCTTTTCTCCTCAGGTATCCACTGAAAATGGGCATTTAGCTCAGCTGGACCAACCCGGTTAATAAATGACAGTAAATAAATAAATAAAAAATAAATATACCAAACAGTATGGGGCCCAGCGCTGACCCTTGTGCTACCCCACTAGGAACAGGTCTGCTGGCTGATGTGGAGTCACCCACTTTGATGGTTTGTGAGCCACTTGGTAATCCATCTTACTACAAAGGGATTTACATTCAGTTTGCTAAGTTTAGCAGTAATGCCTGAATGTGGCATTGTGTCAAAAGCCTTTGCCAGGTCAAGGTATGTTGTTTGCACAGATTTGCCCTCATCAATGACCTTGGTTACATTGTCAAAGAAATCAACCAGATTTAATGGGCAGGATCTGCCCTTCACAAAGCCGAACTGGGTAGGATCCAGGGTTTGGAGGTCACTTATGTCTTTATTTATGAGGTCCATAATTATATATTCCATGGCCTTACAGCTGTGGCCGGTCAGGCTTATGGGTCTGTAATTCCCTGGGTCTGTTGCTAGGCCACCTTTGTGGAGAGGAATAACTGTTGCTGTTCTCCATTCCCCAGGAACAAAGCCTGTGATTAGACTATGATTGAAAAGGATACTTAGTGGTGATGCTAGTTCATGTTTTATTCTGTTTAGAAGACAGCCTGGGATGTCATCTGGTTCTATAGAGGCTGTGTTTTTTGCCTTGGACACAGGACCTACTTTTCAGATATGTAGGATGGGGGGGGGGCGTGGGGGGAGGTTTGTTGCAAGTTAGGAGGGGATAAGGGAGTGAAATGTTTACCATATCGATCAGCTTGCAGGTTTGCTATTTCTGTGGTGTCAGTGTTTGTGATACCATTGGCCGCTAGTTCTACACATGCTTAGTTCCTGCTCTTTAGGTTATGTATGTAGCTGTAAAAGGCCTTATGGGTATCCTTGGCTGTACTTGCTAAGTTTCTCTCAAAGGAGCTCTTGGAGGATTTGACAAGTTGTCTTATTTGCCTGTCAAGGCTGAGGAGGGTGCTTTTCCATTGTTGGGGCCCTGTTTTTGTTTTCTTGGACAGCAACCTTTTGCATTTATTGTAAAGTTTGTTGTGGCTGGATGTCCGCCATGGCAGTTTATTTTTACTGGGGGCTCTAGCTTTGATTCTTTCTGGTATGGCTGAGTTTATATGTACACTTATGCAAGTGCTTTTACAGGACTTAGTGTAAGCTTCAGTGTAGTTACCACTTCCAGCTTGGGGTGAGGCTTGATGGTATAGTTTGCTTTGGTTATTTGGTTAAGTTTTTTAGTCTGATTTCACTGTTAATGCCAACCTGAAGGTGACTGATTTGTGGTCAGTTTTAACTAATGAAGGTCCAACTGTTGCGGCAGTGCATCTGTTTAACATGTTGGTGAGGACCATAAGATCTAAAAGTTACACTCATAATCAAGATTTTATCATTGCAGATGGGACTCAAACCCACAGTCCCTGGTTTGGGAGGCCAATGCCTTATCCACTGGGGCCTAACACAGAATTCATTCATAGATTAGTACTAGACTAACTGTCTTTGTGGGCCATTTTAAGCCTAGTCAATTACCCCATGTGAGTATAAAGCCCTGCAACTTGCATCTATAAGGCAAACACCTTAACCATTACACTAACCTCCCACATTCAAAATGCTAGTTATAAAGTTGCTTTGACCAGCTTATTATTAAACTTAATTTGAGTTGTAGTACTCCAAGGTCTATCCATGTCCCTATCATAAAAAAGTAATGCTTTTCTGATACCTGCAGAATGAGTAGCTACTGCTTTTTCAAGAGCTGATTTCTAAGCTATATGTAAAAATTTGTTTGCAGTAATAAGCTGACAAAAATCATTCAGTACCCGAGGTCCTTTCATAGCCTTTGAAGTCATTTTCTTCTTTTTTTTCCTTATTGGAGGTGTTGGCAGTCCGAAATGAAGAGCAGGAGGCTGAAGAGATTCATGAAGGTTTAGTATAGTGGTGGGGGACTTCACTTTACTCTTTCAGGAAGTCGTGATACTTGAATAACTGAAAAGGACCCTCCCACAGAATGGCCATTAATATTTATCTTTTCTTTTTTTGGAAACATCCTGTAAATTTGCCAAAAGTCTTTTTTTGAGTGGAGCTTACTGATATACTGACTCCAAGATGGACAGTTATTCCATAGTTTACTTTTAGAACCCATCTGAGGTACAGAAATCTTAATGGGTGATTCAAGTTTTGTCATTTCTGGTTTATGGGCTCTTTGAGGCGTAGAGCCTTGGCCTGTCGCAGATCTGGGGAGGATCTAGGAATTTTAAAATGCAGTTGATTATGATTGTGTTGAACTCCTGTTTTCTGGTAATAGCCCTCCATCTTGGGGTAAAGTCAGAGAACTGTCCACCTCATGCTGAGCCCCACAAAATAGTCAGGTCCTGCAAATTTTGGGATGGTGGAGTCATTCTTCTGAACAACTTAGCTGACAAATACAAGCAGACAAGACCATTTAATATTGAACAGCCTTTCTTATTCTATGAGCTGTTTCTTCTTCTTCTCATTATTATTTGGGTAGCTGACCACACCTAAAATAAAAGGAGATACAGATGAGATTCTTGTAGGTTTATGAAGTGATGAGGGCCATCTGTCATTCAGAAAGTTATGAGCTAGGTCCTGAGATGATTAGCAGAAAAGTTCTCCTTGCAGAATGCTTGCACTCCTGCTTCAAGGAGGTGAGTATCAACCACATCATCCTGCACATGGATTTGCCTGAACTTGCTGCCCTAGTCAAAGTGTCAACACAGTCAAACTTAGAGTGAGCTGCTTGATAGCCCACTGTGTGCCCAACACTTAGAATCTTGCCAAGTTCATCTTGAGCTAGACTCATAAAGGGTAAAAGTCTTTCTAGCACCTGATCCACTCAGGAGGAATGACACCTAGACAGGTGAGACAAAAACTAGCAAACAATTGCCACTCGACAGTGAAAAAGACTCTCTTGCCTAGCTTGCTTTGAAACTCTGTCTGGTAGGAAGGTGGTAAAATGTTGTGGTCTCTTGGTCCTGTGCTTGATCAAGGAAATAACGTAGAAGTCAGTTCTAGAATGCCTGCTCAGAATCTCGGTCTAATCAGCTGGGGACACATAGAGTTCATTCATCTTTCTGGGCTGCAGGACCAGAATTTGTATGATTCTATGATTCATCTATGATGCCTATATTAAGGCCTCTGTAAAGGAGGTGACTCAGGGCTCCACCTTCTTCCCTAAATACTAAAATACAGTGAAATGTAAATTCCACTGACTACGCAGAAATGTACATCACCACACTATACCAGCATGTAAACAGCTGCATAGATGCAGCTTTACCCCATTAGAATAAGTGCAGGGTAAACTCCAGAAACAAACCTACATGGTGGAAGGATAATATCAACAAGCTTTATAATAAAAGGAAAAGAGTTTTGAGCAAAAGTAAGAAGAGTAATTCCAAGAATGTCAGAGACCTTTGTCACTATAATAAACAAACAACTCAGGCGCTTAATAAAATTCACCAAAGCCAAATTTGAGGCTAAAATAGCTACCTAAGCCAAAGACAAACATAAAGCATTTTTAGTTGTATTGGTTTTATTGGCAGTTTTAATAACAAGTTGGAAATTAAGGAATTAACATGGTAGATTGCCCTAAACCTCGACACCACAATAAACAGAACATGCTGGAGGGATAGATTCCTGTCCCAGAGACTTCCCATACTCTGGAATAAACTACCTATCTATATCAAACAAAGCTCCTCATTAGTACTCTTCAAGAAAAATCTTGATGATTGGATGGGAGATAGGAAATTCACCCCGGGGATCACTTCTGTGGCTCTGCTCAACAGTGGCACAGGAAAATAATTTTCTTGGGTGGCGAAAGCCAGGGTACCTTTGGCTAGGCTTATATAAGCCCTAGGACCAATAGCCTAGTACCTACCTATGAGCCTATGAACCTATAAGAACAAATAAAAAATGGATTTGAATGATATTATTAATATTAAATATCTACTGAAGAACAAATTATGTTAAACGTCCCCTTTAAATTTATAGGGGTTGGTTTAGTTAAGTAAAACTCTTTTACTATTAATTTTATTAATTAGTTGATGTGAATGATTTCTATAAATTTAATGGTTTACAGTTGACATTTAGTTCTGACGATTCTTGTATTGAATGAATGAAGGCGCTAAACTTTATTTGAGTCCCGAGTGGCTTATTTTGAGTTAACGGCATTTTGTTTTTTATTTTTCATTTTTTTTTTTTAGTTATGTTCATAATCTCTAAAGCACAATGCAGCAATGTGCCTAGCTGATTGTGAACAATGCTACCAGCACTGAAATTGAAGATATAGCTAACCTATTGGCTGATAAATTTAACTCTAACTTAACTTAACCACTCTTTCTCGTCTGTCTGCCCTTAAGATATACCTGAAACTGGCTAATTTCCAGCTATCACACAAAACCAAGTGCTAAAAATGCTATCAAAAGCTAAAAATACTGCATAGATGGGTTCTGACAATATAACTGAAGGCATCTTAAGTAGCATGAAGCATGATTTGGCCACACCCCTAACAACACTGTTTAATCTCAGTCTCCATACAGGTTTTGTACCAAGTGACTGGAGAACAGCTGCAGTCATTCTATACATAAGGGAGGACCTTCCACAGATCCAGACAATTGCAGACCTATAAGTCTCACCAGCCTCATATGCAAAGCAATGGAAAGACTTATTAGTTAGTTCATAGGGAACCTCCAAACACTGGACCCATCTCAATTTGGATTCATCAAGGGCAGGTCATGCTTACCCAACCTAATGGATTTTTTTGAAAAGGTCACCAAGGCAATGGATGAAGGCAAAATGGTACACACAGCATACCTTGACCTAGCCAAAGCTTTTGGCACGATTCCCCACTCAGTCATAGTAAAAAGGCTGAATAAACTAGGAATAAAACCCTGTGTCACCTGCTGGATTGCCAGCTGGCTCACAGGTAGGACACAGATAATCAAAATAGGGGAAGTTACCTCCACAAAGAAAACGGTTACCAATGGAGTCCCCCAGGGTTTTGTGCTGAGATCTCTTCTGTTTGTCATCTACTTTTCTAAAGTAAAAGCCAATACCAAAAGGTACTGGCTGACTAAGTTTGTAGATGACTGCAAGCTAGGAGTAGTCACTGAATCCCCAGATGACTTAGCCATCCTGCAGGATGGCTTGTCCCAATTAAACGACTGGTGCCAAAATCATGGACTGAAACTAAATGACAAAAAATACATTATTGTAACTTTTGGGAAGTCATCTACTGCAGGGAAGTACCACATTGACAATAGGCCTCTAAGAGTTGACCCAGTTGTTCAGGATTTGTGAATTTATGTGGACAGTGACCAAACTTTTAACCAGCATGCGCCCATCATCTTAAGAAACTCCTTCTTCATTGCCCAACTTATAAATAAAGGACTGTGTCTTGATCTAGGGATGTTATTGCCCCCCTTTAGGGGACATTAGGCAGTCACTGAGTGTAATACCCCCTTTGGTATGTATCTGACAGGACACATTCAACAACTGTAATATCCACAGAGATTCCTTACTAAAAGGATACAAGGCCTTAATGACATGTCCTGCTTGTACTGACTCAAAGCCCTTTTACTATACTCAGTATCCTTCAACTCAGTACTAATGGATTTACTGCACATCAGCAAGTCAAATGGCATCAGAAATACCCAGTCTAGGGATTTAAACCCATTTTGCAACATCAATAGAATGGTTTGGAGGGGCAGGTATGTCTCATAGGGAATACCGCTACTCTGGAACAGATTCCCCATCCACTTAAAACAAAACTCATCCCTACCTATATTCAAGAGTAACTTGGATGAATGGATGGGAACTAGAAAATTCCAGGCCTGCCTCCTGTGCTACCAATGGACATGCTTTATTCCATGCATATGTCTCCTCAAATCATCTATGGTATGATCCCTGTTGTTATCACTGGGGTAATATATAATTAATGACCATTAGATGGGTAAGGCCAATCCATAACCAAATGGGATAGGTTAATTCAAGCTTATAAAGGGAGTCTGGCTAGTCTTAAAATGGCCTGCAGGGGCAGCTAGCCTAGTACTTACCTATGAACTAATTTAGAGTTCTGGACCCATTTCTCTTAATGTAAACCAAAAAAAAAAAAAAAAATCAAATGAAGGCATACTTTCAGCAAGAGACATCTATAAGCAAAACTAAAGATTAATGGTCTTCTGAAATACCTTTTGCAGAGAGAGGGCAAAACAAACTGAGAAGATGGTATCCACTCACATTAAGTCAGAGGGTCAGCCACTTAAAAGAAAAGAGGGCACACAAGAGGCTTGTACAAATTGCAGAGACATTTCGGTGAAAAAGCTCTTTCACGAAATTGTGCTCGGCCGTTTCCAATTCGTGGAAATGTGTCGTCGAGCATATATTCAATTCCTTTTACTTACTCTGCTTTTCTTGTTCAGCTCCAGGAAGAGGCTTATCAGTTATCACAGCCTGCTTCATCGGTCTGTTCTTCTAGTAGCAGTTTGTTTCAGTAAAAGGATCAAACTCAGAGTAAACTGGCCCATAATCTGGATTCTTCAGCACCTGCAGTATGCTGACAGTACCCTGTCATCTCATTATGCAGGTCCGGTTCACAGTATCTTGCAGCTGTCACCCCTGCCTCAGACAGTCTGCTTGTTTTCCTTCCTCCTTTGTCATTCCTTGTATTCATCACACCATTTCAGAGTCCTTAGGCTCATCCCCCATTCCCCTTTAGTTTATCAGAATTTAATGATGTTTACCTTTGTGTTTCATATTTGTCTTTCTTGTTCTCTGTCTGTCTGTCTGTCTCTCTGCCTCTGTCCCTTTTTGTCTATATCTCTTTCCTCTCTACCTCATCAGTTCACCCCCCCCATCTAGCCATATAATAATCTAATGATACCAGGCCAGTTATAAGCAAATGCCATTTACCTGTTAATCTGTACCGTATGTGTTTTGTGCCACACATTTTCATATTTATTTAGTATTATTTGCTTAGGCAATTCTTTTAGGTAATTCCTTTAATTCACCAAGTTTTTATGGCTTGTTTGTATTAAGATATCAATGTTTCATAATGTAAAGAAATGCTCTTCTGTTCAAAAATAAAAATAATAATAGGGTCTGCTGAGATGCTGACCCATACAAAAGTACTTTATTCAGCTATACCTCTATTCATTCATTATCTGCTTTGAGCATGAAATTATTCATTTTAATCTAGATGGGTCATGCTAAGGCTATAATATACCTAGTACTGACCATTGCAACAAACCTGCAGTAGTCATTTATCAGTTTGATGTGGAAAATCGATCAGCATATGTGTTTTCAGTTCTCTTATCTTGAAATGCTGACTGCACTTTTCTTTATGTTTTTTTGATCTCAGTTTCATTTTGCGAAATTATGTGTTAAATGTGCAACTTTTCCACATTAAATATGGGTTTCTGATTCCAGTCAGAACTAATCACAACTGATAAGAACTATTTATGATTTCTCTTTGGATATACATTTTTATCATAAAGATAATTGAGTTTTAGAGTAGGTATAACTTCAAGCAAATGTTATTAAAGAAAAGAAATCACAGGTTTATTCACAGGTAGTTACTAGGCATACAGTCTAGAACACCATTAAGGACCCTAGCCCACATTTTATTTGCCCCAAAGCAGTTTCTGATTAAGTGACTTGCAGAAGGTCACACAACAGGGAAATAAAGGTTGAGGGGACTTAAACCCTGTATACAGGAAGTAGCTTATTAGCCTTAATCATTTGTGCTCACGGCCATACAAAAATAAATCCAACTACCTGGTGCAGGAACATAATCCACACTCTTCTGATCCGGCAGTATCAAAGGCAAATGTGTTACCAAATGAGCCAGTCATGCTGCAAAATGTCATCATCCACTGGCCAGTAATCAGCCCAAGCCTGCTGTATGGCATATGAAAATTCTACCATTGAAACAGCAATGCATATCATATTTGTATTTTTGATAGCATGTGCTGAAATGTATTATAGCTGAACTGTTGTATATCACTTAAATCAAGGAAGAAAAAAAATACATTATCAAAACAGTCTACTCACAGCCTAGATCACCAGTTTTGTGCTAGTATTCAGTTCTGTCTGGAATTTCCCTGACACATACATAGGGCAGAGAATTGTCTGTAACTCTGCGTCTCCCCTTTGGCGACTTTGCTGCTTAGAATTCAGAATGAATTGACTGTTTCAAGCATTGCAGCTAAAGACATGCAACACAATAGAACAGTATATGTATTTGACATTCTGCTGTCTCATTGAGCTCCACATCTGTTACTGCCGGACATATAATTATGCATGCATATGTGCCATTAGACGAAAAGAGACAAAAGTAATCGTCTGCATCCCAGACTGGTGCAAGCCAGTGCCCTTGTTTTTTTCACCCAGTATGACCCTGACCTCTAGCAGAGTGGTGGACATTTGGCAGGTGACAGGGGTACTACATGTACACAAAGGAGGAACATGCAGGGATACTAAGAATTAACTGTTTGGGAGACAGGTCATTTACCACCCAGCACATGACTGTCTCTTGTCTGTCTTCTAAACGCTTGACGCCACTGTTAGGATAAACGTTTTGACTGCTATTCTTTTCACTAGTCATGGATGAACAAACGTTGGAAGCCAAGTGCATAGTAAGTTGATGCAGTGTGTAGGTAATCTAGTCTTGTTCAAAAGTGACTGCTTTCTGCAGGTACCAGCTAGTGCCTTCACAATGAATTTCATTAAACTTTATGAATAATACAGTGATGGCATACTGATGGAAAGCTGCAGGAATACTAAAGCAGTGTGCTTTGCTCCAAGCAGAAAGATGTTCGCAGTACAAGAAAGCTGGTTAATTTCTGATCATAATGGAGATCTATTTTAAAATGGGCATAGCCTTAGGAGCTGAGTACTATATCCGGTTATTTTTTGTCTGGAGGCTGCAGAAGGTGGTATTGTTTGGCTCCCTACTGAAATGCCAGGACTCACAACACTTACTCCTGAAACACCAAAATAAAATAGAATTACAACAGAAGAACTAATATTGAACACTGTCTTTCCCCTTAAAACCTTTTTTTTTTTAATTTATTAACTGTTTTGTTGACCAGGTTAGTTCCACTAGTGTCTTCTTTTCAGGAGATATTCAAGGTGTATGTGTATGTGTGTGGGGGGCAAGCGTGGGTGGGGCAAGCCCCTACACTCCTGAATTTATATATATATATATCTTTATATATATATATATATATATATATATATATATATATATATATATATATATATATATATATATATATATATATATATGTATATATATATATATATATATATATATATATATATATATATATATATATAAAGCAAACTCCATACCTTGGAGAAGAGGGAATATTCCAAAAAATAGCAATCTTGCACTGAATATATGTAAAGTTGGATTTTCAGTTATTTAAGTCTCCACATTTGTGACTCTTCATTATGAATCCTGACATTTTAAATGGTTGTTGACATTGTAAACTACAGCTGGCAGGACATGTGAGGTGTATAAGGGTAAATGCCTTCCATGGATTAACTTGTGATTTCCCCATTTCTGTTAACATCATGTAGAATACTCAAAGCTTTATTTTTGCTCCAGTCCTCTTCTGACTATTGAACTAATCCTTGCAGCTGCTCTAATGTCTAGTTTGTTCCCCCTAGATGAAAATCCTATGTCTTATTTGCTCTTAGGGAAGAATGGGTGAGGGTACTGGGAGCAGTACTGTCATTCTGAGGAGGTTATTTTTCTCTGAAGTCCTGCCTACACATTCATGCCTACTGGAATCCAAGGGGTTAGTGTGCAGTGGGCCTTCATCATACATGCCAGGAGATTGGGTGATGGTAGAGACAGTACACATTTATGGTAATAAATAATATTTAGTAACTAGATAAACATTCTCTTTTCAGGGTGACAAGTATCATTGTCTTGTTAATTGACTTACTCAGAACCATTAAGGAGGTAAAGGTCAAACCAAGGAGTTCTACATTCCCTTTACAAGGAGACCTGGGAAAAATGCCTGGTTAACATACTTGTTTAGAGCCATAGAGTAGGCAAACAGAAGCTCAGATAATCAACCCAGAATTGTTGCGGGGTAGAGGTTTACTGGCACATAGTCCTAAACCTCTGCACCAAACTGCCTGAAAGTACATTAATGAGAATAATATTGTTTTAATCCCCGGTAGTTAAGTGCCTGCAACAGGAAACCGGAGTTAACAAAGTCTAAGAGGCATTGAAAATATTTTTTTCTGACTTGTTGGATGGTTTTACTACCTTTATCCAAATGCACACCTCTCAACCTCTTATCACAGCAAATCCAAATAAAGCAAAAATAATGAGTGGGGCAAAGGTCCAAAAACAGGGACACATTTTAAATATTGCTCTTCCCAAAGACATGCTGTAGGTGGATTGGACACTCTAAATTGGCCCTAGGTGTGAGTGTGTGCATGTGTGTGCCTTCTGTGGAAGGTTGGGCGCCAGGCTGGCAACTTGACACCGTAAAACTCCACTGCCAATCATGAGCGGACAAGGTGATCCGCTGTGGCGACCCCTAACCGGGAAAAGCCGAAAGAAGAAGAAGAATTAACTTAGAATGCTGATAGAATAACATGTATTCACTGAAGGTTACAATGCCTAGAAGGCAAATGTCTTTCATTATTTAGTGACTTCGACTGTCAAAGATTTGCCAGAAAACCATAAATTGTATGAAGAACGCACCAAAAATATGATGCAAAATTCTGGATATTCTGCTAAATTCTGGACAGTTAAGAGGTATGTCCAAATGTCCCATTTGTTCCAAAGGAGGAAAGAGACAGGACTCCCCCCCCCCAGACTGCAGAGCAGATGAGAGTCCTATGACCCATTTGTTCCTGAAAAGGGTGTTCAAATATCTTCCAGCATCTGGGCTGCTATCGAACTTGAGTCGTCTGGATCGGTTAGGGCTGCATCCCTCTACACCACTGAGCTGGGTGGCCTATTTGTTATTGGTAGTGTAGTTGTCTCAGTCAGTTATAGGGTTAATGTCATCCATAATGAGTGTGATATTTTCTATTGTTCTTTTTTTTTCTTTGTTAGTTAGTCATTCCTTATGGTCTTTAGGTGACATGGAGGAAATTTTGTAGCATCTTATTACATGGTCATCTATACTACTGATGGATATCAGGTTTGTATTCTAAATATTAGTGACTGAGAATCTTTACGATGATCAGTTATGTGTGAATATAGGCAGATTGCATTGCAAGAGCGAGATTATAGTATCCCATCGATTTCTGTTTTACCCAAGATACAGTGATCTCAGAGTTGTTTTATATAAGAAGTGGGGTATGGAGAATGCAGCTCTGTACACTAGAGGTACAGGGCACAGATCCCTGGAGAAAAATTTTTAAACCGTCCTTGAAATTATCATGTCTGCTTCATCTTCTAGTGCTGTGATTTTTTGTGATCACACTTATGAGACGTGATCATAAAAAAGGTACACTTTAGTAATGTAGCCATTGTTGATAAAAAGGTTCCTATTATTTTTTCCTTTATTGATTTTTGGGACCCAGTGGGGTGACACTGTTATGGGTTTAGTTGAATAATTTCACAACAGTTTTTACCAAATCTGAAGAAATGGAAGGCATTACACATGAGAATTCTGAGGATGCTGAAAGGGTCTTTAAAGCATGTTTTTCTAATAGTACTAAACCCAGCACTCTCCAAATTCAGGAAAGTCTCATAGTTGCATGTCTTTCTGCTTAATTTTTGAATATTTACAAATTTAATGAGGCAAAGGCATTTGTCTTGTACCTATATGTCAGAAAAAGATGACAAAGAATAATGGTCTGAGCATACTTTGGCACTCAACTGAATAATTCAGGTGGTAAGAGCTGCATTCACTTCATTTGTTTTGTTTCATATCAGTTTGGGATGTCATTCAATTTTACCTTACCTAAAATGTTTTTCTTCTTTAACTGCTTACTACTCCTTGGCAGGAATATGAAACAGAGGGCAAACGATTAGTCCAGATAAATCACTTAAGTAGGCAGATATAAGAGACTCTTTTTCTTTCTCTGAAAGTCTCCCCGTGGGAGGAATAAAGATGTCTTCCTGAAGTTTCAAGTAGATTATTCAGTTAAGTAGGTAGCTGGATGAGTGTTCTTGTTCTAATACATTACACTCAATGGGTCAGTTATTTAAAAGCAGTTACAGACAATGGTGGGAGGGTCAATAGGAGCTGATAGGAGGAAAATTTGGGAGATGGAAAAACAAGCACCCAGTCCCAAATCTTAGATAGTCCCTTATTTGCATATTCCTGAAAGACCCATGAGGGTTTACCAGCTCAGTGGCCTGCATATTCTTTACACCATAGGCACAATTTACCTATGTTCAAAGAAGATCTGAGATTCTTATTTTTATTAAAGTTTTTTTTTCAGCAGTTCACAACTTGGTGGATTTTTATTCCATGGGTACAGGAAGCCTATACAAAAGGTGCTGAGGTCTCAGTCTTTGTTTCCACTGTAAGCTATTTCTCTGGAAGAATGTATTATTCAAAAATGGGATCCACCTAGTGTAGCTCTAAGTGACTATCTCGCCTGAATATAAAAAGACCTGCCATCATTAGGAAGATGAATGGGGACTGGTCATATTAGGTATATGAGCCTCTTACAAACAGGGACTGTAAGCCTTTTTTGCTATATACAAAAATATCTTTTCATAGTGTATTTCAGGAGATATGAGCCACATAAAAATGCGCACAGCATTGATATTACATATGATACAAGCATCAGTATGGACAATTCTGACTGAAAAAAGTTCTGTAATAAAGCTTTCATAATTAGCTCCAAGGAATATGAGCCCTACAAAGGCAGACACAGCCTGTCAAATTACACATGTTAAAAAACATGCTAATAAAGCCTGGTGATAGTCTTGTAAAAGCAGGCATTTTCAAATGATCAAAGTGTAAACAACTCTTATTAGATGAACCTGTTGAAGCTCAGGTGAAAAGGTTTTATTAAATATAGTTCTATAGTTGTAGGCTATTGTGTGTTGTCATGTTTTCTTTATTAAAAATAAAAATAATAACCTTTTAACTAAGAATGAGATTACACAGGCTGCTGAGCTGGAAAACCTTATGGGTCTTTTCAAGAATATGCAAATATGGGATTAACCTTTAAACTTTAGGACTGGGTCCTTGTTTTTTCAATGTCCCAGATTTTTCTCTAATCAGCTCCCCTGGACCCTCCCACCATTGTCTGGAATTGCCTTTAACTAACTGACCTGTTGAATGTAATGTATTAGAAACAGAACACTCATCCAGCTACCAGCTTAACTGAATTAAACTACTTGAAACTTCAACAAGAAATCTCTATTGCTCCTACAGGGAGGGTATCAGAGAGGGAGAGTCTCCTAGATCTGCTAGCTAAAGTGATTTTATCTGGATTAATCCTTTGTACTCTATTTCTTTTTAGTTCTGTCTCCCTCTGGGTCACAGGTGGGACACGAACCTTGATTCGATCCTTCTTGATTACCTTTCTTTATTTGACAGGAATATGGTTCATCAGACACAAAACAGGATAGACACCATATGTCTTCCTTTCCCCATGCAGACATGCTTCAAGTCTCCCCTTGGCCATCCGCCTTGTGTTTACAGAGTGCATTCTCCTGATTTCATATAGTTAATGTCTGAAGGATGATATTGTCTTATCTTTTAGAATGATAGATCATGTACCATGTTTGCTGACATCCTCTAAAGTGCCCCAAATCCGCATAAACTATTGTACTTATGAGGTTTTCGCAATTTATACAGTACTCTAAACTGGGTCTTTCTAACTGAAAACAAAGACAGATGTTTCCTGTTATGGAGATCTTTTACAGTACTCTAGACAGGATCGTACTCACTACAAAGACATATGTTTTCTTAATTTACAGCCCAACAGCCAACCAGATTTGAAGATAGGAGATATAGTAAGCATACGAACCAATATGGAAACTTTGCAGTAGGAAGCTGAAGTTGTTGATGATAGGTTCAAAAGTATTTACTAGGTTATCAATCTGTGAGCATCTTAAAAAGCCTAGCCTTACATTCCCATGGTACTGTTTAGCCCTTATGTTTTATGTAGTAATATTCCATAGATGGGCAGAGCAAGGAAATGTTGGGACATTTACTTTTTGTCCCTGTCCATAAGGAACATGAGTGCAAAACCAGAAGTGAATTTGCAGTTTCCCATTCATTCAGCCAAATTATTTATAAGTACAATAAGAGAAGTACTTTGTGTTATGTTGAGTGGAAGATGGCTCCGTAAAAGAGGCATTCCCTGTGATACCGGAACAAAAAATATCTCAGTTCCGAGGCTAGACTTACCCTAGGACAAACACTTCTCCTCCCCTCTCTCCTCTATGCTGCTCCAGTTGTCACAAATATCCAAAAAACTACCCCGAACAAGCTCCAACAATCCTACCACAAAATAGCCAGATTCATCACTATCTCCCCAAACAACACACACCACTGTATTGCTTTAAAGTCTCTACAATGGCTAGAACTCCCACAACCACTACATCTCTACCAATTTCACATGCTGCACTCTATGCTCTTTAAACCATCCTACTGTCCATCTTTATCTCTCCTTGTCTCTGTCTATACTCCATCTTGACCCCTCCGCACCTCTAATCAACAATTGCTTGATATTTACCACCCAAATAAGTCAGTAGGTAAGCTACTCTACAAACACTCTGTGGCCCAAGCCTGGAACAAACTTCCCCTTGACATACGCTCAATCTCTCACACCCCACTATTTAAAAAGAAACTTAAGACACATTTACTCAATTCCAGAATCTGCCCCTGCTATGACCCTACATAGTTCTCTTCTCCCCCCACATTGGAATCACTCTCAGTTGATCCTTCTCACATTCTGCACTCTGCCTCATTAGTACAGTTACAAAGTATTTTCTTGAAAAAAAAAATTGCTGTCATTTAACTGTTGTTAGTGTTGTTTTCTATTGTTTACTAAACTGTAATGCTAGTTTTATTTCTATTATTTGCTGTGCTTGTCTACTACTGTAATGTTTTATTGTACTATCTGGAGCTTTTCTCCTTGGGTCTCCACTGAAAATGGGACAAAATCCCAGTTGGACTAACCCGGTTAACAAATGTCAATAAATAAATAAATAATACATGCCTACCCCTCAAACATGTTCTTCTTATTTTGCAAAAGAGTTTGAGATCCCTTGAGATGGTGTTCACATTCCCATGGACTTAAGAATGCGTAATAGGTCTAGCAGGGTCTATAATTGAGGCAGATGTTACTGCTTTGTAGCGTCTATGATACTGAGGAAACGGACAAAGCTTTGAGATAGTCTACATAGTTTTTGTGATTTAAGTCCTTGATTTCTGTAGTGAGAAAGCAATGTGGTTGCTCCATCTGTGACAAGTGCTTGGATAGCTACATACTGAATGGAACATTATATTCAGTGATCTGCCCGATGAAAGCAAAGAACAGTAGAATGATTACATCCCTAGACCTAGACACCATACCTTTAGATATAAGCTGTACAATGAAAAAGGACCTCCTTAAAACAGTGAATATGTGGTAGACATTATTGCCCTAATTCACAGATCCATGACTGCAGGATCAATTTTCAGGGGGTGTTACTATGTTATAGTTACAAAGGGAGTCATGCTTGCTAAATAATGCAATTACATTCCTTCTTGGCATTTAATTTTAGTCAATGGCTTTAACACCAGCTTTTTTTCATAACAGGCCCCCTTAAGGGATCTCAGTGTCCTCAGGGGAGTTTATGATGGGGCCAGTCTAGCAGTCATCTGCAAACCTGGTCAGACACAAACCCTTAACATTAGCTCTGACCTCTTAGAAATGAATACCAAAGAGAAATGCTCAAGGACTGAACCCTGAGGTAAGCTTCTACTGAATTCATTAGAAGAAAAGCCATATCTATACTTTCCCTTCACCAGAAACTTTATCTACCAGCTAAGATTATTTAAAAAGGTTACCGAGTGGTATATATTACCATTTCTCCCAATTCTTGAAGTGTTATGGATGTGTTCCATTAGACTTATCATGTGTGGTATAAAAGATGATGTTGTGAGAAAGACTTTGCTTTGTGACAGTGATTTAATTTTCAATAAGGCCATTGAGATTTGTCAGATATACAAGCTTGCCGAAAAGCACATGCATATGATTACAAATGAGAGCAGCTCTACAAGGCACCGTGATAAAGCTCATGTTGATAGTATGCAGCACGTGGTTAAAAGAAATAGGCCCAAGCACATGGCAGCTGTAAACACTGCAGCACTCACTAGAAAACCCTGAGAACCTTCTAGTACATTCCAGACTTTGCACAGCCCCAGTGAAGCATAAGAGTGAGTCAGCACACTCAAAGCATGGGCAGCAACATTGCCAACTGTCATAACTGTGGTGGAAGTCATGAATCTAAAAGGAAAAAGTGTTTAGCTTTTGGTCAACAATGCCACAAATGTAATAAATGGAATCATTTTAAAAGATTTTGTAAGTCAAAAGAATATGAGCACTCTTTCATTAAAAGGGAAAACTTTAAGAAACGAGTTGATCAGTTAGACTGTGGCAGCTCCACTCTTTATGTGGACAGTGTGTCAGTGCTTCATGAATGGTCAATGCAGTAGATTTAAGGGCCAAGAATGAAATATTTTGTACTGTTCAGATAAATGGCAAACTCCCAGAGCTCAAAGTTGACATAGGCTCCAAGTGCAATGTTATGTTTGCAGAAACATTTGCTAGAGTATGTAAAAGTGAAAGACTTGATTTGGCAAGATGTGCAAAACTTGTTGCTTATGGAGGTGAAGAAATTCAAACTGAAGGCTCAGTTGTGCTTTCATGTTACTCTGCTAGAAGGAGCTACGACTTGTTATTTTTTTGGTCAAGAGGCGTGTCTAGTCATGATTAGGGCTCAGAGACTCTTTGAAAATGGGTCTGCTTTCATTTAACAAGGAAGTCTACCATGTTAACTTAAATAAACACTACTCTAATTTTACCCAGCACATTTTTTCTATCTGTGCTGATCTTCTCTAAGACAAACTAGGCAGGTTTTCAGTTGTGTACTCCATGAAGTTAGACCCAGAGGTCAGTCCAGTTATCAGAACTGCATGTAAAGTTTCAATAGCCATGCAGGAGAGAGTCAAAGCTGAGTTGGATAAAATGGTGTAAAAAAGTGTAATTTGTCCAGTGGAAACTCCAACAATATGGGTATCTTCCATGGTAGTAGCTCGTAAGAAAAGCTCAGATGACATCAGAATATGTATTGATCCATGATATTTGAACAAAGAGTTAAAAAGACTTCATCACCCAATGCGTACACTCAAAGAAGTTACAGCTTTAATACCTAATGACACTATTTTTTCTGCCTTAGATGCAAAGAAATCATTTTGGCAAATTCAGCTTGACAAGAAATCTTCATTGCTCACTACTTTCAGTACTCTGTTGGGCAGGTACAGACTTTTGAGAATGCCATTTGGAATAATTCTGCAAGTGAAGTGTTTCAGTGTGCAACGGAGCAAATTTTTTTCTGGGTATCCTTGTGCTATCATAGTAGACGACATACTAGTAGGAGGTCATGAAGAAACCGAACATGACAGAAACCTCAGAAAAGTTCTAGAAAGGGCACGTCAAATGAATCTTAAGCTCAACCCACAAAGATGTAAGTTCAGGCTACAAGAGGTTCTTTACGTTGGTCACTTATTTATGATTACAGGCTTATGACCAGACCCTTCAAAGCCATCAGCCATTCTCAAGATGCCAACTCCAGACAATATTCAAGCCCTGCAACATTTTCTTGGCATGGTCAACTACCTAGGCAAGTTCATTCCAGACTTGAGCCAACTTTCAGCACCACTCAGAAAGCTGACACGTAAAGATGTATCCTGGTCCTGGTTAGAGCAACATCAGAGAACATTTGATGCCCTGAAACAGAGAATTTTTAGTCCACCAACACTCAGATACTATGATGTTCACAAGCCAGTGACACTTTTCTGTGATGCTTCAAAATTTGGTGCAGTCATTCTACAAGGAGATCAACTTGTTGCCTATGCATTGAGAATTCTTACCCAAACTGAACCATAGTATGCCCAGATTGAGAAAGAGCTTTTGGCAATTGTGTTTGCATGTTCCAAGTTCCATGATTATGTTAGTGGTAGACTTACCCAGATTGAAACAAACCACCAACCACTAGTCACAATCTTGAGAAAGCCTTTGCATTCAGCCCCAGCCTGAATGCAACATATCATGCTGAAATTGCAAAAGTACAATTTCATTCTTATCTACAAGATAGGCAGACTTCTTTATCTTGCTGATACATTATCCATTTCACCAAGAAATACCACTGAACAGAATGACAATCAAGGTTCTCATTCAATTGATGATTTTAAAGTCATGAAAGTGAGTAATTTTTTTCTTCCACGTCTTGATAAGCTGAGAGATCACACAGCTACAGATCCAGTTTTACAAAGGGTCAACCACTTTATCTATCAAAGATGGCCGCCAAAGCAATCTAGTTTACCTCAAGTACTGCAACCTTATTTTCCATACAGAGATGAGATTTTGTCTGACAAAGGTATCACAATGAAAGGACCAAAAGTCATTGTTCCAAAGTCCTTGCAACCTGAGTACATTACTATCTTGCATCGTGGTCACCCAGGAACTGATTCTACCAGAAGAAGTGTGAGACAGATAGTATTTTGGCATTTTATGGTACAAGACATTGAGAGAGCACTATTACCTTGTTCTATGTGTAATAGTACAAAGTCTCATCAACAGAAAGAACCAGTTCCACTTAACCAGATTTCAGAACTACCTTGATTGACAGTAACCACTGATAGCTTTGAGTTGATGGTCAACATTATCTGGTGTTCAATTGGTTTGAGATTGACATACTTCCTAACCTAGCATCCAGTACAGTCATTACTAAGAAGAAATGTAATTTTGCTGTACATGAAAGTCCTCACAAAGTTATTTCTGACAATGACACACAGTTTATAAGCCAACAGTGTAAAAGATTTGCATAAGAATGGGACTTTACTCATGTCACTAGTAGTCCAGACTATCCACAGTGAAATGGTTTGGCAGAATGTGCAGTGAAAGTGCAAAACAGTTACTTGAGAAGTCAAAATGAGACAATAGTGATGTTTTCTTGAATCTCTTGAATCTCAGAAATATTCCTTGTGATAAACATCTTGGTTCACCTGCTCAGAGACTTGTGTCAAGACAAACCAAAACCACATTACCACTCAGTGGTCAATTGTTGTTTCATTGTGTCAAGATCAGCTGATCAGTGAAAAACAATCTGTTGAGGAAATGCTTATCAGAGAAGTCCTATTACAATAAGACCAGCAAACCTCTCAATCCATTACAAAAAGGAGAGGTGGTAAGGATGCAGACGTCCAAAGGTTACAATCGGGTTGGTATTATGAAGAATATTTGTTCAAAGCCAAGATCGTGCATTGTCAAAACAGAATAAGAAATCTTTAGGCAGAATCAGAGACATTTACTACTGGTATCCAAGTCTATGCCACAGCAAATAGCCTGTGAGAAAGACTCTTTATCTCAGAGTGAGTTATCCGGTGTTCCAATTCCAGAGGAAGTCCCAGAGAACATTCCTGTTCCTGTTCCTGTGATGAATCCAGAAGTTCCTGATATGAGTTGTGCACTGCAGACTGTCCCCGTTGCTAATTTTAGTCCCAACTATTATATTACGAGATATGGTCAAATCTCTAAACCTTGCGATAGATATCAAGTAACTTGGACATGAACATTGTATTTTGTTTCTGATGTACATAGTAATGCATGCTTATCTCTGCTATTGTTTTGCATAAAGGGCAATCTTTTTAAGAGGGAGGATGTAGATCAATATGCATGTGTATATACCTTTAAGAAGCTATCCAAGAGCTTGCACTAGAGCATAAATACTGACATTTTGTAGTTAGCTGTTGAGATGTGAATATGTATGTATGTAAGCTCTCTTTGTTAGTTCATTCATATTTAAAGATGCTTCTATCCATCCTGATGCGTTTGTATATATTAAAGCATCTGAATGAAACCCCAAGCCTTCTTATTATTAGTAATAGAGACTAATGAGGGACACATACCGTATCAGTTACTTTAAGGATTAAGTGGTTGTGTGGAAAGATGAGACCACTGCTACATTGTCTCAAGATATCCAAATTTGCTAGGCTGGCTACAAGGAAATTTTATATCCATACTGTCCAGTTCCCTAATTGTTGATCTACAAGGGTGTGGCATACAGGAGGTAACAGAAGGCTATTAAGGGTGTTTTTTTGGGGGGGGGTGTGTAGGTAGACTATAGAATACAGTGTTGCCACTCAATGCACAGACTAGTAGCTCTAAGCTTGTCAGTGTGCACGGTATTTGCTCTATACTTGCTGCTTTACAGGGTACTGCTTTATGGACAGTTCTAAAGGGAAAATGTGCTTCTAGATGTTTGCGTCTGTACAGGGCACTGACATGTTGAGCAACTCAGTACAAATGGGTCAAATTTATACCAGCACTGGCAATACAAAAGACTGACTATTCAGCCCTCTAGCTAATAAAATGACTACACTTACATCCCTTTTGTATAGACCAGTCAAACACTTACGCCACCAGATGAATAATCCCTGTCCTCCTAATGTAAAAGCACAGCAAAAGAGTGTCCAAAGTGAAATGCTACCACAAACAAACTTAAACTTAGGGAAAGGCACAAGGAGAGACAATAATTCAAGATATCAACAGCAATGTAATTTAAGTAGTTTATAAATGTGTGATTATTCAACAAATGTACTTTGCTTTGTGGAAATGAGCCAAGAGCCATTCAATTCTGAAGAATTTATACAGGCACTAACATCAATGTAAATTGATTAATAAGCACTCTGGCCAATGATTACACACAGGAATCTCTTGTGTATGTTTCCTGTACCTAAACAGACCAGGCTATCACCCACTGCCACTAGATGGAAATCCTCAGTCCTCTTAATGCAAAAACACAGAAAAGAGATTGCTAGAGTATAAAAAATATGCTACTTTATCCAACAACTAGCTAGATAATGAATTCAGAGCAAGTAAATCAGTAGAACAGCCAATGAGATATATAAAATTTCTGGTCTGGTGATCAAGGATACAGCTGATTTGAAGAGCTGAACTGTGTCCTGACCTATCAAATGGTATTTTGGCAAATGTTTAGATATTCAAATGTTCTATTTATCAAAATGTGCCTAAAATTTCTGTATGTTTCTACAGGATGCTGTGAAACGCTCTTGTTGTAAAATCATTGTACAGCATGAGGAGGAAATATGTCTCTTCTAGAGTTGGCATATGTAATTAGGAGGGGGTATGAGGGTGCAGATGGGTTGCCCCCTGCAAAAAACACTTACTTAGGAGTTATGTTGTGAAGTGGTGTATGAATGTTTACTTGTGTGTTGCTGTTTCAGTCAGTGTGCTATGTTGGACATGCATAGTTGAATGTGATAGTGTTAATGAGTGAGTTAATACCCCATGACTCTCAACCTGCAAACACTGAAAATAGGTACAATGGCACTTGAAAAGTAAGTACATCCAGTCAAAGATATTGTCACTTTATTAGCATAAATGTTGAATAATTAATAGCAATTACTCATCACTTGCAGTAGGATTGTGGGATACTAGGGCAGCCACAGTGGTGTAGCAGTTAGCATTGTCACCTCACAGCAAGAGGTTCTCTGGTTCGATCCTCGGCTGGGGTACCTTCTGTGCGGAGTCTGCATGTCCTCCCTGTGGTCACGTGGATTTCCTCCGAGTGCTTCGGTTTCCTCGCACATCCCAAAGATATACTGTAGGTGGATTGGACACTATAAATTGCCCCTAGGTGTGTGTGTGTGTGTGTGTGTGTGTGTGTGTGTGTGTGTGTGTGTGTGTGTGTGTGTGTGTGTGTGTGTGTGTGTATGCGTGTGTGCCTTCTGTGGAAGGTTGGCGCCAGGCTGGCAATTCGACACCGTAAAACTCTACTGCCAGTTATGAGCAGACAGGTGATCTGCTGTGGCGAACCCTAACCGGGAAAAGCCGAAAGAAGAAAAAGACTCTTCTCACTTGCAGTAGGATTGTGGGATACTACTCAGAAGCAAAGGTTAGAAATAAGAGTGACAAAAATGACACAAAAATACAAGCCTATTATCAAAGACATTGTGTAAAAATCTCCAATGAATGACTTAAAAAAGACTTCAGTGAATGATATTGTAACAATTTACATTCTACAGATATTTGTTTTTGCTTCTGGCAAAATGTAACATGTGGATCCTCTTTCTTTAAATTATTGGTACCACCTGGAATAGGTCACAGTGCCATAACCTGAGGAGCTATGCAAACACATGACTGTGGAGCTGCAGAGAGCTTATCTAATGTATGGTGCAGCTGTTGCACAGGTTAAGGTTGGAAGTTCGTGTTCCTTTGGTGCAGCGTTTGACTCCCTCAACCTTCATTTGCCTCCTGTAGGACCTTTAGCAAGTCACTTAACCAGACATTTCTCCCAGGTCACTCCTGAAAAGTGTCTGTGTCGGGTCTATATTACATCACTGAATACTTAAAAAAGCGAACGGTGATTAATCGACCCTATGTAAGCAACAGCTTACAATGTTGAACTGTCAGAATAGCGATTTTTTTCCCTTGGAAAAAAAATCGCTGCTCCACCAAAGAAAAAAAGAAAAAAGAAAACACTTTAATCATTACATTAAGTTCACCCCCACAACCCCCAATGTGGTGGGCTGTGCCTCCCACAACCCCCCTACTTAAATATATTAACTCCGAGATCGCACTACAGTGCCAAAAATGGCAAAGTAACGAAGCAGCCAAGTGAATTCTTTCCCAGGGCAAGAATTTGCTTAAAAGCAGCTTTGATATTTTGCCTTTTTAGTCTTTTAAGTTTGACCAAGACACATTTAAAAGAATGCATTTTCAGTCTTGTAATAGGAACCCTCTGTGTCCAATGGGCCTAATTGGTTAACAAACAGGCATTATTATTATTATTATTATTATTATTATTATTATTATTATTATTATTATTATTATACTAGTCCTATAGTCTAGTTTCCTGTTTACTAAACAGACTCAAAACCATGCATTATGTATGGGAGGATTCAGAAAACCACACAAAAGGTAAACCAAACTTGAAAATAGGAATGCACTTCCAAAACTAGATACATCATGTGAATGGTCATATCAAATCAGAAAATATCTAAAGTATTCAAAAATAGGTTAAGTTAAGAAGACTAGTCACACCAAAAGAACAACACCAGCATGGCTGCAAGGAGTAAAAATGTGAATGAAAAAAAAAAAATAAAAACACCTTATAAAGAGGAAAACCACCAGAAGACTTAAAGCACTCTTATTAACCTCAAGAACTTCTTCAGAAAAAATGATGCTATCATCAAAATTATTAATATAGAGAGACAAAATGCCCCATGACTATCGTGACAAACCATTTGACACCAAATAGACACAATTACTTATAAACATAATATCATTTATAAAATGTAAAGACACCATTTAATTCTGTGCAGTTAATAAATGCTTAATATTTTTAGATTCATTTAAACCTGGACTAATTATCTGCTGCTAATTATAATTGCCATTTTAACTCTAAAACTTTCAACAAATTATTAATATCACCCATATTCAAATCTGCCATTATATCATCTAAATCAAAAACATATAAACTTTTTAAATTAATTGCAATGAATTTTATGCTTTCCTAAAGCCTTAGAGGGGTCACACTTAATAATGGCCAACCTGTTTTTGTTTATTCTTTGAGAAAGCATTCTTGTAGTTTTACCCACGTAGAATGTGTCACAAGAACAACAGGAAGCCAATTAACAATACATTTAGTCATATATGTGTATTTCTTTTTTTACAAAAATCTCTCTATCTGTATGCTAATTATCCCATTGTAACAGTTGTTAATGTATCTACACATTTTATAGTTTTTACATGATTATGTGCCAAAGAACCATTATGTTCATACTTTGCAGCACTATTAGAACTCTCAAAAATACTTTTCAGGTTTTCAAGTTTTCTTTATAACTATATTTATGTGAGGAACTCAAAACATAACCAAATCATTGTTGGTTAATTTTTCAATTATCTACAATAGTGTTTTAATAATGTTAGAGTTAAGACCAATTGGAACCGAGAATGCCCTATAAAACACATAAATATCAGAATCTAACATTTTGGGAACGTAACCTGTTAATAGAAGGCAAACATATATAAATTATTTTTTGCAAAACTTCAGAAATAATTATATTAATCCTATTTTGTGAATAACCTCTGTCCAAAAATAAGTATTTCAAAAACTATGTCATTACTTAAATTCTATTTAGAAAGTAAACTGGCGTCTTAATGATGCTCCATTTCATAAAATTTGGGCACTGACTATTATAAATAATTGTTTATGAAGGTCTTTTTCCCTGTGAATATTATGATGAAAGGAAACTTTTTCAAGATCCAAAAAGTCAACAGTGTGACCTTTCTGCCCTAAAGTGAAAGACAAAATATTCTTAGTACTGTTTAGTTCAATTTAACAAATTATTGATCTCACTTGCAATGCTATTCCAGATTATAATAATGCATTAATACAATACCTATAAAATGAAGCAAATATAAAAGAATCAAAGGAAGTTAAATTTCCAACCAACTCATGACAAAATTTGCAAAGACAAGGACAGCTTTAGCCCCCATATCTACCCTTCAGTTGGTGATTAATCCGTTCTTGAAACATGAAAAAATTATTACCTAAGCATATTGATAGTGTTCATATACATGTGATCAAAGGAACTATATTTACTTAAGTAAGATTGAAAAAAATCGATACCAACATCTTGAAGTGTACTAGAATACAAAGAATCTATATCTAAAGCAACAATAAAAGTCTCAGAACTAGTAATATGATAACTTTTAAATAAATCAAAACATAACCATGAATCTTTAAGATAAAATGTAGTTGACTTTATTATAGTGTTAAGTATTTTGTCTAGATAAATAGAAATACCTTCAATTTTACCATGTAAGGAAGTTACAATAGGCCTGAATGCAGGAACTGCAGAATCCTTATGAATTTTTGAAATGCCAAAAATTCTTCCTATTCTAGGATATTCATCATACAAAAATTAATACACATTATAGTTAATATACCCTTGATGAAACACACCTAATAAACAGCTCTGTATATATTTAAAGCACTCAATTATAAAATATTAACTGACCAACTTATAATATGATTCATCCGATAATATGTTCAGGTAACTCTTAGGTATTAAAAAAATAAATAAAATAATAATAATAATAATAATAATAATAATAATAATAATAATACCACTCCACTTGTCAGCCTTCATTATCATGACAGAATTCAATTTTCTTAATTCAAATAATCCTGACATTCCTTTTGGAGTTGTATTGTAGCATTTAAACTGAGGACTTACACACTATAAATGGTGAATGTCTTTGTTACAAGAGTCTACAAAAGTTTGTTACCTGGAAACCCGGCTAGGGTTGAAAACACTATTTTTCTGAACAACTGAAGATGTTGATGCATTATAACTATTGATATTATGCATAATGTAATGTACATTTTGCTTAAGTGCAAATAATCTAAGATGTATCAGTACATAAACAAGATTAGAATGCTGTGATAGAATAAACAAAAAACCCATGTTAAGAAACTTTACATGAGATTTTGACAAACAGAAAATACTGTTATTATAAACAGGGGAGCTTAAATCTATATATGTTTTTTATAGCACCTTTATGTCATGTATGACATACATATGTATGTAAAAGAAAACAACCTGTATTAACATGTTCACCGTTATAAATATTATATATCACATATATGCTTTTATACAATTATCATCAATCCAGCATTATATAAATTGCTCAATTTCTGCCTTCCCTTAAACCCCAATCTGCCTCCAAAACATTATTCTGCATGTATAATTCCCACAATTTCCTTTTTTTATGAAGTTTGCTCCTACCCTTTTCTAAATATTCCACTTCCAGTTGTTTTGCCTCTGTTACAATATTCACTGCTTCAAGTACAGTTGGTTTAAACTTTGATTTCCATTTTCTAGTTATTGCTGTTTTGGTAGCCATCAGAATTAAACTTAACAAGGTCTATGTCTAGACAATTCAGTATCCCAGCTCAAAAAAAATCATTTCCTTTGTTACACCCATTTGTTCACCCAATATTTCTGCTTTGTAGGAAATGTTTAAAGTCTACCAACTCATTAATCCTAAAACTTATTTTTCTAGTTATCTCTTTCTTCCCCTCTCACGCCTCCAACATTTGCCATCTAGTTGAGGAAAAATTCCCTGGAGTCTGCTTGGGGTATAAAAATACCTATGTAAACACTTCCAAGCAAAACTCCCAAACATTCTAGACTTTGTTTTATATTTTGGAGCCATACATATGCATTCCCATTGTTTCCTTTGTGAGTTGCTTATCCAATCTTTTTCCAGTCTTGTCCAAAATCCTATAAGAGATTCCTATAATTATCATGCTATATTTTATATGTCCTATGAATTATCCCCTTTTCTCAGCAGCTTTTGTTTTAGATTCATTCAAAAACTCTACCAGAGCAGGTCTTTCACTTAGGATTTCCCTATCCCTTTCTCTTTGCCTATACTCAGATATCAATCCCTGACAGGGAAGCCAGTCTCTAGTCTGCAGTCCAAATATCTTATTGGCATCTTCTTATTCTGCTACCCTCCCCTCTCTAGACATTGTTCCCAATACCTTGGTGCCTTTGCAGTTTTCTTCAGAAATTTCCAGTCCCGTCTCGCTGTTCTCTGTATCCCCAACTGCAGTCATCCCTATCAATAAAATCTACTTTTTCCATTCTCATGTTGGCTTAGTACTTAGACTACTTTTGGCATCTTTATGAGTAAAATATTCTGTATGGCTCTTGTTATTCTCCTTAAAGATCTTCTTCTTCTTCTTTCAGCTGCTGCCATTAGGGATCACCACAGCAGATCAACTGTTTCCATTTCTTCCTGTCCTCTGCATCTTGCTCTATCACACCAACCACCTGCATGTCCTCTCTCACCACATCTATAAACCTTATCTTAGGCCTTCCTCTTTTCCTGTTACATGGCAGCTTCATCCTTAGCATCTTTTTTCCCAATATACTCTGCATCCCTCCCCAGCACATGTCCAAACCAATGTAATATTGCCTCTCTGGCTTTTTCTCTAAACCTTCCAACCTGGGCTGACCCTCTAATATACTTATTCCTTATCCTGTCCATCCTCGTCACACCCAGTGCACATCTTAACATCTTCAACTCTGCCACGTCAAGCTCTGACTCCTGCCTTTTTGTCAGTGCCACTGTCTCCAACCCATATAACATAGCTCGTCTCACTACCCTCTTGTAGACCTTTCCTGTCACTCTTACTGGTACTCGTCTGTCACAAATCACTCCTGACACTCTTCTCCATCCTGCCTGTACTCTCTTCTTCACCTCTCTTCCACACTCACCATTACTCTGAACTGTTGATCCCACGTATTTAAACTCATCCACCTTCGCCACCTCTACTCCCTGCATCCTCACCATTCCTCTATCCTCTCTCTCATTCACAGACATATATTCTGTCTTAGTCCTGCTGACCTTCATTCCTCTTCTCTCTAGAGCATATCTCCACCTCTCCAGGGTCTCCTCCACCTGTTCCCTACTCTCACTACAGATTACAATGTCATCTGCAAACATCATAGTCCAAGGGGACTCCTGTCGGATCTCATCTGTCAACCTGTCCATCACCATTGCAAATAAGAAAGGAATTCTCCTTAAAGATCTGCATACAAAATCCCACTCTCTCCTTCTTTGCTGAAGATCCTCCCCTGCTACATCATCATCCTTTTCCACTCTGAATTATAGCTTTCTGCTTGTGTTATGTATTTAAGCCTTAACTAAATATTACTTCAAATTATGTAATCTAATCCACCTTGTTCTGTTAGAAGGATCAGTGTATCCCACTTAACTCTTGCCTTTCCCCTTCCAGATAAAATCCTTCAATCCTTTATTAATTACAGATCATAACTTCTCCTCTGTTGATAAAAAATATGCCTGATCTGTATATGAAACTAAACAGACTAAAAATGTTTTCACTGCTTGTATCTTGCTATTCAGATCCATTAAAATAACTTCCTGTTTTTCAGTTTTTGTATTAACTTTGGTTTAGTATCTTCCCACATATCCTTAACTATCATACTAGAATACTTTCTAATACATACTCCTAAATACTTCATGTTATTGTGTCTGTTCAAATAGTTTACAGCTATAACCTTTGTTTTATAATCATGAAATATCCTGAAAAGACTTGAAACTGTCTCAAGATGTCCACAACACTGACATTTTTTTCTTCTTTCATCAAGTAAAAAGTAATACTGTCTGCAAACAAAACCAACTTTTCTTTATTACCACACCAGTTATATCCTTGAATTTCTGAGTCACTTAATTTCTTTGTCAGTGGCTCTAAATATAAAGCAAATGATAAAGGGGAAAAGGGGAACCCTGTCTGTTCCACTGTTCAGATACAACTTGTCAGAAAGGAATCCTCCCACTTTATTTTTTGCCTCTGATTCTTCATATATTCTCCCAACTATCCTTATTATAGTATTAGGGAATGCAAATGCTTCCATTTTCCTACTCACAAAAACCTAGCTTTCTCTGTCAAATGCTTTCTCTGCATCAAGACCCACCAAAACAACAATATTTTCTTATACTCTTCTTCCCCCTGGATCAGCACTGCATCATCATTATTCGAATAATGTTGTCAAGTGTTTGCCTCCCCCTCTACAAAACCACATGAACCCATATCTATCAATTTTGGCAGCATCTTTGCCATTCTTTTAGCTATTATAGACATAAACAGTTTATAATCATGATTTTAAATTGAAATGGGCCTATATGAAGGTGGTTCTGATTGGTATTTACCATCTGTAGGTATTATAGCTACCACAACATTCTTCCAGGATTCTGGTGATTCCCTTCCTTTTAAAATACTGTTAAACAAAACATTCCAGATCTTTATCACTTTCTTTCCACCTAGTTTCCAAACATCCACAGGAATACCATCTATTCCTAGACACTTTCCTGCAATTGATTGCATGTCACCATTTTTATTTCATCTCCTCCTATCTTAACTGTTAATTGTTGAGCCTCATCCTCCTCTAACCTTGATTTCCATAAATATTTCCATTTATGATCTTTCATTTCAACATTTTGATACAATTTTCTATAAAATTCCTAAATATCTTTAATAACTCTACATGATCTCTGATTATTTTTCTTGTTATAGACTCCCTAAGTTTGGCAATAACCCTTTCTACTTTCTCCGTTATTTCTTAATCATATTTCTTTTTCTTTATTTCTACCCTAAACTCCACTTTCATTTTATCCCACTCTAAAACTTCTAAAGAAATTTCTATCTTCCCTAATAAATCTCAAATAATTCCCATTACCCATTCCCTAAATTCCTCTTTTTTTAACAGGTAGATGGGGAACTGCAAGTGTCTAATTTTTAACTTCATTATCTTGCATTTTATCTTAGTTGTTATTGGTGCATGTGTGTTGAAGCTTTCAATTAAAGGAACATGTCCCTGTGAAAAATAATTTTTGTCTTATTATACTTTGAGGAATAATATGTAAATTCTCTCCTAGTTCCTATTACTGAAATCATATTTTCCACACCAAATATGTTCATATATTTTTTCAGCAATCAATCTACTTTTGTTATATGTCCCCTTTTAGATCTCCCAGATACACCATCAGTATCAAATTCCAGTCCCCACCTATAAGTAATATTCCTTGCTGAAAGATGATTATTTCTCCCAATAGCAGTTTTAGGTGGAGTCTAAATACATGCCAGCATAATTCTCCACACACAAAACAATTGTTATCACATTAAGTCAAAGGCTTTAATCCAGACATTCGCCTATACAAAAGTAAGACAGAACATATCAGCTCTACATATATTATAATCTGTGCACTTTTACACCTCATTCCCCACCTCAACAACCCAAGGTTACAGCATATTAATGTAACATGGTTTTGCTCAGCCTTCCTTCTTTTTTTACATTGTAATGTCTATGTGTCTTAAAACTAAAAAAGAAGAAAGATGCTTATTTATTATAGTATCTTTATCACAACATGCAATAATAAATGAAAATGCGTTACTATATAAAATGCAGTTTACATCATGAAATGCCCTGAAGAAATAGTGTTAAGAACAATTGTTTTACTTTTAGTTAATTTTCTTTTTTTTTCTACTTACCTTCAGTGTCCTTCCAAACATTTATGACATGAAGTGTGGCATATGCATTTCAGTCTCCCACAAATTTAACACAGTTAACAAAAGTCCAACCATTTTGCTTTTTTCTTGTAAAGCCATTTTTCATAAATGTGATTGATGTTTTATAGTCTCACATTTATTCATTAATTTCAGTGTTGCTGGTCTTCTATCTGTTCATTTCCATCTCCCAACCCTGGAATCCAGTTGAAGTGCAATGTATTCCTGATTCTCATAGTCAGCTCCTGTGCTTTTTTTCTGTCTCTTAAGCATTTTCCTTTGAACACTGGAAAACAGTCCACTGAGAAAGTCTCTCTATGAGCTTTACTGTCAAAAGAATGAAAAGGAGAGTCCCCTTCTGTTTGATGGCTCACTTTTTGTTGGACAAACTTTTGTATTTCTTCCTTAGTCTAATCTACATCAAAAGAAAGACTTTGTTCCTCTAGTGTAAAATATTCTGAAGAATGGGTATAGCAGCTTGAATCTCACATCTGCCTCTCAACATTCACTGATTGCTAGGATAAATGTGCTTCTCTTCTGCATAGTGTGCAGTGAATACTCATTTTCCACAAATATACTACTATCTCTAATTTTTTTAATATTTTGTCATTTGCCACAGTTTTGTCAGGATCAATTCTTTCTACTGGTATGATTACATCTTTACTAACACAGGTCTTGGCTGCTTTCTCATGGCCAGGCTTAGAGCATGCACATGATGTGCCCTTTCAGTTAACAAATCCTGCTGTGGAATTGAAGTTCAGTTGCTTATTTGTTCTTTCATAAAATAAATACTGTCTGTTCCTTCCAGTTTTTCTGGTACAGCAGAAAATCTCAGGTTTTCCCTGCACGGTTGGTTCTCTAACTCTACCATTTTTTGAAACTCTATCTTTTTGAAAAGTCTAATACTCATTCAACCTTTTCTTCATTTCGACATCTGATTTTTACAGTTTTATCAGTTCATCTGAATAGCTGTTTAAAGCTTCTTCCATTTCTCCATGTTTTGTTATTTGAACTGATATATTTCTTCAATGTTTATTTAATTTAATCAGCTCTGAGTACATTTGAATTATCTTTTCCTCTAGATTACTGGAAGCCATGTCTTGCACCAAAGCTTGAGGATGAACTGCTTTTTGTTGAACAGTTGCAGGATTCTTCCCAGTCAATGTTTTCTCTTCACCTTTTCTAGTTGATTTTTTCAGGCTTTCTAAGTTTCTTCTTTGCCAGCATCCAGACAGTGTACTTACTAGCCAGTAACCTAATTTCTACAATTTTTTTTTCACATTAGAAAAACTGAACTCAAGCTGTTGATCAGTGTGCAGCCATCTTGGAAGTTGTTAAATGTATTTGTGTTGATCTCAACATCTGCCCCTCATTTTCCCTCTTGACTGATTTCTCCAAGGGGGTAAAAATTGTGGAAGGAGATTGTCTTCAGTGTTCACAAAGGAACAACTTTGAAACATGGGTGTTCTTTGTTACTGTTATAAACCACTGCATGCCTTGCCAGCTTTTTCTGCTTTTTCTTGACAACAGTGGCCATGTGTCTCTGCACACGTTTTCTTATGAGCATCATACAGTAGAGGTTCCCAGCAAAGTGATATTGGTAGTTGACACCATTTCTGCTTATGTGGATAATACAGTGGAGTCATTCTGGTAAATACTCGTAATCCATTTTTATGGATTTCTTGAGAGTCATTTACAAATACAAACTCCACTGCTGATGGTTGAACAGTTTACACTGATAGTCATATGTCTATGATTTGGAATATGGGTCTATGTTTACCCATCAAACAAAAAGTTAATGGAACAGCTACTCAATGAACATGAAACATCGAATGTACATTTTATCAAAAAGTGAAATCATCATAAAGAAACTCATTGAACTGTTATAGTTGGCAAAATAGGGAATACTCCACTGCATAACATAAATAAAACCATTTATAAATTTGCCCTTTTCCCCACTGTACCCCATACCCCAGTGTGGGGGATTGCAGCTCCCATGACCTTCTAACTATGTATACCAACTCTGTGATTGCACTAAAGTAGGGAAAAGGGCAAATTTATAAAAAAGTTTTGTTTAGTTTACATTATGCAGTGGGGTATTTCCTTGTTGTTGGCCAACTATTACAGTTTGAAGATTTTCTTTACAATGATTTGATTGTTTGACAAAATGGACATTTGATGCTTCATGTTAATTTAGTCATTCGATGAACTTTTTGTTTAATGGGTAAACATAGACCCTTAGAAAGTAAATTGTTGAAAATGAAAGCTCTTCATTTAGAATAATGTATTTTGGTTAAACAAATTCCACTTGATGTTAGGACATATACATTTCCTAATGGAAATACTGTTTAGGATAAGATCTACAAAGATTTGCTCAACTTGTACAAAACTGAAGTGCAATTTTTGAAATGTATGATTGAACATAGTATAGCTAAGCTTAAGTCTTTAAAGACCAATGTGCCTAAAATGATAATAGTATAAAAAAATCATTCACATTTCAATGACTGTGATGAATTATATGACAGTGTTTTTGTCAAAGTGCAGCGGCACATGACCACTTTTGACAGCAAAAAGCAGAAAAAGCTGGCAACGGATGCAAAGGTTTATAACAGTAACAAAGCATATCATTGGTTTAAAGTGGCTCCATTGTAAACAGCGAAGAAAATCCCCTTCCATATCCATTGTTAATTCAAATATTGCTCCAGTGGCTCTAGATGTTGAGTCTGATATTCACTTTCTTCCAATACCATAGAGGTTAAAAAGGCTTAATTCAGGACATGGTGCTACTTCTGGATAAATAGTCCTAATTTAACACATTCTTCTGAATTTAATGGGTGTGATCTTTTGGATTGTCAAGGGGAACATTTTCTCTTTGTCAGAATCTGATTCACAGTTTCTTAATAAGGGCCTTTTATTTATTCCATCACAACATGCTTATCTTGTTGATATACTGATAGATCTTAAGTTTATTTGTACATAAGCTAAGTTTACATTATATGTTGCATGATAGCAATACTTACAGTGCATAAACATCTTCAGTTGTTCAGTAAATGAGTATTCTCAACCTTTATCCTGGTTTTCATGTTACAAACTTTTGTTGACACTTGTGACAAAGACATTCACCATTTATTCAGTACAAGTCCTCAATTTAAATGGTATAATACCATTCCAGAATAAATATCAGCATTATTTGAATTAAGATAATCTAATTCTGTCAGTGTTATGAAAGCTGACAAGGGGATTAGTACTGTTATTATGGATTTTAATACCTATTATGATAATTTACTTGAACTTTTATCCAGTGAAGCTCGTTATAAGTTGGTTACTAAATATTGTAAGATTGAGGGCTTTAAATATATAGATAAGTGTTTATTAGAAATGTTTCATCAAGGGTATATTGATTATAATGTGTATGAATTTTTGTAAGTTGAATATTGTAGAGTATGAAGAATTTTTTTGCATTCCAACAATTCATAAGGATTCTGCAGGTCTATTGTGATTTCCTCACATGGTAAAACTGAAGGTATTTCTACTTATGTAGACAAAGTACTTAACCCTATAATACAGTCTACTAAATGTTATCTTAAACATTCTTGGTTATGTTTAGATTTATTAAAAGTTATCATATTACTGGTTCTGAGACTTTTATGGTCAGTTTAGATATTGATTCTTTGTATACTAGCATACTTCAAGTTGTCAGTATCTAATCTGTTTGATCATACTTAAGGAGATACACTTCATTGTATTACATGTACATTAACACTATTTATTGTATGCTTTTAGAACTGGTGTTAGGTAATCATTTTTCACATTTCAAGAACATATTTACCACCAACTGAATAGCATTGCTATGGGGCTTAAAGCTGCCCAGCCTTTGGAAAGTTTGCCATGAGCTGGTGGGAAATAGAATTTTTAACTTCCTTGGATTTTTTAAATTTGTGTCATTTTATAGGCATATTTTATTGATGATTTATTTGTAATCTGGAAAGGTTGTTACTTTTAAATTTGTGTCATTTTATAGGCATATTTATTGATGATTTATTTGTAATCTGGAAAGGTATTAAAAGTAAGTTCAATAATTTTTAAATGAACTAAATTGTATTATAAATTTATTTTTCTCACTTTAGAACACAAAGGTTGCACTGTTGATTTTTTTAATCTGGAAAGTTTAGATATCGAAAAGGTTCTCTTTTGTAGTCATATTCATAGAAAAAATACCTTTGTAAATAATTAAATTATAATAGCATACAAATTTTATAAAATGGAATATCATTAGAGGCCAGTTTATTTGGGTATGTAGGATTATAAGTGATGACACTGTTTTTAATCAGGAAGTGTATTTTTGAAACATTTAAACATTAAGAAGTTTACATTTTTTGTTTTAGATGATACAGTTACAGATCTGAATATGGGTAATGTTAATAATTTGTTGGACATTTTAGAGATAAAAGGGCAATTATCATTGGCAACAGATATTAGTCCAGGTTTAAACTAATTTATAAATATTAAGTTTATTTTTATTTATTTACTGGGAGAGTCCGACTTGGAACAAAGCCAATTTTCAGCTGAGGCCCAGGGAGGAATGCTCCAAACACATGTCTTTGAAATGTGGGAGGAAATCAGAGCACCCAAAGGAAACCCACATAAACACAGGGAGGGGAGTACATGCAGATTCTGCACAGAAGGTATTCCAGCAGAGAATCAAACCAGAGAACCTCTTGCTGTGAGGCAACAACGCTACTGCTGCACCACTGCACTGTCCTCATTAAGTGTTTATTAACTGCATAGAATTAAATGGTGCCTTTAAATTTTAGATGTTTTTATTAGAGCTTCTTTTACAAATAATATTATGTTTATAAGTAATTTTGTCTATTTGGTGTCTGCTGGTTTGCCACATGATAGTCATGTGGCATTTTGTTGCTATATAAATTATTTTTATATTAACTTCATTTGTTCTGAAGAAGTTCTTGAAGTTAGTAAAAGAACAAAAGCACTAAACTTGTTTGGTTATAACACAACTCATAATGTAGAGGTCTGCCATCTAAGTATATTTTATACAAGAAGAGGCTAACGTCTGGCAGTCTTTGCACGATATTGTTCACTTATGAATCTCAGCATCAGAACACTGTAGCTTCCAATTGATGATTGCAATTTGATTCCATATGCAGTGAGGCAGAACATTGCAATATAACTCCCTGAGTACTGTTCCAATGCAGGTACAATCCACCACTCTCCTCAGCTTGCTTAATGTCTAACTTTCTCAGCTAAGCCATCCTCTCTCCACAGTACTGAATTGTGTTTGACACACATGTGCAAACCAATAGTAATGAAAGGCTAGGGGAAGTGAATCATGGTGAATAGTGACAGACTTATGTGGAGGATAATTTCTTCACACCATGTGCCACAAGCTGGACAAAGAAACAGCCTATGCAATCATACGATTGTGGAGCTGTAGGTAGCTTGTCCAGTGCCCAGTGCATTTCATTAATCTGGTGTACCTCTCAATTGTAAACTGAGGAGCAAAGAAAATAATGTTTCCGAAAAAAAAAAAAAACAGATGTAACAAGCAGCTTGCTACTGTACTTCAGGCTGACCTCACAATACTTCCCACTGTCTCCAAACTCCCTATTTCCTGCCTTTCTTCTCTTTATACTAAAATTTATTTACCAAGCACTGACTCTGCTTCTCTCAGTTCTCTCACTTTTTTTCCTTTATCTAATTCTCACCTCACATTTTCCTTCCCCACCTTTGACCTCATTCACACTCCTCCTCTTCCCTTTTATTCTACTATCTATTATTACCTCTCCCAGAATAGCAGAATTATATACAGTAGTAGAGCTTTGTTGGTAAATTGAATTATATTGATCTGTCAACTATTTTTGAATTCACCAGCCTGTCTGCTATTGTCGTGTTCACAGCATCATTCTTCTGCTAGTTCCATTCCTTATAGGAATTATAACTGTCTATTATCTGGTATCCTCAGTGTCTAACCTGTACACAGTATTGCGTGAAATTGTGTTTGGAATATATAATGGATATAGTTTATGTTTGATTTGAAAGGGTATGTATACTGTACATTAGTATATAGTATTTTTCTCCTAGTTAACTCTTTTTTATTACTTTTTATGTTAGTCAATGTTCATCTCTGTTATATTTTGTACTGCAATGGAGCTTTTCTCCCTGGGCCTCTGCTGAAAATGGGTATCTGCCCAGTTGGACAGTACCAATAAACATATGTAAAATAAATAAATTATAACCCCACACTTAACTCTTAGGCACTTCAACTATGACGCTGAATGCATTAGTGGCATTCCTTTATGAAGCTAGTACTGCTCTCCCACATCACTGATCGCACCCCACTGACAGCTTGAACTGAGGCCAGGGCAGAGAGTTCCCTTCTCATTAATCTAGTTTATTTAATTATCGCCGATCGCACCCCAATGACAGTTTGAGCTGAGGCCAGGGCAGTAGTCCCGTCCTCACTAACCAAGTTTATCTATTTAATTATCACCAATTGCACCCCACTGACAGCTTGAGGTGAGGCCAGGGCAGCAGTTCCATTCTCACTAACCTAGTTTATCTATTTAATTATAGCCGATCGCACCCCAATGACAGCTTGAAGTGTGGCCAGGGCAGTAGTCCCCTTCTCACTAACCTGGTTTATCTACTTTATTGCATTTGTTTACCAGGAAAGACCAGCCTGATAAAGCATCTTTCATCAGAGTCCTGAGGAGAAAAGCTCTAGTAAAAACATTATTAATAAATCATGTTTTTCCTTATTTCCTTGTCAGGTAACCCTGCTGGACAAACTGTCTCTTTTCAGGGGCGACCTGGGAACTCTGGTTAAGTTGCTTGCTCAGCGTCACATAGTAGAAAATGAAAGTAAAAGGAATCAGATCCTGCACTATGGGCATGTGAAGCAGTCCAGTAACAGATCAGAGGGCTCATTGTCTGTACTAACTGGAATTAAGGCATTATATTTAGGATTCGTCCCTGACTCTTGCACTTTGATGTTGAGAGTTATGCTTGCCTTTCTAATGGTGTATTGGTAGCCCAAAGACTGAAACATGGGATATATTTTTCTTCCCTCTTCAGTTAGATTTATCCATGGCTTTTATGTATACCAGTGAGTGTAGCTGCTCTGGCAGTTACTTTTGCCCTTTTGTCAGGCAGGGACTTGATTTTCATATTCCTGTAGTGTATCCAGCACAGTGTGCTTCAAATTATTTTTCTTAAACATTCTGTTCTTAATAATCTGCTGAACATTCATTCATTTCATTTTCAGAACTGAGGTGAAAAAAATAAATTGTTCTTTAAATCTTCTTAGACACAATCGTTATAACAATTAGGCCTTCACCAATCTGCAGGTTTGTTTTATATGTGAATTTGTATTAAGAAGGGTTAACATTCTGCAGCTCTTGCACAGTCTGCAACAAAATGTATCATTTGATCATTCTGTTCTTGAAAAATCAAACAATCTGTTAAATTTTCATTTAACTTTTCTAACAGAAAATCTGTAAACATTAGGTTTTTACCAATTTGTGGGCTAGGCTTGCCATGTACATCTATTTGCAAAAAGAAAATGTTTGCATTTGCAGCTTTTGTACACTATGTAATAAAATGTATCCATGAACATTCTGATCTTAATGTATCTTTAGAATGTTTTGTCCCTTTCTCTGTAGAAAAAAATAAAAATAAATAAAAACAGCAGTCACTAAGATTTCTTTCATTACGTCTTCTAACACAAGCATTTTGTGAAATTTTTAACTCATACTTTTGCTATTAACTAGTTCAGCCTTGTAGATGCATAACATTTGTTTGTTTTACAGTGAAAAGCCAGCTGTATGTTGTTTAATAACACCGTCAGTGACAAGGCTTTACTTTACTGCACTGTGATATCTTTCATCTGCAAAAAATGATACACTCGTTTCTTCCACTGCCAAAGTAATTACTAAAGAATTTTCAGATGTCAAGTTACCTTCTGAAAATAGCTTTATGTGCATTCATCATTTGTGTCTTTCCATCATTATTCCTTGATTACATTTCATAACTTAGTTACATAGTTTGAAATGGTTCCAACTAGTTTTCTTTTATGTAATTAAAATGTATATCTCATTAGGTTTAAAGCAAAAATAATTCTGCTATAAAATTACCAGTTACTTTTCATACCTGATTTGCTAGGTTTTAAGAAATACAAGTATTCAAAAAAGGAGCGCAACAGAAATTAATATCTATATCTGCATCTATGTTATGTTAGGTATGTTACGAAAGTGATGATTAATATTTTCAACTTTAAGTTCTGGCTGTGGTTTACTTTCCTCCAAGTCCAAAAAAGAGTTTCTGTGTTAATATTTTTTTTTGCTTTGTAACCTTTTGACAGTTTTATCTTTGGTTTAAGTCATTTTCTGTTTGTATTAGTTACTGAAGACAGCATGTTTCTTAAAGAAAGACAGTGCCTGAAGAAGATTTTTATAGAAATTATCCAGAGGCTTTAATTAATCAGAATCTCAAAGAAGTGATGGACAATAGGTACAACAGATACTCCCTATCCTAAAACATGGCTTAATTAACCCTAGGAGATCTAACGTTAATGACAACACCAGATTCCCCCTCCTGATCTCCCTAGACTCACAAATTGTAACAGACATCCTTAGTAGGAATTGGGAGATCATTAGTAGTCACCACGAATTGGCCAAGGCCTTAGGACTCTCCCCTGTCTTTGGCTATAAGAAAACACAGTCTCTTAAGTCACTATGTCACTATTTGACTCTGGGCTCACCCATAACACTAAAACCTCCACCTCTACTCCAGGAATGTATTGCTGCGGCAAATGTGTATTCTGCAAATACATAGCCATAGGTACATCTTTTACTTTGAGATCCCCCAGGTTCAGAATTTCCTTTCAAGTAGCCTTTGAGTGTAACACCACCAATTTAATTTATCTTGCTGTTTGTGTTCAATGTAATGCGTTCTACATAAGGAAAACCATCAGGAAGTTGAGTGATTGCATTAAGGGCACTGTCAGGCATTAAGAAAGGATAACCTTAGAATGCATTAGCTAGATGCAATTTGGGTAGCCATTGGTGCAAATAATTCAACTTTATTGTATTAGAAAAAAATTCCAGTTTGTGGGGAGATTGCAACCCCCAGCTCGAAGTGAAAGAAATCAGATGGCAAATTAAACTGCAAGTAGATACGCCCCCTAGCTTAAATGGCAATTTAAATGTAAAAAGCATTCTAAAATGGAGCAGGTAGGGTGGGAAAGGTTACTCCCCCATCCAAAGTTCTTGATATCATTTGTAACTGTTAAATTTCTTTACTTCTGATGACGTTTGACTTATAACAAGAACGAACAAAAGCACTCAAAATTTTTAGCTTTATATGTTATGAAAGGGACAATTAAAGTTTTCAACTTTAAGTTCTGGCTGTGGTTTACTTTCTACCAAGTCCGAAAAAGGTTTCCATGTTAATTATATATAAAGTCATTTTCTTTCTTCTGAAAAAGGAGATGTAACATGTAAGTCATTTTTATTTAAATTATTGGTGACAGAGTCCCCTTTATTTAATTGTTAGTGTGACCTGTGTGGTGGTCATATTGTCTGGTTTCCTGTTCGCTAAACAGCTTCAAAATTGTGTGATGGGAATTCAGAAAATTAACTCTCCTGTACGATCTGCTCTTCTCAGATTGCTTTCACCTGGAACTGTTTGTTTCTGCCCTGCTCTGCTCCCCTCCCTGCCCTATTCCTTTCAGGGCAGGCACTTTACCTCTCTTCCGGTTTTCCTGCCTGTCCCCTCTCCTCCCCCTTCTTCCCTCCAACCCTACTTCCTTTCTTAAAACTATATATACACCTGCCCACAATCGCGCTGACTCTTTCCCTTAGAATCCCCAGGCTGCTGTGCACCCCTGCCTTCGGCGTTCCAACTTTGTGTAAGTAGCGTGTTATTTCATTTTGTTTCTACTTATAAGATGTGTCTCTGCTGCAATATATCGTAGCTTGTATTGGCTCTGTTACTGCTGTTGTTTTGAATTGCCTTTGCTATACTGCTAATAATTGCTGCACTGAATACTGTTCAATTTTGTCTGTGTGCTGCTATAATCGCTGCTTATCGCCAGTACGGCTAATGTTGAATAGCGGCAAACCTGTTGTATCTCAGTAATCAGAAATAGGTCTGCAAGCTTGCTACCATACTTTATCGTCAATATTTATGAAAGAACATTGCATTGCTTGATAAGGCATTGTTTTTTAACATGGGGACAGCGGTAAGGAATTAAAACTGCATTGCCTGACCGGGATTTCGTTTTTTTACCGTGGGCTGGTTTTCGTGCCTTCCCCACTCCATAACGCCATGCATTTGGATTCAATCCTTGGCGACAAGCACCCAAATAAAGTATATTTGTAGCCTAATATCTCTCAGACGTGTGTGAAGTTAGTAGCGTGTTTTATCTCAGCTACTCCACATGTGCTTAATGCATTTCTTCTTAACCAAGTATCATAGACACTAGCGTGCTCCTTCGCGGTAGCCTTACTAAGCGCCTGAGCCCTACCTTAGTTTGAGCGCTTACCTCTCATGCTTCGTTGTCTTTTTTCTAAAACATTAAAGTAACCCCTTTAAACCTCCTCTGCTCAGCTGTAAGCAAATACTGCATATTTTAGTCTAAGGTGAACTATTTTACAGATTGGTCTGCTCTGATTTAATTGTTGAATTTAGCATTGTAAGGTGCACTATTTTACAGATTGGTCTGCTCTGATTTAATTGTTGAATTTAGCATTGTATGTCTGCTCAGTCTATTGCTACTGTGTGCTAACTTGTAGTTTCATGTGTTCTATTTTTGAATGACTTCCATTGTCCTGTTCTGTATACCATGAAATGCTTGGCTAAACTTGTTAGTTATAGAGACATGAAGTTCTGAACTAGATGGTGGGAGTATGATTTAACAACAAGCTAGCTTTGTATGCTGTTGCCTGATTTTTTTTTCTCCTCTAGGAATTGAGCCTGGCTTTGTATATATTTCTACTGTATTCATGATAGAGTGTTTTTAAGGTTGTGTTTTGCCCTATATTTTAAATCTTCTCCTTCTCCCCTCTTTTTCCCCAGCTATATTCACATCCTGACCACTACTAGGTCTGGGATCTTATAACCTAACTAAGACTGCTGCCTCCTATACCACTGTAAGGAACGACGCCAACCCTCTTTTGGGAGCTCTCTCCTGGAAAATTAGAAGAAAGTATGTCCTACAATTCCTGTAACTTGTAAATAACTGTTGTTAGCCTTTAACTGTACAACCCATAGCCAGGTCAGCCAGCAGCCTCACATTGCTTCTTCCAGACTACTGACCAAAGTCTCCATTAGTATCCCCAGCTACCTTGCCTCTTACTGTATGCAGTAAAGCCCTTTAAGAAGCCACGGTTCCAGTACCTGCTGTTGCCTCTAGGTGGCACCCTTCTCATAGAGATATTCCCCTCTGGAAGAAATTCCTCCCCAGTAAAGCCTCTTTATCTTACCCTCTGTTAGACCCTCTATACCCTTCCACCTTTAACTACTTTCCCTGCTACCTCTAGCATCTACTCACTCCTACCTTTTGCCTTCTAACCTTCACTTATCACTTGATTAACTCACCTGTATGATCTGCTCTTCTCAGATTGCTTTCACCTGGAACTGTTTGTTTCTGCCCCGCTTCGCTCCCCTCCCTACCCCCTTATCCCACCCACCCCATGCACCCTCACCCTTATACCTCACTTACCACTCCCCCTAAGTAATCCCACCTATCCATATCACCGACCTCAATTGTATATCTCCTCCCATTAATTACTACCACTTTATCTCCTTTCCTCCCCCCTCCCTCCTACTCCTAAGCTAATACTGTGCCTCTTCCCATCAAGTCTCTCAAACTTACACTTTAATCTTAACCCACCTTTACATTGACAATTCCTTTTCTCCACTACTCACCATGTCTTTTAAAACCAACAAAACCCCATCCTTGGCCCCTATAATAAAGCAGAACCCAGCCAAGCTATTACCCCTGTTCATTTTTACCCTAGTACTCACACTACCCTATCTCCTAACCTCTTATGAAACAAATTATAATTATGACCTTAAAACCTCTTCCAAACAAACTGCCACTAATTTAACTACCCCAAAGTTCACACATTCAAACATTACTTCTACTTCTTCCTACCTCTCAGCCAAATATCACAGACTATCCCATATTAAATCTAATAATCTCATGTTAAGAAAACTAAAATATTTGATGATGATTACCTGTAAGCCACACTTAAACTGCAACCCCCCTACCCTGGTAGATGGCGATATACATCCTAACCCAGGACCCTTTACTATTTCCTCTGAAGCTACACCTATTATCTCAAATTCCTCCCTTCATTTACCAACCTTTAATGCTCATTCCTTACTCATAGGACACCTTAATATCAGAAGTGTAAACAACAAAGTCACCCATCTCCACTCTCTCCTTGAATATTACTCTTTCGACATCCTATGTTTAACAGAAACCTGGCTAAAACCCCTCACCAAGGATACAGAAATCATTCCACCAGGCTATAACATCATAAGACAAGACCGCAATACTCGCAAAGGAGGGGGAGTTGCACTAATATTTAAGACTGATCTAAATATATCCTTAGTACCCTATGCTCCCCCAGAGAACACCAAAACTGAACTCCTTATATCAAAGCTACAACTGAACCCAAATAAAGCCATATATATTATCAGTACTTATCTACCTCCTGGAAATAACTCCATAATTATAGAAAATCTCCTTAGCTGGGCATCATCCACCTTTCCACAAGAAACTGTAATACTTGGAGACTTCAACCTTGACTGGTCATCAGTTAATACTACTAACCCAGTCTCTCATATCAATCTCCATGGCTTTACTCAGACTATTAATACCTCCACTAGAATTAATAAACCTAACAACAAAGAAAGTATACTAGATTGGATTCTTGTTAATAAACCACAGCTACAATACCAAACCGGCACTTTGCCAGATGACATTAGTGACCACAACTTAACCTATATCATAAGAAAGAAGAATATTGCTACTAATGCCCCTACCATCCGAACCTCTCGTAGTACTAAAAACTTTAACCCCATCCTATTTAACAATGAACTGAATGCCTGTAACTGGATACCTCTACAAATTCTTCCTCTAGAAGAAGCAGTTCAATATTTTAACAACACATTCCTATCCATCCTAGATAATCATGCACCAAAAAGAACTATCAGGTCAAAACTAAACCAGCTCCATGGCTATCTAAGGAAACAAGGCACAAAATGTTACTCAGAAACAAATCCTGGATAAAATGGAGAACTAGTAAATCTCCCTCTGACCAACAGACCTTCAGACACTTAAGAAATAGTACTAAAAAAGCTATTATCTCGGACAAAAAAAACTACTATAGTAACCTCCAACAAGTTAATCATAATAATCCCCAAAGATTCTGGGCAACCTTGAATAGACTTCTTCACCCCGGACAAACTACCACCCCTCTCCCTCTGGATCCGAAAAAAATTCTTCCCATGAAACTGCCAATGCTTTCAATTCCTTCTTCACTAATACTATCAATTCTCTGGCCTCTCACCTTTCCTTTGACAATTCTAGCATCCCTGCTCAAGCAGCTTCTATTCAACCTACCTTCACTCTACAACCTATCTCTACCACCTTCATCCAAAAATGCATCCAAAAACTTAAACCATGTACCCCATCAGCTGACCAACTTCCATCTGAATACCTCCAAAAAGCAGCTAAGGTTATAGCCTATCCCATATCCATCCTTATCAATAGAACTATTAATGAAGGTACCATACCTGACATCTGGAAGATCTCACACATTATACCCCTACATAAAGGAGGTAACTCCAATGAATACTCTAATTACAGGCCTATAGCACTCTTATCTCCCCTAGCTAAAATCATGGAAAAATGTGTCCACTACCAACTAATGAACTACTTAACTAAAAATAACATTCTAACTCCCTGTCAACACGGCTTCAGGCCTTTTCACAGTACTACCACTGCTCTTCTTTCCTTTACTGACTTCATAAACACAAACCGCAATAATAACATTCTTTCTTCTGCACTCTTTATTGACCTGTCCAAAGCCTTTGACATGGTTAACCACCCCCTCCTCATAAAAATCCTAGAATCTCTTGCTTTAGAACCTAAAGCTATCCTTTGGTTTACTTCCTATCTCACTAACAGGAAACAGGCAGTCCTCTGGGAAAACAAACTCCCCTCTCTCCTTCCAATTTCTCTTGGTGTCCCACAAGGCTCTATTCTTGGACCTCTCCTTTTCTCCCTCTTTATAAATGACCTACAAGCAGCTATTCCACAAGCTACTTGCATACAATACGCTGATGACTCCACTCTTATTTGCTCAGCTAAAAACATTCCAGAGCTACAAACTATTACTCAAAATGTATTCCACACAGTAGAAGCATGGTTCTTAAAACGCTGCCTACTCTTAAATGCTAAAAAAACAAAACTCCTCCTCTTTAAACCTACTACTAGATCCCCCACTTTAGATTTCTCTATCTCATCTATTAATGGCACCCTCATATCAGCTGACTCCACTACCAAACTGCTAGGTGTCATGATTGACAACAACCTTACCTATGATTGTCACATCAATAATACCATTAAAACTGTAAACAGAAAACTGGGCTCCCTCTACAGAATTAGAACATTCTTAACCCTGCAGCCAAAGCTACTCTTGCCCACTCTCACCTTATTTCAACTCTTCTCTATGCCTCACCAATTTACACTAACCTGAAGAAAAACAATCTCTCAAAATTGGCTAACACATATAATAGTATTGCTAGATTTGTGACTGGTAATCAATTTAGAACTCACCACTGCCTGAACCTTCAACAACTTCACTGGCTTGAATTAGAAAATATGTTGCTTCTTTCCCAACTCTCCTTTGTCCATAGAGCTCTCTATCAACCTAATAACACTCCTGCACTTTCCAAACTTCTGACCCCCTTCTCTAACCTGAACTCACTTCGTTCCTCCAGTAAACTACTAGTAACTTTAACTAAATCCAACAACCTTGCTGGTGACTCCCTCTTCTCTAACGCCCTTGGTAAACACTGGAATCAACTTCCTACTGAACTTACTTCTATTCCAACTCCTATTCTGTTCAAACAAAAACTCAGAACCTACCTTAAAAATCAATGGTTATGTCCCTGCTGTAACCCCGACTAGATCTCCCTTTAACCACCTCTACTCCTCCCTCTCCCTCTCCTTCCTCCTTCTTTTCTTCTACTAGCTTTACGACCATCACTTGATAAGCGCTAGCTCTCTAATATCCTTCTCCTCCTTTAGTTGCATTTTCTTTTACTGAAAGTATAGATTTTACTGATCTACTCACTCTTTTTCTGTATATTTCTCTTTTCTCTTTTACTCTCCTTATATAACCTTCCTATAAAATAATGTGAAATAAGTTTAAACTTTATTTTTATTGTGTGAGAATGAGGAATCCTATCATACTATGTTATGTTAATATTAAATCCTATGATGTCTTCCTGCATATTTGCATATCCCCCCTCCTTCTCCTTTTTACCTCGTTCATTTTTTGTATATTATGTAACTGTCTTTATATCTATGTGGAGCTTTTCTCCCCGGGCCTCTACTGAAAATGGAAATATATCCAGTTAGACTAGCCCGGTTAACAAATGTAAAATAAAATAAATAAAATAAATAAATAAAAATCATGTAAGTGGATAAATCAAACCTGAAATAAATATGTACCTTCAAAATAGCTATAGCTGAGAGCTCTATGCCGACCAAGTAAGTCATCACCTCATTAGTGCAGATGTTTATAATTATATCAAAAGTATGCATAAATTTGTTAGAAAACATCTTGAAGCTTCGCCTTAATCAATACGATAGTTATTAACATCAGGAAACTTCACATTAAACAGTACGACAGCTATTTTTTTAATTCACATCTTCACTTGAACATGTTTTAGAAGTGATTCATACACCAATGCACTGTACAGACATGTACATAAATGCATGGAACTAGCCATAACCAACAGAACCAAGATGCTCTCCTCCAAAAAAAGGAAGCCAATCTGGTGGTCCCCTGCCATTAATAAACTATACAACAGAAGGAAGAAACTGTTGCAAAAAAAGGTGAAATCCCAAGACTGGAAAAATTCCCTTATCAGCCTCAACAAAAAGTTGAGATCCCTCATCAAAACCTCCAAAGCCAGCTTATGAAGGCAGAATTGCAGCAGTCACTAAAAACAACCACAAAGCCTTCTATAGTTATATCAAGAATCTCCACGGCAATACCCAGATTTGCTCTGAGTTGCTGCACAATGGTACCTCCTATACTGAGCCAGTAGATATTGCCAACATACTGGCCAACAGATTCAGTACCGGAAGAATGTCAGGCACCCAGCATTACTGCAGCACAGGTTAAAGCTGCATTGTCCAAGGCCAAGAATACAGCTTCCATGGGACTTGACAATATCCTTGGTTGTGCTCTACATGAAATACAAACTGAACTGGCACCACATCTGTGTGCTCTGTTCACTCATAGCCTCACCTCAGGCTTTGTCCCTACCGAATGGTGCACTGTTGCAGTCATCCCTCTCCATAAAGGAAGAGCGACTACAGACCCTGGAAGTTATCACCCCATTAGCCTGGCGAGTCTGATATGCAAGGTTATGGAGCACATCATCATGGACTTAATTAACAAGGATATAGGGAATCTCCAAACTCTAGATCCCACACAATTTGGTTTTGTGAAGGGTAGATCATGTCTACTCAACCTGGTTGACTTCTTTGAGTCAGTCACCAGAGCTGTGAATGAAGGTAAGGCAGATCATACAGCCTACCTTGATCTGGCCAAGGCCTTTGATACCATTCCTCACTCAGAAATTATTGATAAACTCACCAAACTAGGCATTAACCCCTATATCATTAGGTGGCTTGCAAACTGGCTCACAGATAGAGCCCACAGTGTGAAAGTAGCAGACTCCAAGTCAGACTGCCGACCAGTCACAAGTGGAGTCCCACAGGGATCAGTCCTGGGTCCTCTTCTGTTTTGCATCTACTTCTCAGAAGTCCAGGCCAACACGGGGGGACTCTGGCTGGCCAGGTTCACAGATGACTGCAAGCTGGGAGCCATTATTAACTTCCCAAGTTATGCAGACATCCTACAAAAAGGCCTCACTGAGACCAGTGACTGGTGTCGAAACCATGACCTTAAGCTTAATGCCAAAAAATGCGTCATCATCCCCTTTAGGAAAAACTCAGTTCCCACTAAATTACCACATCGATGGGAGCCCACTAAACACTGAAGGCATTATAAGAGATCTGGGGAGACAAGTTGACAGCAACCACTCCTCCGACCACCACATTGCACTGTGACCAGAAAATCCTTCTATGTAGCACATCTCATTACCAAGGGTTTTGCATCCAGGAAGAAAGAAGTCATAATTTCTCTCTACTCTTCCCTCATTAGGCCAATCATTGAGTACAATGCCCCATTTAGCATGTACCTCACCAGACACCTGCAACAGCTGGAGAGGCCACAAAAGTACCTCACGAAGAGGATCCTAGGCCTTAAACATATGTCCTACATGGACAGACTCAAAAAACTGTCTCATATCATGTACTAAGAGGCGATCTCTGCTTGACTTACAAAGCCATGTCTGACTCAGCTCTGTTAGAAATGCTACATCTAAAGAAATCCCAATCCCTCCACACCACATGCTCGAGAGATGTCAACCTCATTACCACAATCAACAGAACATGCTGGACGGGCAGGTTCATAACCCAGAGACTGCCCATGCTCTGGAATAGACTTCCCATACATGTCAGGCAGAGCATCTCACTGGCCCTCTTCAAGAGAAATCTTGATGAGTGGATGGGAAATAGAAAGGTCACCCCAGGGATCACTCCAGTGGCTCTTCTTGATAGAGGTACTGGGAACTAACGTCGGGCAGCACAAGGCCAGGGCACTTCTATGGGCTAGGCTTGTAAAGGCTCCAGGGCCATTAGCCTATCACACACCAATTAACCCATGAATCTACTCTACTCTACATACAAGTGTGACAAGTTTTATTTGTGAAAATGTAACAAACTTATTCTTTTAATTGGTTGCATCTGAGATATATTGTTTAAACAGTATGTTGTTTTTATGGAAAGTAGCTTTACAATGCTCCTAAGTGAATAAAAGAACCGGTAAATGAAATGCCTGTTTGACATGATGAGAAGCAGATGGTGACTAACTATCATTTTATATTTTTTTAGAGCAATGAATCTATGCAAGTTGATATTGATGGTTCCTGGACACTGTGTTAAGCTTCACCTTGCAGTAGTAGGATAAATCTACTTCTGGAAAAGCTAAAACAAATGAATTATTGAAGTCTATATAAAACATGATTATAAGTATGATGAATGAAGATGCAATTCACTGAATCCTGAGTATGATAGCTGTGGCAAGAAAAAAACACTTTGATACAGTATTTAAAATGTGAGAAATTAATTTGTAATTGAAAGGAATACATATGCTAGAGCAAACCCACTAATATGATTTACTTATGACAGATATACCTGCTGAAAGACTGAATAGTGTGCAAAAAATAATAAAAAACCTGGGGAGAATTACTCAAAATAATCAGTGCATAGTTTATAAATTAGGCATAGATGCAGACTGTAATGCAATATTCGTTATTGGTCTGAATCTCAAAGTAAATTAGACTTTTTTTTAAGGTATTTTTAGCTCCCTGCAACTGACAGCTAACTCTCAGGACCTCTCCTCCTTCACCAGGACCAAGACAGATACTGAACCACAATAAAAGACCCCATGATAACCTTTAAACAAAAATGCTGATGGCTTTTGCTGAACTACAGTTACTGTGACCCACCCCTGGATGCATCCAAGGGAGTGGTATCTACTGTTAATTGCCTGTTTACCAGGTTACAAATTCAGCAAAACTGAGCTCAACCCAAAATAGCAATGAGTAACCATCTAGTGATCTGAACACCTGCAAGGTTAGGGGTGAGAATCTGCTGCAGTGCCAGCTGGATGGCAGATGCAAGGAGGAATGAGTCAAACAAGCCAGAAACTGGTAATGGAAGCTGGCCTTATGGGTGTGAAATGTCACCTTTTTGATAGGGAAACAGTCTGTGGTGGTTCACAAAGTGAAAAAGTACTAACTAGATACTGGCAGCCTCTCTGTATGCAAAGTATGAACTCTGTAACCACATCTCTCAGTCATGTGGTTTATAGTTACTTTTCTGGAACTGCTGCTCATGTGAGGGCTCAGGTGAGTATAGGAATATCTACAAATTTCTGGCTTATGGTTGTACTGTCAGAACTTTTAACAGTTCCTGGAACAATTACCCTGTGCGGCTCTGAATTGCAGAGAGGACCACTCAAACAGTTGTTTGTCTTCTTACACCATAGAGTTTATAAAGTTTTCAGCCTTCTTGGGGAGGGCGGGTGAGGAGCTTGGAAGGGTGTCACCTCTGACACTACAGTCTTATTATGAAATTTGAGAACACGTGAAGCATGAATAAAAATAAAGACCTTCTAGTTGAGAACAGAGAGGCATGCTGTAACTGAACTTCTGTGTAAGCCATTTATTAATCATAACAAAAACACGGGCCAAATTCCAAGAGTTGCTCTCAGTTTAAGTCTGCCCTGATTCCAAAAAACAAACCAAGTGTGTAAGTAACTTACTTTGGTGTAACATCTGTCTATAAATAGGATTATACTTGGGGCCACATTCTAAAAGTCCTGCTGTCAGTGTAAGTGGCCAGTTACACTGAGAGCAAGTCTTTTGGAATCTGGCCCTATGTTACAACACAAAGAGGCACTTGCTGAATTTGTTCAAGATAAAGGGTCAGTGATAGTAATACAGTCATGTCAACAGTCCTGAGGCAGTATATTCTACAGACTTATTTATTTATTATTTATTTGACATTTGTTGACTGGGATAGCCTGACTGAGCTTGTGCCCTTTTTCAACAGAGACCCAGAGAGAAAAGCTCCACAGTACAAAGTATACAATAACAAAATTCACAATACAAATTAAGCAAGTAATAAATTCACTGTACAGGTTATATAACTAACAAGAAAATAACAAGCAAGTAATTAATTCCCTGGTTGGTTATGTGAGTTAAAATATAATACACGCAAATAGAAGTGAATATAAAATAAGGTCAAGTAGGTGAGCATTGCTGTACAAGAAAGTGATAATTTGACAAATGAGGCAATTCTAATAGGAGGTGAGTAATAGAAGGTGGGTAAAATACAATGGAAAATGCAGGTGAGTTCCTAATGTAGATCTGGAGAGGTCATTGTAGTAGTTAGTTTGATGAGTTAGAGTGTGAGGGGGAATGAGAGAAAGGGGTGGAATAAAGAATGGTGGTAGGGTCAGTTATCTGGGGGCAAGAAATTAGGAGGGGAAGAGAGAAAAGTAGTTGATAGTCAAAGAAGAACACAGAAAGTTAGAAAAGGTAGAGAATTAGTGTAGGTAATTTTTAAGAGTTGTGTTGAAGTCTTCAGAGTGGGTAATCTTTCAGAGGGCCATAGGAAGCTTGTTCCATGAAAGAGCAGGAAGGTTGCTGTAGAGCTTATGTCCTAAAGATTTTTTAGGTTATGAATCTGTAGGAGAAATTGTTCTGAGTTTTTGAGTGAGTGAGGTGGGTTATAGATGGAGACAAGGGAGGAAATTCTAGGGCAGGAGGAGGGCTTGTTTAAGATGGTGTGGATGATGAAAAGTTGAGAATGTAGGAGTTGGTTAGGAAACTCTAACCAGTCAAGTGTATGGAGCTTGAGACAGTGGTGGGATTTAGGTGGTAGATTTGCTGCAAATCTGGCAACGTTGTTGTATGCGGTTACAAGTTTGGAATGAAGAGAGGACTGTAAGTTAGTAAGGATTTGAGAACAGCAGAAGAGGTTAGGGAGAAGATAAGCCTGGGTAAGTGAACTCCTGGAGTTGGGGGTAGGGAACTTATTGTTTCTATATAGTAGGCCAAGTTTTTGTGAGTTTTCTTTATACTGTGGTATACATGGAGGTAGAATTTAAGTTGGTCATCGATAATTACTCCAAGGATCTTTGTGTGGGGTTCAGATGAAACAGCTGTGTTGTTGAGGGAAGAGATGGTGAAAGAGCATTTAAGATGGTGGAGAGATTTGGGTAGGAAAAGGAGGAGTTTTGTCTTATTTCACCTGAGTGAAGAAAAGAACAGAACTTTCATCTGATCACCAGTTGGTGGTGAGCTAGATACACCTGACAGGACATCAACATGAATGATCAGGGAAACCTAAAGAAAAAGCAAGAGTGTCTTTGCAATCTCTATGGATGTCTTTCTTGCTAGATGAGTCCAAATTTACAAGCAAGAAATCTTTGACTGTGCACAAAATGAATCTGGATACACTTGATCTGATTGGATTATGGTCAAGAACTTGTTGACTAAGGCTGTTAAACTGAGTTGTAGACAGAGAGTAATCATTGCTTTCTACAGTTGTAAACACAGGGCCATGGTGGATATCAGCAATGAGGGAAACTGTTAACATGGAGAAGGTGGTCTTCTTGGCAATGCACATGGAGGACTCTCCTGAGTTGCCTGAGAGGTACTGGAAGGTAAAAATACTGTGGAGACAGTGCTTACCAAAACTTTGATCTGGAGGTAAACTATTGAATGGCTTCCAATATGTTCTGATAAATTGTTTGGTGCCTTAGGAGGAAAAGATGAGACCTTGCTCAGGCTTTGCTTACAAAAGGTGGGTAACAGTTGACCACTACTGGGGAGACTTTCATAAGTTACATTAACATTTCTTAAACTTGATGAGCATGCTTTCCTGATAGTAAGAAGTGTCTGAAATTTTTGGTGGATTAAGAAACTTCATACTACTAACTCAGCATGTGTAGATGAGATAAGACCAGAGATGCTGAAGCCATTTGGCAGGAATGGAGTAGTATGACAAATACTCCTCCTCCATGTTACACCGAAGGTGACAAATACTCCTCCATGTTACACTGAAGGTGACAAATACTCCTCCTCAATGTTACACTGAAGGTAGAGACATAATGTTTGCAATGGCAAAATATGGTGGTGGTCCCAATTTTTAAGAAAATATAACAATGAATGTACTCCAGAAAAAAATGGATCATATTTCTCAACTTTCTTGGAAATTGCTATTTTAGAATGTAGAAGGAAGACTCCAGATAATAGCTAAACCTTGAATTCAAGAGGAACACTGAAGTTTCTTCCATTGCTGTGGAAAAGAGAACTAACTCTGTTTCCTGGCACAGTTGTGTGATAGTTGGAGTTTACCAACCTTGTTTACAGTTGTTTCATGCAGTGGGGGAATGCACACGGCCATGTGACTGGGAAAAAGATTTGGGAGGTCTTGTTGGGTGTGGGGGTATCAGGGCACTGCTACATGCTCTCCATTCCCTATATGAATTAGGGGAAATTGTATCTGTATTCTTAGCAGTTAATCAATTTTAAACTTCTCTTGGATATTGCCAAAGTTATGTCTTGTTACCACTCCAATCCACAATCGTCATCAGTAGACATGTCTATTGTTTTTGGGTGATGTACTTTCAGCACCATCTGACCACCACATCTGATACACACCTGAGTTATACACTACAGTGTGTGAGACATGTGAGACAAGAATAAACACCTCCAAATGTGAAGTCCTGGCATTCTCCTGGAAAAGAGTGTATTGCCTTCTTCATGTTGGGTGTAGCACTAACATTAATGGATGAGTTTAAGGATAGTGGGTCAAGTTTATGGTTGATGGCATGAGAATTATAAACCTGACATGCAGTGCAGGTCAGCAGCACCAGTATAACAAGGGCTGAATATGTATTGATAAGACAAAAGGAGTGTTCTCACACAAATCTTTCACTTTGTGGGTTACTTTATGCCCACATCTTAATTTATGGTAATTATTTGTGAATAGTAATCTGATTAAGATTATGGGTATAAGTGGCTGAAACAGAAATGTCATTTTATTAGGAGATGTCAGTATTAACTGGAACAACAGAGCAGGTCAGCAACTCAAATATATCTTATCCCAGTACAGACTTTCACAATTAGACAGCGAACCAACAAGGTCAAAACCATTAAATGATGACAGTACCCTTTTAGGCCTTGCATTTAACTTAACTGGGGGATGCAGTCAGGCAACAGCCTTATCTAATTCTTTAAGTAACCACAGTACAGTCTTCATAATTTGGTCATTCCGGCCCCATTTCCTTCATGAAAGAAAACCCAATTATTTATGGAACTTGACTGACCTGGGATATTCTGTATAAGTACCCCACATATCCCTGTCTTAAAAATACAATGAAGGAGCAAATGAGCATGGAAGTCATCAAATGATATACAGGACTACAATACCTTTATAACTCTAAAGACTAATTGCAGAATTCCACTAGTGCTGCAAATGCAGTTTTTCCAAGGAGAAATAAATAGTTAAGCCGCTTAATCCAAAAGTCATTTGAAAAATATCAAAGATGTAGCAGGGTTTAATACTAAAACTATTTACTAAACATTAGACCACAATCTCATGTCTAAAATTAAGGAATACATATCCTCGTCAAATCTCATCAATTCAGCCCTTCCTTCCACATCTATTAACCTCCAATCTTGCATGCACACAGTGAATTTCATCATTAACCAATTCCCCTTTCATTTTAACACCATCAGATCCACAACTTTAAAAAAGCTAATAAAGTAACTGCAAGTTAACTGCAATCCCATAGCCTATATATTACATCCCAAATTCCTTACAGTGGCAGACCCTAATAATAGTAAACCATCACATGCATCTTTAACCTCTCTATCACCACAGGAATGGTAACACCTGAAGTTTAACAATGCACACAATGGCTTATAGGTTTATAAAAGGAATGAATCCAGTCTACCTTTAGGAGTCTAACCACTAAATTCCCAATACTTGCTTTCTCTGTCTTTAGCAGCATATACAAGCAGCCCTAGGATGAATTTATGGATCTCCATCTGCTCATAAAGGTTGTCTTTAAAGAGAATTAGGGAGCTATTTTGATATGGAGTGGGGGCTTATTTCTTAGGTAGGGGATCATTTGATAGAGATATCTGTTACACCAACAGGTTTTGTCATTATTTTGAAGTGGGTTTTCATCTATAGATTGGGTAATGTTGATTTCTGAATATTTTATTTTATTGTATCTATTTACATTTAGTTGTTGGAGTAGAGCAGTCTATAATATGTAACAATACTGGGTCTTTTGTTGCTTTATATACCAAACACAGGCCACTGCATAAGTGTCAGTGAGAGACAGAGTAAGGTGACAAAGCTTTTGCATGCTCATGTAGCTTAAGCAACTCATACCTGAGATATTTTGGTCAAGAGACTTTCAGGTTTCTCAAGCTTTAGAATATGTTTGGGCAGGCACCTATCAAAGGGGGAATTATATTGTATTCTATTATGGGTTAGATTAGGAAGGAGTACAGGAGGGCAATAACTTATTTGGTTCTGAAGGATATACCTTAAGAGATTAGTTGGGCTAGGCAAAAGGAATTTGAAAAGACAGTTGCCATGTGGAGATCAAAGGAGAGTTAATTATCTTTGAATCTGCCAAGGTCTCTAATGATGGTGCCAGCTTTGAGGGAGGTATCCTCTGTGTTGTAGGTAGATGGGTGTTCATGCATCATCCAGACTATAGTACTGCTTTATTTGTGTTTAACATTACTCTATGGTCTTGACATCAGGCCTTGACAGCAGAAACTAGTGCAAGTTAGTTCCTCTTGTAAAATATAGAGTGGATATAAAAAGTATACACACCCCTGTTAAAATGCCAGGTTTTTGTGATATAAAAAAATGAGACCACAATAAATCATTTCAAAACTGTTGGGTGCCGGGGCTGGCAACTCGACACTGTAAAACTCCACTGCCAATCATGAGTGGACAGGTGATCCACTGTGGCAACCCCTAACCGGGAAAAGCCGAAAGAAGAAGAATGTGACCTATAACCTGTACAATTCAATTGAAAAACAAACAGATCTGTTAGGGGAAAAATGTAAAAAATAAAAAATGTACGATAAGCTGGTTGCAAAAATGTGCACAACCTTAAACTAATACTTTGCTGAAGCACCTTTTGATTTAATTACAGCATTCAGTCTTTTTGGGTACACACCTGCCATCAATTAAAGAGGCTGATTAACCCCAAATAAAGTTCAGCTGTCCTAGTAGGATTTTCCTGACATTTAATCAGTTGCCTGCTACAGCAAAAGCCATGGTTCGCAGAAAGTGTACAAAGCATCAAAGGGATCTCATTGTTGAAAGGTATCAGTCAGGAGAAGGGTACAAAAAAATTTCCACAGCATTGGATATACCATGGAACACAGTGAAGACAGTCATCAAAAAGTGGAGAAAATATGGGACAACAGTGATGTTGCATAGAACTGAATTTCCCTCCAAAATTAATGAAAAGACAAGGCAAAAAGTGGTCAGGGAGGCTACCAAGAGACCTACAGCAACACTGACCAAGCTGCAGGAATTTCTGGCAAGTATTGATTGCGTACTACATGTGAAAACAATATCCCATATTCTCTACCTGTCTGGACTATGGAGTAGGGTTGCAAGATGGAAGCCTTTTCTTACACAGAAAAACATCCAGGCCTAGCTAAAATTTGCAAAACAATATATCACGACTCCCAAAAGCATGTGGGAAAATGCGTTATGGTCTGATGAGACCAAGGTTGAACGTTTTGGCTACAATTCCAAAAGGCACATTTGGTGCAAAAACACTTCGCATCACCAAAAGAACGCCATTGCCATAGTGAAGCATGGTGGTGGCAGTATCATGCTTTTGGGTTGCTTTTCTTTAGCTGGAATGGGGGCTTTAGTCAAGGTGGAGGGAATTATGAACAGTTCCAAATACCAGTCACTTTTGCCCCAAAACCTTCAGACATTTGCTAGAAAGCTGAAGATGAAGAGGAATTTCCCCTTTCAACACAACAATGACCCCAAGCACACATCCAAATCAACAAAGGAATGGCTTCACCAGAAGAACATTAAAGTATTGGAATGGCCCAGCCAGACCCCAGACCTAAATCCAATAGAAAATCTGTGGGGTGACCTGAAGAGGGCTGTGCACAAGAGATGCCCTTGCAATCTGGCAGATTTGGAGCACTTTTGCAAGGAAGAGTAGGCAAATATTGCTAAGTCAAGATGTGCCATGCTGATAGACTCCTACCCAAGAAAACTGAATTTTGTAATTAAAGCAAAAAGCCCATCCACCCACTACCTTTCTTTCCACCCCACTAACTACCTTGATTATAGCAATCTCGGATGCTCATAAGCCTAACTACTTATTATACAGCAGAAACTTCTTATTGTAACGATTGTTAATGTCTGTTATGTACTTCGCAGATAATAAAGATTCTAGTTGTCTACTATGTTTGTAATTGTTAATTGCTATGTTGATCAAATTGTTAATTGCTATGTAAATCCAATGTAACTACTGTCTATATATTTTAACAGTGGAGCTTTTCTCCCCGGGCCTCCACTGAAAATTGACCTACGTCCAGTCAGACACTCCCGGTCAACAAATGTAAATAAATAAGTAAATAAATAAAAAGGTGCTTCAACAAACTATTAGTTTAAGGGTGTGTATACTTATGCAACCACCTTACTGTATATTTTATATTTTTTATATTTTTCACCTAACAGATTTTTTGTTTTTCAATTGAATTGTACAGGTTATAGGTCACATTACACATGGAAAAAGTTTTGAAAAGATTTATTGTGGCCTCATTTTTTTATATCACAAAAACCTGGCATTTTAGCAGGGGTGTGTGCACTTTTTATATCCAATGTAGGTATCTGCTTGAGAATTAATGACTGTACTGAGCCTGCAGTCATCCACAAACTTTGTAACACAAAGACTTGTGGTATTCACTTGGGCATAGTGAAGTAAATGCCAAAGAGGAGTGGATCCAGTAAGGAACTCTGTGGGACAACACTGGTGATAATCCTTTAAATTAAGAGTATATTGCCTACCCATGACTATATGAGGTCTGTCTGTCACAGCTTTCAACCTCTTAATACAAGAAATCTTGGTGAAGCCAAAATAATAGGGGGACAAAGACCAAAAATAGGGACATATTTTAAATATTGCTCTTATAAACTTAGAAAGTTGCTAGAATAACATTTTATGTTAGCACACATTTTTCTGAATGATATGAAGTCTGAAACTCAAATGTATGACGCTATTTAGCAACTTCAGTTATCTGTGATTTTCCAGAAAAAAAAAACACATTTTTTTGAGAACTAGACCAAAAATATGAAATAAAAATCTGGACATTCTGTAGAAATCTAGACAATTGAGAAGTATGCTGTCAGTGAGCCTGTTAGCTATCCAGTGAATTACAGAGAGGTTAATATTTAAGCAGGAGAGCTTTCCAATGATGTGAGATATTATTGTGGGCCTTAATCAATTTCAGCTATACCATGTGTTCCATTTGTTCATCACTGAGTGCTTCAGTTACTTGCTTAAAAGTCCACCAGATTTAGTACACAGGACGTGCCTTTCACATTGTTAGACTGGGCTGGTTCAATTGACTGTAGGTTGCCTCTATATTTATTTACAAGTTCCATGACTATATGGTCCATTTCTTACAAATAAAACAGAAGAGACTAATTAGTCTATAGTTCCAGGGGTCAGTGGTAGGACCACCTTTGTGTAGGAATACTACTATGCTGTTCTCCAAGCCTTAGACATATGTCTGGTGGAGGAGCTAAGATTGAACTCTTTGGAAGAGAATCTGTGAGGCTTTGATTAGCAGTGACAAGCGGGCAGCCTAGTATATCAGCTGTTGGTTTTGGAGAGGACACATTTAGGACTTGTTGAGAGATAATTTGAGGCGAATACCGGGGGCTGAATGGTAAGGATTGAAACTGACAAGGCAAGAGTGTGGAGAAGTTGAAACTGAAGTTGTCAATGATTATGCTGACTGTGTCCTTAGGGTTAGAGTAGGAGTTGTCATCTGACATCAACTCTGTGTATTGGTTTATGTTACATCTGAAATTCCTAAAACAGGTAAATAATGCTTTATGGTTGCCTTTGAAGGCAGGGTGTAGCCAGAGATTTACATTTTGAACTAAATCTAATGTGGGTTGCAAGAGCTACCCATCTATCACTTTAAAAATGTACTCAGCCCTCAAAATGCTACACCCATATATACAAGAAGAGGCATAATATTTTCAACTGTTACCATTTATATCCATAAAATGCTAGTTTTAGTGGTGTATTCCTTTTGCACAAGAATTCTTTGTATACCACTATACTGCAAATATTCATTTATACAGCTCTAAATGTTCTGTGCATTTTGCATGTTGACATTTCCAATTGATGTTCAGAAAAAAATGCACTCATTTTGGTACCCTGAGTATGCCTGGCTACACCCTTACTTTGAAGGAGTCAGCAATATTCACCTTGTAACTGGCGTTACATGTTTTGAACTTATATGAGTTGTTTGCTGACCTTTTTAACCTCATTTATAGAATTAGGGGATTTGAGTTTATTCATTAGTGTGAGAAACATTTTCTTTTATTGCAAAGTTCTTTTTAACACTAGGGTAATGCTATATTAATTTCTTTTTAGATTTTTATCATACCTGTGGGCAAAGGCTTTGGTACAGGAGTTGAGGTGGGTGTTGACATGGGTGGTGTAGGTAGCTACTTTTGTTATGGGATCCCAGACAGAAGCAGAGCTTTTGCATATTTTAGGTTGTCTAAGAGTGATGAGAGTTTTCGTTTCTTTTTTTTTTATTAGAATAATCACTGAATAATACCTGAATAGACTGCGATGAATGCCCTCTTAGATAGGATTCTGAGGGGAAAGGTGATGGTATGCATGGCATAATGGTCTGCTTGGATCGTGGGGTAAACATTTAGGTGTGTATTAGATTGGTGCAATGTTAGTGGGGGGCCACAGCAATGAGACCACTGTCTGGTTAAAGAACCATTCTGCATATCTGTTGCCTGTAGTGTATAATCATCATTCGATGATAGGTTTCAGGTTAATTATCTAGCAATAAATACTAACAAATTAAACAGTCTACATTTTAGAATTTCATTGAATCTGAAAATCACAAGACCTTCAACTTTCAATTCCATTAAACCCCTTCCCACAAACACCTTGGAACAATATTTATAGATATGAAAGTATTTGACAGAGTAGATCACACACTGCTCCACGCAGCCCTTCAAGTTCATGGTGTTAGTATCACCTTCCAGTGATTCCTCAGCCTTCTTTTCTACTACACTTTCATTGTTACTGTAGGTTTTTCCTCTGAAAGTTCTTTCAAGCAGTCCTTTTTAGTTACAGCTGTACTATAAAACATACTGTTTATTTATTGCTCTTTTGTTAACTGAGCTGGTCCACACACACCTTTCAGCACAAGACAGACCACAAGATCAAGGGTATATGTTGTAGAACAAGAAATTAAGCTTATTTTGAGTTTGATCTGTACTTTTTCATCTGTATTTAACTACTGCATTAATTTGTTCCTTTATGACTGCTTTTACTGTCTGTGCCTGCTTATTACCTGCAATTGTTTTGCACTGAAATATTACTTACTTAGCAGAGACTAGATCTAGACTTGCTGAATCTAGCCTGTTTTTCATACACTTGAACTCAAATTCAGCCCTCTTACATTAAGAAGGGCTCCCCTGCACTCTTGTGGAACAAGAGTGTGTTTATAGCCCTGACTGAACTGAGGATTGCTGGAGGAAGGCTTGTGGTGTGATTTCTTATTAGCAGACTAGCTTAAAATTATTTAATTTTGACTGTATATAAGCCTTGCTTTTACACAAAGCTGCACACCGCACAATGGGGGATAGTAGTGTCTTGTATAGATGCAAACGCCTAGAAACTATTTTTTCCCTAGACACCAGTCAATGAAACCCTCCCAGTTTCCCTGCTGCTCTGCGGGCAACTCAGCTGCGCACTTCTGCACTGCAGGCCACTCAGCTGAGCACTGAGCAGCATCGCTCCACTTTCCAACCCTGACTAACTATAGGCAAAATACCCTACCAAATTATCCCTAGCAACAGGTCCTTCACCATGAACCAGGAGAAGCACACCGCCCACCTTGACTTGCTAGAGTTGCTCAGTATACAGCCAAACACTAGCCATGGGAGGTTTCAACTATCCTTCCATCGATTGGGCGACTTATACAAGCACAAACATAATCACTCTGAGGTTCCTGGATTTTGTTCATTCAAATACCCTAGAACACTTGGTCTGTACCGCCACATAAGGCCTAAATGTCCTAGACCTAGCGTTCACCAACATGGTGGGGTCACTGCACTACCCCCATGTGGGCTGCTCTCCCTGGTAACTTCAGACCATAAAATCAGTCTATTTTGAAGTAAAGATCAGACCTGACACCTCCACTGGAGCAAAAAGCTGGAAAATTCCTCCAAAGCAAACTATAGCCTATTAAGCAAGGTATAAACAGTTTCAAAACCCATGCTAACACAGCCAACAATGACTCCTATGCAGAAGAGTACACAGATGCCCTATATAGCACTTAAACAAATGTATTGACTCAGCTGTACTTGACAGGACTAAAACCAGGTCCTCCCACAAAAACAAGCCACCATGTTGGACTGTAAGTGTAAATAAGTTATATAAAAAAGAAAGAAACTGATATCTAAGAACAAAAGAGAGCTTACTCAACAGAGGAAGAATACCATTCACAGCCTGAACAGATATCTTGTAAAGTCCTCTAAGGCTAGTTATGAGATTAAATTAGCATCCCTATCTAAAGACAGCCATAAGGCATTATTTAGCTATATCCAAAACCTAAAAGGGAATGCCCAGCTGTTTGCTGAACATATAGTGGATGGTACCATTCACACTGAATCTGAGGAAATTGCCAACCTGCTAGCTGACAGATTTGACAGTAACCTCACCCCCCCATACCCACCAGCCATACCCCAAAGTATTCCTGACACCAGTCCACTGCTGAGTAGCTCCAAAGAACAGCTCATGCAAGCACTTTCCAAGGCCAAAAGCACAGCCTCTGTGGGACCAGACAACATTTATTTATTTATTTTGTATTTTATTTTACATTTGTTAACTGGGGGTGTCTGACTGAGCTGAAAAGGCCCTTTTCTAGCAGATGCCCGGGAAGAAAAGCTCCACAAAAAAAAATTACAGACACATTTAGTTATTTAGACATGATCAGTATACACACAAATTACAAGAGACATGTTTTTACAGTGGTATGCGGGACATAAACAGTTACAGTGGAGAGAACAAACAAAAAATATTAATTTTAAAAATAAAGGTAATTAATAGATTTGTGGTGTACAGCTGAAATTTGGAACATAGGTAGAATACATACATAGTACACAGGTACAGTACATACATTGTAGATTAGCCAGCGTTTGTGAGTAAGACTGAAAACTATTATCAAGTGCTCTAGATTTAGTATGTATATGTTACCCACTTTCACTAGCCTGGGGAGCAATCATGGCACTGCCAACTTTGCTTGAGATGTTGCCTGATGAGGTCTTTAAATGAGGCTTTGGATGATGTGTTTTGAATGCTAGTAGGGACAGAGTTCCATTTTTTAGCCATTGAACTACTACTATATAGTGCATCTCCAAAGCTATTGTAGCTGTTGGTGACTTCTAGTAGTAGTTTGCTTGATGATCTAAGAGGCCTTTTGGCTGAGTGATGTACTAGGTTTTTGAGGGCAGGACACTTATTGGGGAGGTAATAGATAGAATGACAGAGGCAGAGCTGATTGTAGGTTAGGAGGTTGGGCAGCTCAAGCCAGTGGAGCTGTCTCAAAGCAGTACAGTGATGAGTTCTATATGAGCAATTTGCAGCAAAGTGGTCAATTCTGTTATAGCATGCTTCCATTTTGCTTAGTTCAGTTTTGTTGAGATTAGTCAGAATGGGAGATGCATAGAGTAGGGTGGATAGAAGATGGGAGCGAGCAATGGCTGATCTTGTGTTGTTGGTAAGAAATTGTTTGATATGGTAGAGTGACCCCAGTTTGGCATGTACTTTTTTAATAGTTAAGTTGGGATGACTATCAAATTTTAGGTGGGAGTCTATGGTTATTCCCAATAGCTTAGCCTGTGTCACTGGAGCAATTGGCATAGCATTTGTGGAGTAGATAGTGAATTGACTGTTAGTGTTTTTGTTAGAACTGGTTATAATCATAACCTGAGTCTTCTTTGGACTGAGGATAAGTTGGGCTTTGGTAAGGTAGTTTTCAACATCAGAGAATGCTAGTTGAGTTGTTTGCAGGAGGGTGGGGATGTTTTGTGCAGCACAGATTAAGGTTATGTCATCTGCATACTTAATTATAGATGCATGTTTTGTGGAGGTATGGAGGTCATTTGTGAAGACTGTGAATAGTAGTGGTCCTAAGATAGAACCCTGTGGGAGTCCTATAGTTATGGACAACTGAGGAGAGAGAGAATTTTCCAATTTCACAGCTTGGTACCTGTCAGTTAAGTAGCTTTGGAACCAGGTAAGAGTGGAATTTGATAGATGATATTGGTTTAGTTTGTTTAGCAAGATTTGGCGTGAGACTGTGTCAAATGCTTTGGACATATCCAAAAAAAGAGTTGACACTTGTAGGCCTTCATTTTTGAGACGGTTTACTGTGTCTGTGAAGCAGAGGAGGGCTGTAATGGTACTATGGGCAGGTCTGAAACCATGCTGAGTAGGTGACAGGATGTTGCTGTCTAGGAGATAGTTTAGCATTTGGGTATGGATGCATTTTTCTAGGTTTTTGGCCAGGGGGGGAGTGTAAAGCAATGGGTCTATAGTTATTAAGTTCAGTGGAGGTCCCGCCTTTATGTATGGGTGTAACATAGGATATTTTCCAGAGTTTGGGCACATAGTTTTCAACAATTGATCTGTTTATGAGAGTGGAGACTGGGATAGCAATAGCATCTACTGTGAGTTTCAATAAATAGCTGGGGAGTATGTCGGCTGCTGTTGAGGTTTTTAGTTTGGAGAGCATGCTGTTGATTGAAGTGGTGGAAACTGTTTTGAGGGTAAAGCTTGTATTAGTGTTATTTGTGTTGGGGGGGGATAGTGAGGAAGGAACTGTCCTGTGATACTAAGGATAGAATTGAGTTCACAAAGTGGGAGTTGAATTGTGTTTCGATGGGAACTTTAGTGTCAGGGGTGGTTGGTTTGGGGGTAGCCTTTTGGGTGGATTTTAGTAGCTGGTTTACATTTTGCCAAAATTTTTTTCTGGTTGTGTTGGTATTTAGTTTGTAATGTTGTGTAGTAGGATTTTTTTGTCCAGCCTAATGCATTTTTTTGCACGGCTGCGCAGTTCTTGGTACTTAGTTAGGCTTTGTGTTTCTTTGTTTTTTTATAGTAAAGCTTGGCAGTGTCTCTGGACTTGAGGATTTGTTTGGTTTCTTTACTGAGCCAGGGGTTTGTAGAGGTTCTAACCTTGATTTTGCGCAATGGAGTGACAGTGTCTAGGTGTTGTAGAAATGTTTTGTTGAAATATGCTACAAGTGGGAGGATTTTAGGGGGGTCCAGTCACAGTTACAGAGTAAAGTGTTGAGGACCTCAGGAGAGATTTTTTTTTGTGTTCCTAGTGGATATATAGTTAGTGGTTTTGCATATGCTTGTTCTACTACATATAAAGTATATTATGCTATGGTCACTTAAGGTGTCTGGGAGACAGCCTGTGTGAGAGTACAATGTGGGGTTGTTAGTTAGGACCCAGTCAATGATGGATTCCCTTTTAGATTTTTTATCACATCTAGTTGGAATTTGGACTAGCTGCTGGTAGCCATGGAGATTTATTAGATTACTTGGTTCTGATATACAGGTGAACTAGTCTAGGTTGAAGTCCCCCAGAATAAGGGTTTCTTGTGAGCATGTGGAAGAACACCAGGATAAGAAGTCTTCAAGGCTAGCAGGTGTATTACCAGGTGGAATATAGATCACAATTGTGGTGATGACCTTTTTAAAAAGGGTGAAGTTGAAGTTGTGAGATAAGTATGTCCCAATTATTGGTGGAGGGGTAGGAGTTTGGTAATTGATGGACAGCTAAGTTGGACTTGTACAGTAAGGCAGTTCCACTCCCTTTCCGAAGTGGTCTGTCTTCTCTGATGATACTGTAGCCAGTAGGGAGAACTTCTGAGTTAGCTATGTTTTTATTTAGCCAGGTTTCTGTTAAAGCAACTATGTCTGGGGAGTAGTGTGCTATTAGGACATGTAGACACAAAATTTATTTACAGGTTAAGAGCTTTCATCAAAATAAAATTGACTTCATCAGAACAATGTAAAAACAGTCATAATGATTTAAATATATTGCAATTACACAGGATAGCTTGGATTCCCATCAATCAGCAAAAATACCTTGAATAAATTAATACCATAAAGGCATACACCATAAAGACTAAATAATCCAGTAAAAACATTTAAAAAAAAAAAAACATTTAAAAGTCAAACCCTTTCTGCTCTTTCTTTTAAAGCAGGCAAAATGGATATAAAATCATTCAATCCTGGACACAGGTTGGCTGCTAAACGAAGTTGCCACATTAATACCCTTTTATTTAAAGTGTTTTTCCAATTGCCGCCCCTGGGGTTTACTTCTATTATATCCAATATACCAAACTTAAATCCAGAAAAACTGGCACATAATTTACTATGCCTGAATAGAGCATTAGTTTCTTTTAAATTCTTAATATCATATAAATGTTCATATATCCTGGACCTGAGAGCCCTCTCAGTTTTCCCAACATAAAACCCCGGGCAGGAATTGCACTAGCCAAATATACTATTTTACTAGTACGACAATTGCCTTTTTTAAAAAATACTGTGTCCTGGTTAATATTGTCGAGTTTTAAACTAACAACTGACAAATCTACACTATGTACAATAACCACAGGCTTTTGTGAATTCATTTGATTTTGCACTACTGTTGTTCATATTACCCTCTAAAGTGAGTTTCAAATTGCGACCCACTTTAGTACAAAAAATAGGTTTTTCACCCACTACTTGTAAAATATTAAGGTCACCCCTAAAAATATTCCAATTCTTATAAAGGATATTCCTTATATCATTGTAGTGTGAACTGTATTGTACCACATATGCCTGCATGAAATTATAGTTAGAACTCTCTACTTTTACATTATTTTTTGTTTCAGAGAAACCTATACCTAACAAAGGTTGGTATTTCAAACCCCACTCACTCAGAATCTCCTGTGAAATACTCTCAGCAAGTTCCAATGGATACCCTCTTGCCAGAAACATATTCTTAAGGTCACTGAATTCCTGAATGACATCCTCAAAATGAGAAGTCATTCTGGAAATTCTAATGGCCTATCCCTCAACAATACTTTTTTTCTGGTATAGTGGGTGATGACTTTGAAAATGAAGATAAGAATTACAAAACGTTTTATTTCTATACACTTTAGATCTAAAGCAACCTACATCCTTAATGATAGTGGTATCCAAATAATGGATCTCTTTCTCATTAAATTCATAACTGAATTTAAAGTAGTGGTGTTATTGAGATATTCAATGAAACCAGCAATGTTTTCGTTGGTACCCTTCCATAAAATAAAAATATCGTCCAGGTACCTGCTGTAAAATACAATATCCGAATCAAGCCTACTTTCAAAAATAAATTCCTTCTCCCACCCTAATAAGACAATGTTTGCATATATAGGGGGACAAGCTGCCCCCATGGCAACTCACTTTATTTGTTGAAAGTATTGCCCTTCAAAAAATATATAATTATTATCTAGTATCAAAGCCATGATTTCACAAACAAGCTGTACACGCTCTACTGATAACCTGGAATGGTCAAAAAACATTTTTTCAAAATAATCTAAACCTTCCTCCCTGGGAATACAGGAAAATAAATCTTCTACATCTATTGTCAAAAAATCCAAATCAGGGTTCCATAAATCCAGCTTAATCAGTCCCAAAAAATCCCAATAGTCTTTAACAAGCTGTGGCATACCCTCAACTACATGCTTAACCATCTGGTCCACAAAAACTGCCAAATTATGCCTCTTAGACTCCCCTGCTGCCACAATCGGCCTAAACATGGGTGACAAAACATCTTTGTGGATCTTAGGGATGCCAAACATACTAGGTACCTTGGGAAAATTATTAAGTAAAAAAGAATAAGCTTCCTAACTAATCCTTTGTTTTAATAAATATTCTTCCAAAAAAACATCAATTCGCTGGTAAAAAAATGTTAATCTGGTTATTGGATACCTGTAAGTAGCTTTCCTCCTGAAACAGAATAGCTTGGATAAGGTTTTAATAATCTTCACTGTCAAAAATTACACTCCCCCCTCCCTTATCTGGGGTCATTATACAAATGCTTCTATCATGTTTTAAGGAAATAAGTAGTTCTTTCTCTTTGGAACTCAAGTTAAAAAATAACCTCTTGTTATTAGCCCAAAGTTGATAGAGATCTTGCTTAACCACATTCTCAAAACTAGCTACTAAAGGATGTAATGGAGGATTAAATACACTATTTTTTCTTAGGGCCATAGTTCTTTGCCCAACTCTATCAGTATTGTTACCAGGAAACAACAATCAAAAATTTATTTTCCTAGGAAACATGTGAATATCAAGCAAAACTTCTGCTATCTCTGGTATTCTAGCAGGAACGAACTTAAACCCTTTAGAAAAAAGTGAGAAATATTCTTCAGAAATAACTCTGCCTGTGTAATTGTAAATATTAAATCCTTTAGAGGTGCAAATAATATTAGAATGGAAAGAATTTCCATCTAATACCTGCCTCTGCCTCTCCCCTTGTGGTACTGACCCCTGCGAGTGGGGTTATCGGAATTGTAATAATATTGGACTCCTTGTTGTCTGTTCGCTATTCTTTCCGAGCATCTTAGGGTGGGAAAATCCTCTTCTACATGGAATTCATCATTGAATGGTTGCTCAAAAGGGGTCCCTTTACCAGTAACTTCTGAATAACCTGCACCTCCTTGATAATTATAACTCCCTGGCACAATTTCCTGACTATATCTATCAATAAAAAGCCTATCTGTGGGGTATACTGTTTTGGATTTGTACTGTTGAACATCCCTGTTGAGCTTCCTTTTCTTTTTCTGAAACTGTATGTTACACTTTTTTTCAACCCTATCAAGGACTTTAGAATACAATTCCTCATACCGAGGAAATAATAAATCTTCCAAAATATCCTTGTTAAGTATTTCCACTTCTTTGAGTAATTTAACCTTCATTTGTTCTTGAAAAACCAACACCTTATTAAGCAGCTCAATACCCCATTTGTCAAACAGGTTAGTAAAATCATGAACCATATCCATATCATAATACAATCCAAAAGGAAATTTCAAAACACGTAGTCCCTGAGGAACCACCTTCAATTTAACACATTCATTAAAATAAAACATTTCCATCTGCAAAGTCTTAAGTTTGTATAATTTTTTCTCAAACCCAAAAATCATGTCTCTTATAGATGTGTAATTCCTATCTTGTTTCCTTTTAAACTCGCTGTAACTTTTGCCACAGTTATTACCTTTTGTAAAGTTAAACTTTTTGTTTAAAAAAACATGTAATTTGGAATTAGCCTCTCCCGAGGCCTTCGGTGAACTAGAAACACCAAAAAGATAACCAGTCTGTCTGTTGGAAGCCGCAACTTCGGGTTCAAACCTCCCCTTAGAAACAGAATGACACACAGTACCTGTTTTGCTGTCCACAGTGTTAGGTGCTGAATCTGATACACTCGCCTGTATAGTCTCCACATCTTTGCCAAAATATACCACTCCATTAGCACTACAATACTCCAAACAAGTATTAAACACAGAAACCTGGTTTTTATCTTGCAAAGAGACTGCAGAATGCTCCGAAAAAGAAGCAGCCTGTTCCTGTTGGGCTAATAACAAGAGGTTATTTTTTAACTTGAGTTCCAAAGAGAAAGAATTACTTATTTCTTTAAAACATGATAGAAGCATTCGTATAATGACCCCAGATAAGGGAGGGGGGCTGTGATTTTTGACAGTGAAGAAAATAAAAACCTTATCCAAGCTATTCTGTTTCAGGAAGAAAGCTACTTACAGGTATCCAAAAACCAGATTAACATTTCTTAGCAGCGAATTGATGGTTTTTTGGAAGAATATTTATTAAAACAAAGGATTAGTTAGGAAGCTTATTCTTTCTTACTTAATAATTTTCCCAAGGTACCTAGTATGTTTGGCATCCCTAAGATCCACAAAGATGTTTTGTCACCACCGTTTAGGCCTATTGTGGCAGCAGGGGGGGTCTAAGACACATAATTTGGCAGTTTTTGTGGACCAGATGGTTAAGCATGTAGTTGAGGGTATGCCACATCTTGTTAAAGACTGTTGGGATTTTTTGGGACAGATTAAGCCAGATTTATGGAACCCTGATTTTTTTTTTTTTTGACAATAGATGTAGAAGATTTATTTTCCTGTATTCCCAGGGAGGAAGGTTTAGATTATTTTGAAAAAATGTTTGACCATTCCCGATTATCACTAGAGTGTTGCAGCTTGTTTGTGAAATCATGGCTTTGATACTAGATAATAATTATATTTTTTTTGAAGGGCAATACTTTCAACAAATAAAGGGAGTTGCCATGGGGGCAGCTTGTCCCCCGTATATGCAAACATTGTCTTATTAGGGTGGGAGAAGGAATTTGTTTTTGAAAGTAGGTGCTATTCGGATATTGTATTTTACAGCAGGTACCTGGACGATATTTTTATTTCATGGAAGGGTACCAAAGAAAACATTGCTTGTTTCATTGAATATCACAATAACACCACTCACTACTTGAAATTCACTTATGAAGTTAATGAGAAAGAGATCCATTATTTGGATACCACTATCATTAAGGACGTAGGTTGCTTTAGATCTAAAGTGTATAGAAAGAAAACTTTTTGCAATTCTTATCTTCATTTTCAAAGTCATCACCCACTATACCAGAAAAAAGTATTGTTAAGGGACAGGCTATTAGAATTTCCAGAATGACTTCTCATTTTGAGGATGTCATTCAGGAATTCAATGACCTTAACAGTATGTTTCTGGCGAGAGGGTATCCATTGGAACTTGTTGAAAGTATTTTACAGGAGATTCTGAGTGAGTGGGGTTTGTAATACCAACCTTTGTTAGGTATAGGTTTCTCTGAAACAAAAAATAATGTAAAAGCAGAGAGTTCTAACTATAATTGCACGCAGGCATGTGTGGTACAATACAGTTCACACTACAATGATATAAGGAATATCCTTTATAAGAATTGGAATATTTTTAGGGGTGACCTTAATATTTTACAAGTAGTGGGTGAAAAACCTATTTTTTGTGCTAAAGTGGGTCGCAGTTTGAAACTCACTTTAGAGGGTAATATGAGCAACAGTAGTGCAAAATCAAATTAATTCACAAAAGCTTGTGGTTGTTGTTCACAGTGTAGATTCATATTGTCAGTTGTTAGTTTAAAACTCGACAATATTAACCAGGACACAGTGTTTTTTAAAAAAGGCAATTGTCATACTAGTAAAATAGTATATTTGGCTAAGTCCAATTCCTGCCCGGGTTTTTATGTTGGGAAAACTGAGAGGGCTCTCAGGTCCAGGATATACGAACATTTATATGATATTAAGAATTTAAAAGAAACTAATGCTCTATTCAGGTATAGTAAATTATGTGCCAATTTTTCTGGATTTAAGTTTGGTATATTGGATATAATAGAAGTAAACCCCAGGGGCGGTAATGGGAAAAACACTTTAAATAAAAGGGTATTGATGTGGCAGCTTTGTTTAGCAGCCAACCTGTGTCCAGGATTGAATGATTTTATATCCATTTTCCCTGCTTTAAAAGAAAGAGCAGAAAGGGTTTGACTTTTAAATGTTTTTTTTTTTTAAATGTTTTTACTGGATGATTTAGTCTTTATGGTGTATGCCTTTATGGTATTAATTTATTCAAGGTATTTTTGCTGATTGGTGGGAATCCAACCTATCCTGTGTAACTGCAATATATTTAAATCATTATGACTGTTTTTACACTGTTCGGATGAAGTCAATTTTATTTTGATGAAAGCGCTTAACCTGTAAATAAATTTTGTGTCTACAAGTCCTGCTGGTGAACTTTGTTGGTTTTAGTTTTCTATTTTTCACCAGTTTGCTACATTTTTTTGGTTTTTGAGTAGTGTGCTATTGTGGCCTGGAGTTCAGGTATTTTAATTTTGATACTTCTAATATTAATATTTAGCATTAAAAGATGATTGGTATTGCTGCTGTTGTTGATTTGCCCAGAGATGAAGAAAGTGTGGGTATTATGTTCTGACATTTGTGCTGGACAGGATGGATTTGGGCCTGGGTTGGGGTGGATATCCCCACTTATGGTGAGCCTGGAGTTAAAATGGTTATACAGATGTTGGAGTTTGGTGAGGAGTGTGAGAAAGTATTGTGTTTTTTGGAGTAGGAATGAGAGTATATGTGTTTAGTTCTGAATTGGTCCATTATGTAGTTCTTGAATAACTGTGGGCAGATATTATTATAATGTGTGGTGTCTGTATACGAGAGTGCATAATGTAGTGTTGTGCTACTAAGTTTAGGGATATTGCTAGAGTGATAACTTGTGGTGTTGTAAAGAATTATGAGAAGACAGACTAGACTTAGTTGTGTGATAGTCACGGTTATAAAGTTTAAGTTGTTTTTAGGTGGGGGGGTCTGAATAGGAATTATAGGGTTGCACTATATGTGGAAGGGGAAGTAGTGTGGGTGATGTAAAAAATGCCTAGTGGGAATGAGAGTGATTGGGGGTACTTTGTGTGGAGCAAGTTGGTGTGGTATAATGTGATATGACTTCAGGAGCTGTGATTGGTGGAGGTGATGTGAGGGTGAGCTGTGGGTGTGGCTGTGATTACCATAAATGTAGAGGTAGTGGGGACAGGAGGGAATAGGGGGCAGGGCAGGGGAGCGGAGAGACCCTGAGCATTAGTGAGGGTGAATGGAGCGGGGCAGCCAACCAAGACAAGAGAAAAAAATAAGTATTACTTTACAAATCTGAACACTTTAAACAAATTCCTGAGGTCTAATGGCTTACCGGCAAGCAGAATGTAATTGCTGAAGAGCACTTGTGTCCTGGTGGGAGACTAGAAATTTTAAGATGGCTCCATGCTCAGCAGGATTCTAATATAGACTTTGTATTGGGGGAGGGAGATAGCACAAGGGGTGTAAACCAGATGGAATGCAAAGAAACCAGAGAGGCAATCAGTGGAAATCAGTGAAGGCCTCAGAGGGGGTAGGTAATAATTCAAACTACCTGTAAAGTGAAGGAGAGCAGAGACAGCAAAGTTTATTAAGGTTGGGAGTGTGTCTTCACATTGACTTGCTGATTAGTAACCAGTTTGTGCACAGCTTAGAGTAGGGAGATACATTAGCAATAAAGGGGAATGTATAGAGATGCAAATAAACAGGTGGGCCTCCAAGTGGTACAAACTAAGGCAGAAAGCACTGAGAGGGCTGCTTGATGGTTAATTTAGTCACAGGGATGTGAATTAAATGTATACTGTCTATTGGACAGTTAGGATTACTGTACTAACGGGGGTGGGGGGTGGGGAGGACACAAGGCTACAACAGTCAGTTTTATTAGCAAGCTGAGAACTACTAAGAAATACTGCTAATGTAATAGCTTCACTCTCATAAAACATACAAGTAGAATGCCTGGGTGGACTGACCCTGCTCTTGAGGCTCAAAATGTATATCCTTGTTTAGTTTGCAGTACTGACTCCTTCTTATACTGTATGGGTGGAGTGGTAGCCGCAGACTGCAAATTTGCTTGAGTGTGCTCCTGCTCTTGAGGCTCAAAATGTATATCCTTGTTTAGTTTGCAGTACTGATTCCTTCTTATACTGTATGGGTGGAGTGGTAGCCGCAGACTGCAGATTTGCTTGAGTGTGCTTGGCAAGCAGAATGCAATTGCTGAAGAGCACTTGTGTCCTGGTGGGAGACTAGAAATTTAAACATCCCAGCTTGCTTACTAAACAATCTAAAAACAAGACCTAGTGGAACCACTTGGCACTCTCTTTAACTATAGTCTGAACACTAGCTCTGTTCTGGCAGAGTGGAGAACAGTAACAGTAATCCCCTTGCACAAAGCGGGTTCATCAGCCAACCCAGGAAACTATTGACCCATAAACCTAACCAGCCTTATCTGCAAGGCCTTGTTAAGTCTCATCATGGACCTTATCAACAAGGACACAGGTAACCTTCAAACTCTTGACCAGACCCAGTTTGGTTTCATCAGGTGTAGATCTTGCTTATTAAACCTGGTGGACTTCTTTGAGAATGTCACCAAAGCCCTGGATGAGGGCAAAGCAGTATATACTGCTTATCTTGATTTAGCCAAGGGTTTTGACACAAACCTCCACTCAGGGATCATTGAGAAGCTCTTCCAGCTAGGGATTAAACCATACATCACTAGATGGGTAGCCAACTGGCTCACTGACAGAACTCACACTGTTAAAGTTGGAGAGTCCACCTCCACCAGTAGGCCATTTACCAGTGGGGTAGCACAGGGATCTGTGCTAGGCCCTCTACTGTTTGGAATCTATTTCTCTGAGGTCCAGGCAAAAGTAGATTGTCTGTGGCTTACCAAACTGGGTGCAATCACTGAGTCTACTAACAATGTAAACATATTATAGAAGGGGCTGAGTCAGACTAATGACTGGTGCCAAAGTCACAGACTAAAACTAAATGCAAAAAAAAAAAAAAAAGCCTCATTATCACCTTTGACAAAGAAGTTGCCCCTACTAATTACAATATAGACAGCACCCATCTAAGTGTGTCCATGGTGGTATGGAAAACTTTCTACACTGTGCATCTTATAAATAAGTACATTGCATCCAAGACTAAGGAGGTTATAACTCCACTGTACTTAACCCTTATCAGACCACTAATTGAGTACAATGTTCCCTTCTGTATCTATCTCACCAGATACCTGCAGCAACTGGACACACCACAGAGGTTTCTAACAAAGAGAATCCAGGGCCTCCAAAATGTGACTTACATGGAAGGACTAAAAGCCCTGTCACTGTACTCTGTATCATACAGGCTGCTGAGAGGTGACTTGTGCCTGGCCTACAGAGCAGTCTCTGAGTCTGCCTAATGGAAATGCTGCACATCTGCAAGTCAAATGGGACAAGAGTCACTCGCTCCAGGGATCTCATCCTAGCCTGTGACATAAACAGAACATGCTGGATAGACAGCTATACCTCCCACAGATTGCCACTCCTCTGGAATAAGCTTCCACTTCATGTGAAGCAGAGCTACTCAATCCTGAAAATTGAATGGGTGACTGTAAATTCACCCCAGGGGTGGCATCTATGTTCCTCATGGACAGGGGCAGTTGGTACTGATCAAAGAATCACTCTACTAACAATGATCATCTAAATATGGTCAATTAGGGTACAAAGGTTTTTACATGGCTAACCTTGTAAACGCCCTTGGGCCATTAGCCTAGTAACTTCCTATGAACCTGTGAACCTATATAACCAGTCAACCAGCATCTTATATGAGGACATAGCAGCTGACTCATGTTTATTGTATGCAGTTGACACAGTACACTTTTAATCTACTTTCCTGTGTTCTAACCTAGAAATATTCTCTCCCATGAAACTTTGAAGTAGATAGCATTATACAAGTACCTACCTATAAAAAAATTCAAGACAATGCTGCTTTAATCATAACAAGATTACCACCTATTTTCTACAACAGTGAAGAATTCCATGTATTGGTTTAGAATCTAGGTTTGATGGGCTGCTTGCAAGGTGCTTTGAGTTAATCTGCTGATATGTATTCTTGAAGTTATTTATGTAACTTACAGATGTCCTTATATTCACTGCTGCAGTATTCCTTACTAATGGGATTCCCTGCCGTGAAGCCCTCTGTCTGGCCAGTTTACAAAAGAATTCCATTGCTTTAAGGTACACAGAACATCACCTGCTTACTCCTTGCATAAGGTAGGGCATAAAGGTGATGTTCAGGTGTACTATCCTCAGAAGTTTTTTGTCCACCAGTCTGAGCACTGTTTTAACTGCCGGTCTGTTGCATGCATCCGTTTTTCTATTTGTTGGCTTTTCTGTGCTTACTCCTATTGTCGGAGCCCTCACTATTGCAGATAAGTACCCAGTTGGGTTTTTAGTTACTTTTTCTGTTTTGTTTAGTGCTGTTTGGAGTTAATGTCATCCAGGAAGGGTAAATGCCAGTGTGGGAGACTGATTCCCCATAAAGACCATCACAATAAGTGTCTTTTTTGCCTTGGTGCTGCTCACGACTGTACGTCTTGTTCAATTTGTCAGGCATTTGTCTCCAAAACTATTCATAGTAGGGTTTCTTCCCTTTCCTTGTACCTTGAGAACCAGTGACTTAAGCTTCTTGCTGTGGGTACTATGGATGGAACTTCCTTCCCTGAGGGTCAGCCGTCTGGGAAGAAGAAGGTGCATAAGGTAAGGCTGAAATCTTCGAGTGTCCAGCCTCTGCCGGGTGTTTCTCCTGAGGTTATTATGTACCTGGAGGCTCACCCATTTGTTTTGTCAGATTCTTCTACCATGTCTGGGTTGGAGGCTGGTGAGGATTTGGCAGGCAGCATGTCCAGTGAGACTTTGCAGGTGTCTGTTTTGGGTGTTCAGAGGAAATCATGGTTGACTGTTTCCAAGGGGTCTAATGGGGTTTTTCAGTTTTTCTTTCAGGAAGAGGGTCGTACTGCAGTTGGGGAATGCCGTCCTGAGTCTGGGACTTTCAGGTTTCCAGAACAGATGTCCCTTTGAAGAAGAAACAAAAAACTAACCATGTTTCTTCTGCTCCTAGGGATCCACAAAGTGAGTGGCAGGCCTTTACTCAAGGGTTATCTAATGCTTTACCGTTGTTGTGGCCTCCTCAAGGGGTTTCAGTTCCTGCTCCTCCTTGGTCTGCCTCTTCCCCTAAAAGGCCCAGAGAATTACACTCTTCTGAGGTGGATTCTGATGATGACTCCCTTGCTTATTCTGCCCAGATTCCTTCTCCTTTAGACTACAGGTCTGATGAGGATTCTCATGGTCTTGATAATCCCTCTGTGGAAATTTCCTTTGGGTATACGATCTCTAGGATGATGGACTTTTTTAATTGGGATTGTGCACAGGTTTCGGATATCCATAAGAGATACTATGAGTTACTGCAAATGGAATCTCCTAAAACTGTGGCCATTCCTCCTGTCTTGCCTGCTTTATTGGATGTTTTCCAATGCCTCTAAAGTGCCAGATTATTTGCCCTCCCTGCTCCCAGGAAGTCTGATAGGTTTTACAGGGCACCTGAGGATTGTTCCTTTTTGTTTAAATGTCCTGCTGCTGACCCCTCTGTGGTGTCTGTAGCCTTTGGTAAGCCATCTCAATTGCTTCCTTCGGCCAAGTTACTGCCTTCTGACAAGGACAGTAGAATATTGATAGGCTGGGTAAAAAGGTTTATACTTCCTCTACCCTGGCTTTTAGGGCTATTAATTATCAGACCCATATTTCTAGGTATATCTTGGCTCTTCTTTCTCAGGCCTATCAGGTTCTTTCTGATAAACCAGTCTCTGAGGGTAAATTTTCAGCACTTTCCTTGTTTGGGTCTTCCTCTCAGGTTGTTTGCCATTCTGTCAAGTGTAGTTATGATGCTGCAGATGCCTCTTCCAGCACTGCTGCCACTGGCTCAGTTCTGAGGAGATATTCCTGGCTTCAGCTTCAACCTTTGCCTGATGATATTACGGCTAAGTTGTTGAATGCTCCACTGAATAATACTCTTTTGTTTGGGGAAGTGGCTGCTGGTTTATTTTATTCTCTTCAGGACAAGGGGAAGGCTTTACAGGAGCTTAAGCATGTCTTTGTTCCTCCTGTGCCTAAGTTTCAATGTAACTACCCTTCTAAGCTGGCCTTTGCTTGTAGACAGTCTCGCCCTCCTTCTAAAGGTAAAAAGTGTGGCAAATGGACTTCTCCTGCTAAAGCCACTCAGACTTCTGGGATTCTTAAGCCTTCCTTTCCTGAAAAAAACAGGTGCTGTCTGACTATCCACCCATTCCTAGCCACATTCCTCTGTCTCTTTACCTTTCTCTTTCTCTTCCTATTTGGCTCCGGATCACCCAGGATTCTTTGGTTTTGTCAATCATTCATCAAGGGTACTTCATTGTCTGGATTTCCCATCCTCCTTTTATGAGCATTCCTCAGTCTCCTTGGGAACAGCTTTGTTTTTTCCCCAGAGGTTATTCAGGACCTCTTGTTTCAGAGTACTATTCAAGAATTGCCTGTGTCCCAAAGTAGGAAAGGATTTTATTTCAGAATGTTTCTAGTGCCAAGAAAAGAAGGTACTTGGAGGCCTATTCTAGACCTTTCCCATCTGAACACCTTTCTGAAGGTGCCTTCCTTTCAGATGTTGTCCTTTCAGTCCCTTTTTCCTCTCTTGCTCCTTCAGGCCTTTCTGGTGTCTTTGGACTTCAAGGATACTTATCTTCATATTCTAATCCATCCTCTTTTCAGGAGATTTTTGCATTTCTCTGTTGCTTCCTGGCATTTTCAGTTCTGTGCTTTGCCCTTTGGCCTTTCTACTTCCCCAAGGGTGTTCACCAAATGCCTCGCTCCTGTGATTGCCTCTTGCAGGCTGCAAGGGATTCTGCTGATTCGGGCATCTTCTCCAGAGGTCCTTTTGTAAAATATTCATTTTACCATTTCTCTTCTTCAGAGCCTGGGGTTCACAATATATTTCAACAAGTCTTCTCTGACTCCTTCTCAATTCATATCTTTCTGGGTTGCAGGTTTCAAATGCTGCCAATGCTGGCATCCCTGCCTCCTCCAAAGGCATTAATTCTCATTTCTTTGTTTCAAACTCTTCTTCCCCTGGCATCCATTTCAGCCAGGGAGTTTCTGAGAGCTCTGGGGTTCATGGCTTCCACCATCCTGATGCTTCCTCTGGCTAGGCTCCACATGAGGAAGTTCCAGTGGTTTCTGAAGTCAGTGTGGCTTCACCATGCGCACCCTCTAGACTTTCCTGTCCTCTTCTCCCATGTCTCAAGGTCAAACTTCTGTGGTGGATTCAGAAGTTGTCACTGAATCCAGGGCTCCTGTTTCAGCCTCCACTTCCCTCTCAGGCTCTGTTCACAGACCTTCAGATGTTGGATGGGGAGGAGCGTTTGGCTCCCTGAAGGTTCAGAGTGTGTGGTCACCTCATCAGCAGAAGGAGCACATCAACATCAAAGTGATGAGAGCTCTTCTGCTTGCTCATCATGGCTTTTATCCTCTTTTCTCTGCAAGGCCTCTCAAGGTATTCACAGACAATACCACAGTCATGTGGTATGTCAACAAACAGGAGGTACAAGATCCTACCATCTTTGCTGACTGGCACTTCTGGTATGGGTTCTGGCTATCCAGCATCATGTGACTCTTCAGGCAGTTTACATTCCTTTAGATCGGAATGTTGTGGCAGACAGTCTGAGCAGATCCTTTACTCAATTCCACAAATGGATGCTTCACAGGGATGTGTTTCTGGACATTGTTCACCAGTGGGGTATTCCTCAAGTAGATCTCTTTGCCTCCCCTTTGAACAAACAACTTCCTCTGTTTTGTGCCAGAGTCCCAGGTCCTCTGATATGGAAGGTGGACACCCTCTCATTTTCTTGGAAGGGGATGTTTCTTTATGCATTCCCTCCCCTTCCTCTCATTCCGAGAGTCCTGTTCAAGATTCAACAGGATGCTCCCAAAATCTTGTTGGTGACTCCCTTTTGGCCATGACAGCACTGGTTCCCTCTACTTCTGCATCTTGCCAGGGGCAATCATCACAAGTTACCTCACAGGGTGGATCTTCTCACACAAGACAAGTGGTCTCTCATCCATCCCCACCTGTCCATGCTTTAAGTGACATTGTGGGTGGTAGGATTTTGATTCCTCGTAGACACTGTTTTTCTGAGGATATGCTGCAGGTCCTGCAGGAGGCCAGGAAACCTACTACTAGGAAATCCTACTTGTCTAAATGGAAGAGGTTTTCTATTTCGTGTCTTTCTTGTGACCTGGACCCACTTTCTGTGGATTTTCCTTTGATTCTTTCTTATTTGTGTGAGTTGCTCAATGCTGGTTTGGCCTATTCTTCTATTAAGGTCCACTTATCAGCTTTTCCTGCTTGTCTGCCTTTAACTCCCCCATTAGCTCCTAGATTTGAGGCTAAGCAGTTTCTTAAAGGGATCCTTAATATTAGACCTCTCACTCAAGAAACCTGTTCCTCCTCCCTGGGATCTTAATTTTATTTTAGAAAAATTGACTCAAGCTCCTTTTGAGCCTGCTGTTTCTGCTTCTTTGCAACATTGTTCTTGGAAGACAGTTCTTTTGTTAGCTCTTACTTCTGCCAGATGGGTGTCTGAGTTGCAAGCTCTTATGGCTTGCCCACTTTTTTGATATTTCATGAGGACAAGCTGCCCTTGCATACTAATCCTTCTTTTATGCCCAAGGTGGTTAATGAGTTGTCACTTAATCAGTCTATTAATTTGCCTACCTTTTTTCCCTCTCTGCAATCTGACAGCGAGAGGGTGCTACATACTTCAGATGTGCACATACAGCACAGATTTTATTTGAATAAAACTAAAGCTATTGGGATGTCTGACCAGTTATTTGTTTCCTTTCATCCTAGGTCTTTAGGTTTGTCTGTTTCCAAGCAAACTATTCCCACTTGATTTCAAAGGTTATTTCCTTTTGTTACACTTTTCATGGCGAGAGCCTTCCTTCTTCTGTAAAGGCTCATTCCACTAGAGCTGTGACTTCTTCTGGTGCTTTTTCCGAAGGCTTAGATGCTAATTCTATTCTTGAAGCTGTACCTGGACTTCTGTGCATACCTTTACCAAACATTACCAGTTGGATGGTATTTCTATTCTCAAAGCTGTACCTGGACGTCTGTGCATACCTTTACCAAACATCACCAGCTGGATGGTAATTCTATTCTCAAAGCTGTACCTGGACGTCTGTGCATACCTTTACCAAACATCACCAGCTGGATGGTATCTCCAGGGCCAGAGCTGGTTTTGCTGCTGCCATTCTTCATGGCTTCTTGGAGGCTCTGCTGCTTCCTCCTCCCAGGGTTCTTCTTGGCCTTTTGCACTCTCATATGTAATGAGTACTGCAGCAGTAAATGACATAGTACAATTGTGTAAAATCTAACCATAATGGTAGATGTCCTTGCCTTCACTGCTGCAGTATTCACTCCCTCCCTCCATCCCCCTCTTCCTGGCTGTGCAGATTCTCCTTGGTTTTCCTTGGACTACTGTTCCTACTCGGGCAATCTGTTCTGAGGATGGTACACCTGAATGTCGCCTTTATGCCCTACCTTACACAAGGAGTAAGCAGGTGACGTTCTGCATATCTTAAAGCAATGGAATTCTTTTATAAACTGGCCAGACGGAGGGCTTCATGGCAAGGAATCCCATTAGTAAGGAATACTACAGTGGTGAAGGCAAGGACATCTACCGTTATGGTAAGACTTTACACAACTGTACTTCCTCAGCTGTAGTCACTTATTAGCACAATATTTTTGTTTGTTTTACGAGGCAATCTTGTAGGTGTGAAATGTGCCCGTTAGCAGATACTTAAAAGTAATTGAACTAATTCTTTGCATGTTGCATCTCAGCTGAGATGAATGAAGCTGTAAAAAGCCAGAAACTTTTCCTTATAAGGGTAAAATGCATGTCTGCTTTTGGGTTGTTTTTCAGTTGTGTTTACTGTCTCTTGTCATATCTTTTTCTTTCCAATGTAGCAATGTGAAAGTGAACAAGCATAGAATGAAAGTGAAAAAAAAAGCTTTATCTTACAGGAAACAGTTAAAAAGTATGTAAATACTGGCAGTTTTTCTGCCTATCCTCATCCTGTCAGATAGCATACCTGGTATAATATGTGTTTCAGCAACTCTACTCAATAAAGTAATGCAAATGTTTAACATATTTTTTTTAATTTGAAAGTTTAATATGTAGAATATGCTTATATATACTCATGCCCTTTGCTTTAAGCACAATATTTGTTGTTTATCTCAATTTTTTTCCCTATCAAACAATTTAAGAAAGTGAGAGAGCTTGTGTATATTTACTCATTGCTGAATGGCTGGACAAGGGACAGAGCAGGACAAGGACTTTCTCCAGCATTTGCTTTTTGTTTTTCAAAGATGGCAGACAGGATACTTAAATCTGCTTTTGGGGACAGGAGCATTTCCATACCAGTGACGGTGAGCTAGAGTCTATCTCTGTTTTTAAATGCTTCTGATTATGACTTAGTTTCCAGATGTCCTTCAGATAGCACATGAAGTAGACCACTTAAAATCCATTAGCATTTTGGAGTATGGAATGAATAATGGTAGATGTCCTGAGAGTCAGGCTAGAAATGCTACTGACAGGAGAATTCTAGCACTAGCGGTAAAGTATGGGGGTCTTTGTGAAGCTCTCATTCTTCCTGTTCACTGCTAAAGGTTCACAGATAAATACTAGGCTATCAGTCTGCAGACTATTATAAGCCTAGCCAATATGCAAAGGTTAGAATCAAACCGTGTATCTGTGAGGTAAAAAAGTTAACCATTTAGCCAGCAGTGCCCCTGTATTTCAAATAATCTAAAACAGAACTACCCACCTTGTCCTATTTGCTCCTCCTTATTTTGGGGAATATTGTGCATTTTCTTTGGTAGATTTGTTCAGCTCCCTGTCCCTGATGAAGGACATGCTACCCTCTGCTTGTGCATTTTAATTTACTTGTCAGGACTGCTGTGTACACCTTCAACATAAACAGAGATTTGCTGCCATCTCACAGGACTGTTGAACATTCTGGTGATGAAAGCCTTAAGACATTCTTCAAGGTGAATAGCCTGTATCTGAGTTTGTGCAACTTTGTGTATGGTGGTAATGACTGACATCAAGACCAGCCTTGATTGACAAGCGGCCTAGCTGCAGAGTGCCAACCAGCTTAAGTTCATGAAATAAATAAATAAAGGAAAGGTACGTGTTAAGTGACAAATGATAGAGACCTTCAGTAATGTAGTATGACATTAAAAAAATAATGCATGCTATCTGTAAACGACAACAATCATTCTTTGACTAGTATGTGTTAAATAAATAATTCAAAGAGGTACCAATCACTTTCACCAGGGTTAGTAAAGCATGCAGTGAACTATGAAGGTGGTTTCTGTACCCTTAAACATCACTTAAGTTAATAAATCACATATGTCGGAATAAGAGTTAGATGCAGGAATCATACTTTGACAAGGGTGCTTTACATAATTAATTAGAGATATTCATTGTAGTAACACTGCACCAGTGAAATATAAGGAGGATGCCACTTCCATTAACCCCTTTAAATTAACAAAGTACAACTGTAAAGCATTATTCTGGTCTGGACAGATATGTTATTTAAAAAAAAAAATAAACAGTAATAAGAAAAAATATGAAACACAGACCAGCATGTAAATTTACACTGTCATGAATGGCTAGTGAAATAGATGAGACTATGTCATAAGAAAATTTGACCTTTTTGCATGAGCATAATGTTCCATGTTTTAATTGTTGAGATTGGTAATGACTCTATCTCCCATGCTTGCATAGTTAGTAAGCTTAAATCATTACAAATAGATCCTTATGCAGTAAGATGGGTAGCTAATTGGCTATAAGACAGAGCCAACACAGATCGAGTGGTGGGTGCCTCATCAGAATGTGTGAAGGTGATCAGTGGTGTCCACATGGCTCAATGCTAGGACATCCTTTGTATATTTTTAGAGCTTTTCTCTCCAGGCCTCTGCTGAAAATGGGCTTCTACCCAGTCAGACTTTCCCAGTAATCAAATGTCAATAAATAATAAACAATAAATAAATAAATAAATAAATAAATAAATAAATATGCAGAACCTAGATCTATGGCTGATCAAGTCTGCAGATGACTGCAAACCAGGAATAACTGTCAAGCTACCCCCATTACCCTAGCCCTTCAGCGAGAACTTATAAATACCTGGTGTACCAAAAAGTGGGCTCAAACTAAATTCAAAGATGTGCAACATTATTGCATTTGGTAGATGCCCCCTCAGCATATAGCATGGACAATATGCCATCTTCAATATACCACCACAGTTGCAGAGTTTTCCTGAACCAGTTCAACAGACAGCAAGAAGCCCTCGACTGTCTTTTCTCAAGACAGACGTCCCTCCCAGAAAAGAAGGAAGAATGTTGGCAGCCTTGGTACAATGTGTGTTGGGCAACATATTAAGTAATTTATTCATACTTGCATTTAGATAGCTGTAGAGAAGTAACAGGTTAGGGCAGCTTGTCCACTTGCTGGAGGTTAGAACTCCAATAAGCTTCCATAATTTGCCTGAATGTCTCAGACATCTACATACCTTCTCAAGATATAATCACTTAACACAAATTTACCCCTTTTTTTTCTTTTTTGTCTTTTTTTACTTTTGACTTATCCTCTTTCTGTGTCTTGCTTTCCTTTCCACCCTTCTTTTATTGCATATTCTAGGGTATATAGCATCAACCTACAATGCCTGCCTCACTATTCTGTTGTGGCTCTCCCCATCTACTCAGCAGTTTAATTCTCTAGCATTATCAGTAAAACTTCATAAGGATATAGACCCCTTGGTCCCTTTCCTTGGAGTGCTGCTTCACTGGTTGAGTTTCTTCTCTTTCTTTATTTCTGACAACGTCAGTCTCTCTGGGCAGGCTCACTCCATTTGCCCTCACTACTCTTGGACTTATTCCACCCCCTACCCTACCTGCAATTCCCATGCATCCCACTACATTTATCTTTGTACCCCACAAGACACACCCACTTCTCTCCCCAAATCAATAACTAAGTCTGTCTCCACAGCCAGGAATACACACCTTTTGAGTCAGTCTAAACAACTGTACTCCTATCTCAATAATGTTCTCCCAATCAGCTCACTCACCTATCCTCCATTACTCAGTCCACCTAACCTGCTCATTTTAAACCCCTCCTACATCAATCCCTCCTACTCCACTTCCTCCTCCGCTGACATTGTACACCACTCTCTTCCTCCTCTGACCATCTTTCTCTACTTCTTCCTACCACCTCTACTCACAACCCCACACTCTCTGATGATCTAAACTCTTTCTTCCTTTCCCTGACTCACATCTAAATAATTTATATCCCTCTCAATCTAAATACCTCCACAACTCACTTAATTATGAGCCTGTAATCCATCTTTTGTATTAATAACTGTGAAGATTTGGTGAAGATGGGCAAAGGCTGCCAGCCTATCCAGATATAATTTTATAGATAATTATGTAATTTGTAAATATTAATGTAAACCACAGGCTTCTTGTCTTAAATGGTAAAAATAGTGTTACATGTAGAACTGAAAAAAAAAACAATGTAACAGTGCACTCTGCTGACCAAGTAAAGCATGTTGTGACCCTATGATGTAAACATGGCTCTGGCCTGTCTAGATGAAGGAATTATTGCTATTGTTTTAAGGCCAGATTTAATGGCCAGAATTTGCATGCATAAATGTCCTTAATGGCTTTGCTTCCTGACCTGGTGTGAGCTTACTAAAGAATGTAGCCTGTTAGCCAGGGAACCCCAGGAAAGTGTGAAGAATGATGTAATGTGAATCAGGACTGTAATATCAATATAAACAGAGAGAATCAGAGAGCATTAAGCATTTTTCTCCCGACTATCCAACTAATCAGCACTGTCTTGCTCTATATGTAAGTTTATCTTAGATTTGTGTTTTCTCTTAGAAATAGCTAGAAACTAGAAAGATTAGACTAAGTGTTTTTTTTGTGATGTCAGAACTGTACTACTGATTTATTTTAAGTATTTCTCTGTGATCTCTAAACTCTTGACTAGCACTATGTAGTAAGAAGTATTGCCTTGTGTTTTTATTATTTATTATTAAATATTTTAAAACCTTTCAACTGTGGCTGTTTGGTGTAGAGATAAGTTAAGCTCTAAGTGTACATTGCATGTATATAGTGATCCTGTACCAAGTCACTCTAAGAAGCCTTGACTGTTTAGCTATACTACCAATTGGATAATAATATTGCACAGTAATAATTGGACACCCTTTTAAGGGCCTTTGAGTAGCTGATAAATATTACCTGGGTGGTGGCAATGATTTCTACTGTATAGTTTGGGTAAAAGGGGCACAGCTGAAGAACCTGTGCCAGCCTTCCCCAGGAGTGTCTGTGTGGTTGTATAAACTCTTATCTCAAAGTGTGTGTGTGTCAGCTATTTAGGCAAGGACACGTAGCACTGGTTGGACAGAAAGAGTGCTGGAGGTTTTAACTTGCCCAGCTGGCTGAGATCTGGACCTTATAGCTATGCCAGTGAGGAGTCTTATTGAGGACTTGGAGAGCAAGGAAACGACCAGCCATGGACTGTCTGTGATCTCTGTGTGCTCTTAAGGGAAATTGCACTTTACTGTGTGTATTTGTTATCCTTTCCTCCTATATGAGATGCCCCTCACTGGTGTTAGTGGTGAGGATTGAGGATCCTTGATTGCTGGGCCAGGACATGGGCATCACAATAACCATTAATTCTGACCAAACTTTTTACAGTGACCTATCACCTCTACTCTTGTTTATTTTTTCCAGACCCCTAGCCATGTTATTTTCTCTATTAGCCCTCCTAGCCTCTCTCCTCAGCTCACCTCCATTCCTTCCCTCCTATGCATAACACATAGTCAATGTCACTGCACTACTCTTGATGCTCTCCCAGTAAACATAACACAGAATCTGTACACATGCAGCAACACTGGAATTACTCCATCCCTCTACTTATCAACTCATATCAACTTGTGCAGATTTGATCTACATCTCCATAGCTAAATACATTTGAAACTAGGTCAAAAAATAAAACTAAGATAAAGTGTCTAACTTTCTACCATCTCTCTCCTTTACAGATAAAACTAAATAGTGATATATATACCCTAATTCTAGTCCTATGAATCACCTCCTACCACAACAACAAACTCCTCCCCAAAGCTTAACATCACCTTTTGCCAACCATGCAAGTGCTCTACCCTCTATATCTACCATATTAACATCAGAAATATCTGCAATAAAACTGCAGAATTTCATGCTTGACTAACTTTACGTTCCCCTGATATAGTTGTACTCACAAAAACATGGCTCAAACCAAAAATGAAAAACATTGAAATCCTACCCCTTGCTATGATATCATAAGAGCTTATAGAAAACATAAGAGAGGAGGAGGAGTGGTCAGTGTTTGTAAAGGTATCCCTCCAATGAACTATCCCCCTTTACACAATTCAACAATGCCAAAATCCTCACCACCTCCCTCAAACTAAACCAAAGCAAGCTGATAATTATCATAGTTATATATGTTCCCTAGTAAAAAAATATCAATACAAAAGAGGAATTTATAAACTTGGCCTCATCAAATCTCCCACAAGAAAAAAAATTCTTGATAATATCAACATCAACTGGCTCACAATCACCACAAATAGCCCCTGAAGTACTGTAAATCTTTTTGTTATGACCCAACTGCTCACCAAACCTACCCATTACAATAAAAATAACAAGGGAGAAACCCTGGACTGGCTCATAGCTTCTGCTCCTGACAAATTTGTCAGATCTGGTACCCTGTCAAATTCTCTGACTACCTCATTACATACACCATCAAAAAATAAAGTACCATTCACACACAGCAACTCACTAAATTTGTCTGTAGCGTATCCCGTTTTAACTTAGACACACTTGTCTCTTACCTAAAGAAAGTAAACTGGAATAACTTTGGATACTTTCCCTTAGATGACATAGCATCAGAATTTAACAATACCTTCCTGAAGATCTTAAATTAACTTGGCCATTATGAATCAAGTGAGCCAACTCAGCCCCCTGGCTATCCAAAAGTATGAAACAAATAATGAAGAAGAGAGATAAAGCCTGGAAAGCCTGGTTCTCAAATAAAACACAAAAAACTTTTCAAACATTGACAACTAAGACACCAGTCCAAATATTGTATAACATCTGATAAGAAAAAAATAGTATACAATTTTGCAAGCATCTGTTCAAACTAACCCAAAAACTTGCTTGCCCTCAATAAATCAGAAACCCAGTTCATTCCACACAACCCACTCCAACAAGTAGAAGCATAGCTGGTTCAACCAGTGCCCTGTTCTGATACTATGAACCATGTCTCTGTAATAAACCAATCGTGACATTGTACGCAATCAGCTTATTACAGTTAAATCTATGCCACCTAGCTCTTCCATTGGTAAAAAATGGACAGTTCTTCTACTGGACCACCAGCCAGGTGGACTGCATGCCCCACCTTCCTCCTGCCCCAGCCATTCAATTCTTTTTTCTGTGCTCTGCCCCAACCCTCCATTAGCATATGTTATTACAAATAATAATTTCTTCTTTTAAACTGTTTCCTACAAATGAAGCAGACAGTTGCTACAGTTTATACCCTGCCTGCACCAAGCACTATGGTGCTCTTGTCTTAGTTAAAAAAAAAAAATAAAAATGTTTTTCCTAAACTGTAGCAAACTGCTTGTTACAAATGCAGCAAATAGTTGCTACAGTTTATATCCTGCCTGCACAGAGCACTACTGCACTCATGTTTTAGTTTAAAAAAGAAAATCTTTTTTATAAAATATATCAAACTGCTTGCTACAGATGTAGCAAACAGTTGCTAAAGTTTATACCCTGCTTACACGGAGCACTACAGCACTTATGTTTTAGTTAAAAAAAAAAAACTTTTTTTTTACTTTTAAACTGTAGCATACGCCCTACAATATAGCAAGCAGTTGTTACAGTATAGACCACTCATAGACAGTGCTCAGGTTTGAATGCAAATACAATACAGGCTTTTGAAAGCCTGTATTGCATTAAAGAGATATTGGGATCAGCCAATCATACTCACCAACACTTTGTGTTTAGGACAGTTACCCCTCTTGCCTTACCAAACCTAGCCTACTACCCCCCCATGATTCACAGAATATTGCAAATATATTTAATATTCACATCATAAACTCAGTCTCCACTTTACTTAACAATTTAGGCTCCACAACCAGATATCATAGCTCAGCCAGTTAAACACCTTCTAATCTTCACCTTCCAAGCAGTCTCTACACCAACCATTAAACAATTACTCTTAAAATTAAAGACTACTTCCCTAGCACCTGGCAATCTCCCTTATGAATATATTAAACTAGCTGCCAATGCACTAGCCTACTTAGAAACCATCTTAATAACATGCTCCATCAAAAAATCCTATGCACCCCTACTCTGGAAGAAATGCTACAGTCTACCCCTTCACAAAGGAGGAAACTTTACAAACATCACTAACTGTAGACCAACAGCAATACTGCCCCCACTATGCAAAATATTAGAAAAAAATGCATACAATCTCAGCTGCTAGATCACATCATAAAATTCTCTTTTCTCTGCCCATCTCAGCATGGCTTTTGACTTATCATAGTACTACCACAGCTCAGTTTAGCTTTATCAACACTGTCAGTTTAGGCAGAAACAATTTTACATACTAGCAGCCCTTTTTCTTGACCTGTCCAAAGCTTTCAACACTATCTCACATCACATCCTTCTACAGAAAATCTTATACCTAGGACTTGATGACCAAACTTTAGGGCTGGTTCCACAGTTACCTTTCAAACATGGGGGTAAGTTATTTACCTCATAGATAAAAGGTGCAAGGTTTGATTCTGACTTCTGGTTATTGGCTAGGCTTGTAATAGTCTGCATACTGATGGCCTAGTATGAATCTATGATTATTCTACCATATACATTCATGGGGTTTGGGGGTTGGTGTGATGTCCCTCCTCCAGGCCAGTGATTAAGGAGCCTCAATCCTCACCATTGACACCAGTGGGGAATGTTCATGGTGAGAAAAAAAGACACAATCAGTATTTACAGATGCAGCTCTCTGCACCATGCACAATTTCCCTTAAGAGCACACAGGGAATGCACATTCCAGTGCTGGGGCTGGGATTTCTCTCCAGGCCCCAAATAAGAGTCCCCACTGACCAGTATAGAGCTGAATCTTAGCTGGGTGTTGTAAGCCAAGTCCTCCACCACCCTCTCTGTGAAATCAGTGTTCTCAATGTCCCTGTTCAGAGTAGCTGTCACACACACTCTCTTTGAGATTTGATTTTCACACACACACACACACACACACACACACACACACACACACACACACACACACACACACACACACACACACACACCTGGGGAAAACTGGCATGCCACCTCTACCCAGACTATAAGGTAGATCTGCTGCCACCAGAACATCTGAAGCCAGCTACTTTAAGAATCTTACCAGGGTACCCAATTACACGTATTAAATTTATACTTATATAAATGGTAGTTTAACCAACCTGCAAGTCTTTCAGGAATGTGTAGCCACAGTGCCACTAAATAAATGCAAGCACTCTCAAAGGTTAAATATTTTTTTAAAAGATCAGCCACAATGAAAGGTTTAGATATATTTAATAATAAATAATAATAATAAAAAATGAAAATACTGAATACCTGTTTACAATAAATACCAGAGTTTCAATCACAGGAATTAAAAAACAACACTGATGGAAAGACAGATGCAGAAAAAAAATAGCTAATCTCACCATATTTTTCTGACTGAAGAATTATGGTTCCCTAGTTACTTACTAAAGCATGGTAAGATGAACATGGCTGAGTGTCTTGTCAGGTCCAAAAACAGAGTGACCACCTGAGATCTCTCACTAGTATTCAAATATAGTTTCAGTGCTGGCTACAGAATGACATCACATCTGGTTACCTGACTCTGCGGTTCCTACTCTACCCTCTCACTAGAAACTGAGCCAGGATCTGGCACTGATGTCTCACAATACACACATAGAACTTTAGCTAAGGTTTATTACAGCATCTGGAAACTGTAAAACAATTCCAACACTTCATCCCTTCCTGCAGAAACTAACAAGCCATTCTCTGGCACACCAGGGTAGCAATTAGTTCACCACTAAAGGCAATAGAGCAGGATCCCAGCCCAGGCTTTTCACAGACATTGCATCTCTGGCTACATTCAGACCTGTGAGATAAAGTCTTTATGGCCTAAACCAAGTAATTTAATTTCAGGCTATTTTTCTTAAGGCTAGCTGGGCTGAACTTAACCCCTTCCATTCCAGTATCCTCTGTTAAAATATATACATTTCTTCAGTTACAACAGTACAGTCTGCCATACAGGTATATTTATTTTCTGTCCAGCAGGACCCACTGTTGATGCATTTTTAACACAAGCAACCTTAGAAATACATTTTGACATATACATCTGTACAAATCAGTTTGATATTCAAATGACATATAATTTTTTATAAAACTCCAAGTAGCTATGCAGGCATATGTTATATATGCACTGTCCTACTCCCCTGGGCACAGCTGAAACTACCTCACATCATCCCAGTTGTATAATGTATAAGATGTTTACCTCACAGAGACAAAATACAGAGTTTAATTCTCACCTTTGAAAGAAACTGCCTAGCCTTAAAATGGCCCACAACAGCAATCAGCCTTGTACTTACCTATGAACTTATTAACAGATTTCAAGCAGTTAAATGACAAAGTAATCTCTCTTCATATCACCCTACAGCTATTGGTCTCCCCCAAGGTTCAATACTTGACCTCATTCTCTTTACTATTTTCATCAATAATCTCTGCTCAGCAACCAAAAAATACCTCCCTTATTCAATATGCAGACAACTCCACCATGGTGTGTTTAGCCGAAAAATCTGCAAAAATAACTCAAGGTTGCCTCACTTCAGTAGAGACCAGGTTAACAAAACCTAATTTATTTCTTAACCCCCAAGAAACTAAACTTATCCTTTTCATTCCCAAAGAACTAAACACCTAGAAAATCTATTTCTCCATTATCTGCAATACAATAGAAGAACTGAACCCCCCCTACACCAAACTGTTAGACATATACATAGATGAAAATCTAAAATTTGACTATCACATTCAGCACACACACACACACACACACACACACACACACACACACACACACACACACACACACACACACACACACAAAAAAACACATCAGAAGCTTGGAACCCTAACCAATATAGCTAGAAAAAATATAACATCTTATCTCCTTATACCCACACTGTTTTACTCTGTCTATATCTTTACTGTGTTGTGACTGCTAACCCCCAACATGATAATCTATAGATAAGCATATTGCTTAACTGCCTTCCATAAAGAAGCTCTCTTCCATCTCCTACCTGCTACAAAATATTTTTATGTTTTCCTTCTGAATTACTATGAAGTACAGTTTTTTATCCTTTAATGCATACTCAACAACTATATACCTCTTTACTCATTTCCATTTTCTGTGTATACCTCCCTCCACTTTGTTGTATAATCTTAAAAGATGTAAAGTTAACTCTCCTACTTTGCAAATGAAATGTATTTAAATTGCATTTATGACTTAAAGTGAATGTTTTCTCAACTAAATGTAACTGTGTAAATCTCTATTACTGAAATGCAAATGTAATGCTGCTTTTGACTTGATGTGGAGCTTTTCTCCCTGTGCCTCCACTGAAAAGGGGTGTTCTACCAAGTCAGACTTTCCCGGTAAACAACAGCAAGCAATAAATAAATAAATAAATAAATGATTTAATTAATTGATTATTATTTGGGACCTTGAATCTTAGGTCGATAATTCCCTCTCCTTTGATTATCATGTAACAACAGTAGTCAGAAAGTCTTTCCACTTGGCACAGCTAATTCCTAAAGGAATATCATTCATATATAAAATGGTCATTGTCCCCTTATAGTCACCATTGATTAGGCCAATTATTGAGGACCATGCCTTCCTCCTTTGGGATACACCTCACTCAACATGTCAAACAAATGGAAAGACCCCTGAAGTTCCTAACCAAGAAGATCACTGGCTTAAAAGCCCTAGGCTACCAAAACAGACTGAAAGCACTGCCCCTTTATTTAATACCTTACAGACTCCTAAGAGGTGTGATACGTCTTGTCTTACATACCATTAGGAAATCATTGGTTCTGGATCTCTTACATCTCTACAAATCAAATAAGTCCCACTAATACTAGAACCAGGGGTTTACATTTTAATCTGTTAGAGAGATAGGATCATTACTCACTGCCTCTGGATCAGATATCACTTGTAAAGTAATCAGTATGATATACTATTGCCCTTTACACAGGACCTGGAATGTTGGATGGATACTCATATAGTCACCAACAAAAACTGGACCTCAGCGCTAGAAAATATATAAAAATATATATATGTTTAATAGTCACAAATCACATGCAAAGCTTTTAGGATACTTCCCAAAGCTTTCGGGATACTCCCCTTTTTCAATGCTCATAAACATAAAGAACATTTCCTGACTTTATAACAACGACATGACCAAAAATACCAATCAAAATTAAGTATATTATTTAAAAAGTTTAGAAAATGTTAAATTAAAAATTAATTTAAATAAACATACTTAAAAAGTACATTATGTAAATGTGTTCAAACAACTCCTGTTGACTATTAAACCTCACTAATATTATCATTTCATAACTTAATATAGTAATAATTCACAACTTCATTTTTTCTAGATTTCAGTGTAGGGTTTAAACTTACTGCAGCATTCAAGCCTAATCCTCTGTCAGCTTGCAGTCTCAGGATCTATCTATATTCTGCTACCTCAGTGTCATTAATAATATCACCTCCCCTATTTCTGGGATCTATTAGTTGTATAACCTTAAACTTAAAAGCATGTTATGTCCCATTTTCTTTAATATGTTTCATCAGAGAATTAGTTATAACTTCTAATCTCAGACAAATGTTCAGAAATTCTTTCTTTAAGCTTTCTATTTCATTTACTCATATAAAATCTCTGGCATACTTCACAAGTAACTAAATACACTATATTCGAGTATTACATGTTGCAAAACATCCAAATTCATAGGTTCATAGGTTCATAGGTTCATACTAGGCTATCTGCCCGAGGGCATTTACAAGCCTAGCCCATAGTTTTGTGGCTTACGCCACCCCTTTAGTATGGGGAACTATACCCATTATTTTGCTGTGCCTCTGTTGAGCAGTGACACTGAGGTAATCCCTGGGGTATATCTGCGATCTCCCATCCATTGGTCAAGATTTCTCTTGAACAAGGCCAGCGAGGTGCTCTGCCTCACATATACCGGGATTTTATTCCACAGCATAGGGAGTCTTTGGGTGATGAATCTATCCCTCCAGCACATCCTATTAATAGCCGTGTCGAGGTTTAAGTCTCCGCCCTTGTGGCTCTGACGGATCTAGATTTTTGAGGTGAAGCATATTCATCAAATCTGGGTTTGACATGGCCTTGTATGTTAGGCAAAGGTCACCTCTGAGCAAGTGATGGCGACTGAATAGAGCTGGAGTTCTTTCAGTCGGGCAGCATAGGACAGATGTTTGAGACCCTTTATCCTTTTGGTGAGGAACTTTGTGGCCTCTCCAGCTGCTGCAAGTGTCGGGTCAGATACATTCCGAATGGGGCATTGTACTCAATCATTGGTCTGATGAGTGATGAGTATAGGGAGACTATGACCTCCCTTGATCTAGATGAGAATCCCTTCATGATAAGGTGGGCAATGTAGAAGGTCTTCCTAACTACTTTAGCTACATGGGTGTCGAATGACAGACTACTATCAACCTGGGTCCCCAGGTCCCTGATAACTTCTTCTGTACTCAGTGGATTGCCACCTATTTGGTAGCTAGGGGTAACCTTGTTTTTCCCGAAGGGTATGACTATGCATTTTTGGCATTTAACTTTAGGCCATGGCTCTGGCACCAGTTATCCGTTTCTGTGAGACCCTTCTGAAGGATATCTGTGTCAGATGTGTTTTCTACTATGGCCAGTTTGCAGTCATCTGCAAACTTTGTCAGCCACAACCCTCCTGTGTTTGCTTGTACTTGGAAAAGTAGATGCCAAACAAGAGTGGGCCCAGGACTGAGCCCTGTGGTACACCACTTGTGACAGGCTTTGAGTCTGACATGGCGCCAGCAACTCTGACCCTGTGGGTTCTGTCACTCAGCCAGTTTGCAACCCATCTTGTGATGTATGGATTAACATTTAAGCTGATGAGTTTTCAATGATACCCGAGTGGGGTATTGTATCAAAGGCCTTCGCCAGATCGAGGTAGGCTGTATGGACTGCCTTTCCTCATCAATGGCTTTGGTGACTGTTTGAAAAAGTCAACCAAGTTTAGAAGGCATGATCTGCCTTTGACAAAGCCAAACTGGGATGGATCCAAAGTCTGCAAATTCCTATGTCTTTATTTATGAGGTCCATTATGATCCTCTCCATGGCTTTGCAGATAAGACTTGTCAAGCTAATGGGCGGTAATTTCCAGGGTCGGTGGAGGCACCGCCTTTGTGAAGTGGGACCACAGTTGCAGTGCGCCACTCCTGGGTACGTATCCAGAGGTAAGACTATGATTAAACAGCTGTCCTAGCTGTGGGTTTAATTCCTCGTTGAGTTCGTGGAGCACACAGCCGGGGACACCATCAGGTCCCATGGATGCTGTGTTTTTGCTTTGGAGAGAGCAGTTCTCACTTGGGCGTTGGAGATGTTTGGGGGCTGCAATCGCTTGGTATAGATATCTCTCCTTTTGGGGAGGGGAGAAGTTTGCACTGAACCTGTCAGCCAGTATGTTGGCAATGTCTGTAGGATCAGTAATCTTCACATCATTTTGAACTAGTTCTGAGCATATCTGGGAGTTTCCTCCCAGGTTTCTAACATAGCTAAAGAAGGCCTTATGATTGTCTTTTGAGTCTTTAGCTATTTTTCTCTCAAAATTTGCTTTGGATGATTTTATGAGAGCTCTTAGTTTTTACTTATAGTGATCAAGGGTGTCTTACCTTTTAAGGATTTTGCTCTATCTTGTAGTAGCTTCCTCCTTTTGTTGTAGAGTTTGTTTATGGCTGGGGTCCACCAGAGTGGACGCTTGCCTTTGGTACAAAGAGTCTTTGTTTTGCTTGGGATTGCCTTATCCATGCAGTCCTGCAGATGCTGGTAGAAGGCATTTGTAAGTGATTCAGCGGCTTGAGTACTGTTTTCCGTCGGCTCGGGGCCTTAAAGGAGACCACACTAGTCTTTAGAAGTCTGAAGTCGGTATCCGAGAAGTTCTTTACTGTGGTCTTTTTATTTCAGGTGGGGTGGGATGAGGACCTCCAGCGAGATTAGTTTGTGATCTGATCTCACCAGTGAGGGGTATACTTCGGTGTTGAACATTGTGCTCCCATGTTCGTGATGATGAGATCAAGTATGTTTTCTCCTCTTGTGGGGATGGTGACTAGTTGTTCCATGGCATTTGAGTTTATGAATTCCAGGAACTTTTGGGCTAGGGTGTTTGGGCTTGAGTAGTGTTCCCAGTCTATATTAGGGTAATTGAAGTCACCTAGTATGATGGTGTTTGGTGATACATTTATCCCTCTAGTGTTTTCAGGAAGGCCATGTGAGGTTCCTGAGTTTGTGAGGGTGGCCTGTAACATGCTACAATTTGCAGAGCAGTCTTGCCTATGGTTAATTGCACCTGGATGGTCTCCGATGCATCGTGCGTTGCCACCAGTCTTGAGGTGTGGGTGTCTTTGATGAATATGGATACCCCCTCCTTTCTTGGTATTGTCCGGATTTTGGGGCGGAACGCATGATAAGAGGTAAAACCTGATAGTGCTGGGGTGCTCTCAGGAGCCTTGAACCAGGTTTCTGTCACTGCACAGACATCGATGTTCTCCATACTGAGAAGGGCCTCGAGTGCGTGCATTTTGAGATTTAGACTTCTGGCATTGAGCAGCATTACCCTTAGTTTTTTTCCTTTTTTGTGTTCTAGGGTGGTAGGTTTAGAATTTGAGCCTTGCCTAAAAAAGGCACTATGGGGGTGGCAAGAGCCTTTGCCAATATCGGAATCCCAGGGGTGACAGGTGCAAGCCGTCCCTTGCGAAGCAGCGTGGCTTGTCCAGCATGTCATCCCAGGCAGACAGACATTGGATCCCCTTTGAATGACACCAGAGTTTAAGCCAATTGTTAAAGCTGATCATCTTATCTCTGTATTGTGGCATCTTCTATTACTACCTGGGTGTATAAATTCAACATTACTTAAAATCTGTCTACAAAAAGAACAATTATAACAAGGGAAAGTACCATTCCTTTCAGTAATAGTATCATGATGCCTATTATCAATCTCCCTATAGTATAACCTCTATTTTAAATCTCATCACTTTCTAACTCTGGAACATTTCCTATACAATTGTATAATTCTGGTAGGGCACTTTTATATCTCCCACTTATTTCTAATAACATCAATCACTGCATTAGTTTTAGAGTTATAACAAGTAATATAGCACACATTATTATTAGTTTGATTAGGTGTCACTTTATGGATTTGTTGTCAAAAATAAGTTTTGTGGGGGCGGAGCCTAGATGGCCAACTGAGAGCAGTGAATTTTGAGAGCTGCATAAACTAGTATAATAATATAGAACAAATTTATTAATTTCAAATTTAAAATGTCAGAAATCTATAGATAAACTACTAAACTACAAAAATATAAATTTTGGTGGCGATACACAAACAATTTCCTGTCAAGTAACTTGGAGATAAATTGAGTCACTGAATATGAACAACTCATGGAATTCTCATCCAGATGCTGCTTTGAAAAAAGAACTGCAATTGATGATATCTACCTTACAGGAACTATCTTTGAAGATTGATGGCTTTAAAAATGACTTAGAAAACCTCAAATTAAATTCTCAAAAACAGACTGAAACTCTTAAGGAACTATTACAAAAAACCACTGTGGTGGTGCTGTGGTAGCGTTGTCGCCTCACAGTAAGATGCTGTCCGGTTCGATTCTCAGCTAGAGCATCTTCTGCGTGGAGACATGCATGAATGGGCGTACCTTCGTTGAAGGTTGTGCATCAGGCCTGGCAAGCCGGTATGTAAAAATCAACTGCCAATCATTAGTGGACCGGAGTTCTACTGTGGCGACCCCTAACCGGGAAAAGCCGAAAGACACAAACAAACTCTTAAGGAACTATTACAGCAGCGCCATACAAAAATAACAAATATAGAGACTTCTCTAAATGACATTGAAGGGAGACTCCAAAAAGAATTTCTGCTTAAACAGAATACATGGCTGCTTAACAAAATAGATGACTTAGAAAACAGGGAAAGGAGAAGCAACATAAGGATCTTTGGTCTGCCTGAAAACACTGAAGGAGAAGACATTATTTCATTCTTAACAACCTGGATTCCTGAATTTTTAAGACTTGAAAGAGAGACTTTCATTTGGAATTGAAAGTGCATATAGAGCATTGAGGAAATCTGCTTCTAACTCAACAAATACTCCACCTAGAGCCATAATTATAAAATTGCTTTCATTTCTGGATAAGGAACTAATATTCAAATTTGTTTGGAGAAAATCACCCTTAAAATACAATCAAAGCCTGAGAAGGGTTGACAGTGATTATTCTTCCGGAATACTAGAACAAAGGAAAAAAGTCTGGCCAATAATAAAACTGTTAAAATAAAACAACATTAAAGCACAGCTGGCCTTTCCAGCCAAGATAAAAATACTTTTTGCCAATGAGATCTTCTTCTTTCGGCTACTCCCATTAGGGGTCACCACAGTGGATCATCTGTTTCCATTTCTTCCTGTCCTCCGCAGCTTGCTCTGTCACACCAACCACCTGCATGTCCTCTCTCACCACATCCATAAACCTTATCTTAGGCCTTCCTCTTTTCCTGTCACCTGGCAGCTTCATCCTTAGCATCTTTTTCCCAATATACTCAGCATCCCTCCTCAGCACATGTCCAAACCAATGTAATCTTGCCTCTCTGGCTTTGTCTCCAAACCTTCCAACTTGGGCTGACCCTCTAATATACTTATTCCTAATCCTGCCCATCCTCGTTACACCCAGTGCAAATCTTAACATCTTTAACTCTTCCACGTCCAGCTCTGATTCCTGCCTTTTTGTCAATGCCACTGTCTCCAACCCATAAGACATAGCTGGTCTCACTACCCTCTTGTAGACCTTCCCTTCCACTCTTACTGGTACTTGTCTGTCACAAATCACTCCTGACACTCTTCTCCACCCACTCCATCCTGCCTGTACTCTCTTCTCCACCTCTCTTCCACACTTACCATTACTCTGAACTGTTGATCCCAAGTACTTAAACTCATTCACCTTCGCCACCTCTACTCCCTGCATCCTCACCCTTCCTCTATCCTCCCTATCATTCACACACATATATTCTGTCTTAGTCCTGCTGACCTTCATTCCTCTTCTCTATAGAGCATACCTCCACCTCTCCAGGGTCTCCTCCACCTGTTCCTTACTCTCACTACAGATCACAATGTCATCTGCAAACATCATAGTCCATGGGGACTCCTGTCTGATCTCATCTGTCAACCTGTCCATCACCATTGCAAATAAGAAAGGGCTCAGAGCTGATCCTTGATGTAATCCCACCTCCACCTTAAACACATCCATCACTCCCACCGCAGACCTCACTGCTGCCACACAATCCTCGTACATATCCTGTACCACTCTTACATACTTCTCTAACACTCCTGACTTCCTCATATAATACCATAACTCCTCTCTGGGCACCCTGTCATATGTTTTCTCTAAGTCCACAAAGACACAATGCAATTCCTTCTGACCTTCTCAGTACTTCTCCATCAACACTCTCAGAGCAAACATCGGATCTGTAGTGCTCTTTCCTGGCATGAAACCATACTGCTGATCACTAATCATCACCTCCCTTCTTAACCTAGCTTCCACGACTCTTTCCCATAACTTCATGCTGTGACTGATCAACTTAATCCCTCTGTAGTTACTACAGCTCTGCACATCAACCTTATTCTTAAAAATCTGTACCAAAACACTTTTTCGCCATTCCTCAGGCATCCTCTCACTTTCCAAGATTTCATTAAACAATCTAGTTAAAAACTCCACTGCCATTTCACCTAAACACCTCCATGCTTCCACGGGTATGTTATCTGGACCAACAGCCTTTTCATTCTTCATCTTCTTCATAGCTATCCTTACTTCCTCCTTACTAATCTACTGCACTTTATGATTCACTATCCGCACATCATCCAACCTTCTCTCCCTCTCATTCTCTTCATTCATCAGTCCCTCAAAGTACTCTTTTCATCTGCTCAACACACTCTCCTCACTTGTGAGTATGTTTCCCTCATTATCTTTTATCACCCTTACCTGCTGCACATCTTTACTAGCTCAGTCCCCCTGTCTTGCCAGTCAGTACAGGTCCTTTTCTCCCTCCTTAGTGTCCAACCTTTCATACAACTCTTCATACGCCTTATCCTTAGCCTTTGCCACCTCTCTCTTTGCCATGCGTCTCATCTCCTTATACTCCTGTCTACTTTCTTCACCTCTCTGACAATCCCACTTCTTCTTCACCCACCTCTTTCTCTATATACTCTCCTGTACTTCCTCATTCCACCACCAGGTCTCCTTGTCCTCCTTCCTCTTCCAGATGTCACACCAAGCACCCTTCTAGCCATCTCCCTTACTAGCTCTGCTGTAGTTACTCAGCTATTCGGTAACTCTTCACTGCCACCCACTGCCTGTCCTAACTCTTCCCTGAACTCCAACTCACAAATACCCTTTTTCAATTTCCACCATTTAATCATTGGGGCTGCCCTTACACTCCTCCTCCTCTTCTTGATCACCAATGTCAACCTACAAACCAAGATGAGAACCTTTAATGACTTAGAAGAAGCTACTATATTCATCAAAAACAACATAGTGTCTATCCCAGAAGAAATGTAATGGATGGCTCCTACTCTTAAAAGAATAAAAGAAGCAAATCCTTGGACTGGTTCTAGAAAGAAGAAACGAAAAACTGACTCCAAGATAGCTGTCCGAAAAAATGAAACTCTTACAACTACATCTCTTAAAGTATCAACTGATATGGTACATTACTTGCCATCTGTTTTTATTTAAAAAAGGAGGGTTTCTTAAACAACTGAGAAAGAGTAATGATTTATTCAGAATGTTCAAAGACTCTAATAATTCTTCACAAAGTAGGTCAAGACGGGTTACTATTTACATTATATATAAGCCAGACAAAGCAACATATAATACAAACATAGAAGTTTCTGTTCCCCTACTTGAACTCAATGAATACTTATCTTGTTCATTTTTCATTGATTGTACTTATAATAATTTAAGTAATTAATTCACTAATTCGACAAGGCACCATTCATCAGAGTTCAGACTCAAATGTAACAAATTAACATCATATATAATAACAGTAACAGTAGAGTGTTTTGAAAAAAAATGCTGTCATGGAGACTCATGCCTTCTTCAGTTAAAGTATGATTTAGAAATGTCATATATATCCTGGTTAAATAATAGTAGCAAGCTCTTAGTACAAGTGTCATCATTATTCTGTTTAAATATAGTTAAAATCAGTTATGGCATGTATCATAGCTACTAGTGCGGTTTGATCAGTCCTGATATGGTATCCATGGAGGCAGCTGTGTCTGTCAGCTAGTACAAATGTCATTATTATTCTGTCTAAAAATAGTTAATATTAATTATAACAGGTATCATAGCTTCGAGTGCTGTTTGATTAAGCCTAACATGGTGTGCGTGGATGCAGCTGTGTCTGGCAGCTGTTGTATGTTGCCGCTTTCGTCTCCGGGAAGCTGTGGATGGCGGCTTGTGATCAAGGTTTACTGATTCTTGTGTATTAGGAAGAAACATTTGGTGTTTTAGCCTGGGTCCAGGGGAAGGGGGTGGATAAAACTGTGATTTGGGATATTTTGGCAGAGAATAGTTTGTTTATATATCTGCTGAGTAAGAGGTGGGAAGGCGAGAAGAATGTGTTATCGGTTGTTGTGGTGGCTTGTTGGGAGTTTTTTTTTTTTTATTTGTTTTCTCTCTGTTCTTTTCCTGGCTGCTGCCTCACTGAAAGGGAGGGAATTTATGCTTGAAGTTGCAGTGAAGTGAAGCTTTGCTTCAGGTGCATCGTGAGCCTCTGGTATGCAGTACACAGACATACTAACAGAAACAAATGCTCCAAGTTTGCTATGGTAATGGAGACAGAGTGACGATAATGTTTAATGGCTCTGAGGAGCCTCCAAGATGATTCTCGGCAATGAAGTTTTTTTTTTTTTTTTTTTTTTTTAAATATATATATATATAAAATAAAAGGTCTGTTTTAAAGCACATATACACATATTGATGGTCTCCCAACACTTTGTTTAGCTCATTAAGTTGATTCTTGATAAAAAGAAATAAATAATAAGTGCAATTTTATATTTAAAATGCATTTTGATCCAAACACATTAAGGACTTACATAAGAGTGGAAGTCTGATTTATTGTGAAAGACTAAGAGCACTTGGTCTTGTTCAGTATCCTTTGCAGTGGTCTGGGAGGCGAGCTTGTTTGGACGTGTTGGGAATATGGGGATAGCTGATTCTAGAGGTATTTGGGGTTGCCAGGAAGTGCTAGAGAGTCATCAGATTTCCTTCATGGAAATATCTGCGGGAATGGAAGGTATGTTGAGTGGATCACTGGCAGAGTGGCCTCTGCATGGAACAGGCTGGTAAAATGGAACAGGACAAATATTGGTTTGGATATTTTAAGAACAGCCTGGAAACACACCACATGAACTAGTGAATGGTATTCTGGCAAAACTGGATTGGCATTGTTGCCTGTGCTTGAAGTACTGATATGTGTGTATGTAAGAATGTAAATATACTTAGAACAAATAAGAAACTAGAGGGGTCTCATAATTTAAAGTCTATGGACTGTATAAACATGCTTGGAAGGGGCTAATAATAAGAATAAGCATTACAGCTTGTGGTCTCACAAATAACTAAGCAATAGCCAAGGGGGAAAAAAAACAAAAACACCCACACACAATAGTTATGTAATGTATGATTTTTAGTAAATCTAGCCATAAAATATACAATCGTCATATAAGATGAAGCAGTCTGCTGAATTTAGATATTAAAGACAGGATTTAATAACATGGGCTTGTGTAGAATAACAATACTGTTTTAACTTGTCATAAATGACATACACTATACTGAATATCAAGGGGAAGCATGATGATTTTCTCATATAAGTAAATGTGCAAAACAAGTCATATAATTGCTTTAACTTGAATTGTGGTCTTGTAACCCATCTTGACCATATATAATACTTAAGGTGTTACCAAGGTAACTAATGTTTTATACATGGCATCAAACTGACAAAGTTGTTCAAGGGAAACAATAGAAGCCTGAACTAGGAATGTCACAGAATATAACAAACACATTCTGAACAAATAGTATTAAATTAACAATAATCACTCGGTATAGAAGGTTGCCATTTAAATCTAAAAACTTTCAGTATATGCCATACAATGGCAATTTATGAATATAGAAAGGGAACTTGTGATCATTAATCACAAGAAGTGTATTTGTTGTTTTTAACCTATAATTTCACTATTTTTTTAATAAGAAATGACAGATATGAAAATCCTTATGAGTAGGAAATGGGGAAGAGGGATGCACTGATAATTAAAATGCACTAACGTTCATCAATGTTCACTTAAAACAAACTTGATGCTTTAAGTAAGTTAATAACAAAAAAAGTAATTACTTAAATGCTGGCAAACAATGAAATATAACTTCGGATATATCCAGTAAAATACATTGTATTATAAACATTAGGTATAAATATTATTACCATCTATTTATATTAAGTAATACATTTTGAAAGACTTCATCAGTAAGGGTGAATATGTTAAATAACTGTGTGCTATAATCTTTTACTGAGGTTTTATATATGCTACATCCTACTTTACTATGATTGAATTGCTTGTCATCTATCTTTCATGTAAATATTAATTGCTTATACAATAGGTAAACATTTATATAGTATTAGAATTCTGTCTAATCTACAATAGTACTATACCTGTTCAAAATAATATAAATATTGCTTATTCCTATTACAGATATTCTCCATATGATAATTCAATTTATGGAGCTCAGATGTTCTGGATTGTCAAAGTATGAGTGATAATCTGTTGGACTTAGGTTTATCCATCAGATTAGGAATGATTTTCATTCCATGACTAGTGCGGATCTTTCATTTTGTTAACATGTATTCATTGAAATTTGTTATTTCATAAAAGCATTTTAGTAAGTCTGACCAAAACATTACTTTATTGATAAACACTCAAAGTATAAAACTGATAATTCTCTTTAAAAGCTCAAACATATACTTTACAGTTATCAGAGGAAAATGTTTAATAGTCACGATAAAACAAAAAATACATAGTCTAAATAACCTAAGATGGATTTAACTTTATTATCTTTAAATACCAATGGGCTTAAACAATCCTAGCAAGAGATCAAATCTACTGAAATATTTAAAACTGAACAAAGCACAAATAGTCTTCCTTCACGAAACTCATTTCAAAACAAAGACAATTACAAATGGAATACTAAAGAATATATGATATTGGAGCAGTCCACTTATAAGACAAAGACAAAAGGGGTAACAATTTTATGGAAAACAAATGTGATTAACCCAGCAATCACTGATAAGTATGAAGATAAAGAAGGCCTTATGGCATTAGTAATAGTTAAATATAATAATAGAATATGGACCCTAGCCAATCTATACTGGTCCCAGGCATTGGAACAGGAACTGTTAAAAACACTTAGATTTCATTTCCAATAATTATAAAGGCAACTTAATATTAGGAGGAGATTTTAACTGTATATTTGATATTTCTGAAACTACAAATAAAAGACTGCTGCATGCATACATCTGCTGTATGAAAAGCTTTAAACAAGTGGGTAGAATCACTTCATTTTGTAGATACTTTAAATTTTAAAGAAATTAAATCTTTGTTGTTTTCTCATCAAGATCACAGATTTGGTACCAAAACTAGAATAGATAAAATATTTGCTGCCCATGACTTACACTCTAAAATCATTAATTTTTCAATCACTCCCTGCCCCTTTTCAGACCACAATTCATTGATGCTAAAACTTCAAAATGGGTACAAATCATTAATCTTTAACTCCAGAATTCCAGTATATATAACTAAAATTAAAGAGTTCAAACCCTGGTTATTATCTGAAGTACAGTTCTTCTTAGATAGTAATTACACCACAGAGATAAACAAAATAATGATATGGGACTCATTAAAAGCTTACATATATGGTAAATCCCTAACTTGGTATAAAAAAAAAATCAGAGAATATAATTCTGAATTATTAGATCTACAATCCAAACCTTTGTCAGTAAAAGCTGAAAAAAATCTAAATCATTTGGAGATGAAAAAGAAAGTAGAAGTATTAAACAATAAATACAATGAAATTCTAACGCATAAATCAAGTTTAGCTTTAGAAAAACTAAAAATTAATACCTTGGCCACTTCTCCCAAATATCTGCATAGTTTATCCACAAGAATCAAAATATAATCAAAAGCTAATAACATTAAAAGTATCTTCCATGAAAAGAATGGGAAAAAGGTCTCGGATATAGGTGACATTCTTGATGCCTATAGAAATCACTGTGTGGATCATTTCAAAAAAGAAAATATACATATCGATCAATTAAATCCAGATGAAAAATGTTCTAATTAAAAAAAAAGAAAAATTAAAACTAGATCTGCAAGCACCCATATCCTACAAAGAAATGACAGATACAATAAAATAGGGCAAAAATAATAAAGCTCCAGGTATAGATGGCATAATTATGGAAATATGTAAATGTTTCCTTCAAAGATACTATCTCTCTTCCATAAAACTCTATTAGAAATTCAGTCACAAGCTTTAATACCACCCTCTTGGAGATGTTCCTTAGTCACACCAATCCTAAAGGAAAACAAATCCTCAAACCTCTGTACCTCATATAGACCTATATCATTATTAAATAATGACTATAAGACATTTCTGACAATAGTAACTAACAGAATGAAAATACCACTATCCAAAACAATAAATAATGATCAAACTGGATTTATATATCATAGACACACACCTGACAATATTAAAAGGATAATTTCTCTTATAGATTATGTTAATAAAGAAAATAAAGAAACACTCATAATTGGCTTAGATATAGAGAAAGCCTTTAATTCCCTAAATTGGGACTATTTCTTCAAAATCTTAATGTTATTTGAATTCCCTGCATCCTTTGTTCATCTCTTAAAGAATATATATGCAAATAATTTAATGTATGTCAAGTTGGGTCCTTTTACCTCTGAATTTATACATATAACAAAAGGCACTAAACAAGCATGTCCCATATCACCGATTCTATTTGCTCTGGCTATTGAAATATTGGCAGATTCAATTCGTAACAATATAAAAATCAAAGGAATATATGTTTATGAATGATACAATTCTAAAGTAAAGTTATTTGCTGATGACATATTACTACCATTATCTAATACAAAAGAGACATTAGAATAATTAGATATATTAATTGTCAAATTTTGCATGACTTCAGGACTCCATTTCAATAAATCAAAGTCAAAATTTTTATTTTTAAATAAAAAAGAACTGCAGACTAAGGGAGATCACATCATAGGGAAACAATAATCTACCTTAAAATATCTAGGAATTGAATTATGCAAGGATAATAATGAATTAGTCTAAAAAAACTACAATAATATCATAAATACAATAGAAATCTCTGTGGAAAAGTGGAACAAAATAATATTAACATTTGAAGATAGACTACAGTTAATAAAAATGGTTTTACTACCCAAGATCCTATATATAGCAATTGGCAATACAACTGTTACCAGAAAGGAATATACTTAAAGAAATAAACTCATGCCTAATAAAATTTTTATGGTTTCCCAAAAGAAGCAGAATAGCTTTAATAACATCATATCAGACCATTGAAACCAGGATGATTAAACTTTCCTGATACAGAAACATATATAAAAGCACCAATATTTAAAACAATCTCAGATTGGATAAGTCCAAATTACTCTCTAAATTGGAAGGAATTACTAACTGTAATATCAATAAATTAATTTGATTTACAAAAAAAATTTCAAATAGATAAAAACAATTTGCCATGGCACATATTATGTATTAGAATGCAATATAACATGACTAAGCCCACTAAAACTCATATGATTAATTATTACGTTGACTCATTTAGGAAAATTATTAATGCAAATATAGATTTTAAAATCTGGTTTGGTCTTTTAACACCATTTATAGTCACAAAGAACTTTCCACATAAAATATATAGAGAAATTATTAATTCCTGAGAATAGAAAGGATTTGTTTGTTGGCTCCAATGTATCAAAGAACTAAAAGTTTTAGATATGCAAGTAATAAAAACAACATACAAAATTCCACAACAGGACTGGCTAACTTTACAGAGTATTCTGTCTTATTTGCAAGATTTAAGAAGAATAATTAACAATTCTTCACTTAAAGAAATACCTAAATTTACAAAATACATATACAAAATCACATATAATGACTTTGACATGGGAAACAGTATTTCAAAATTTTACAAAATACTGATAAACTATAAAACAACACCCAAAACCTCATACTGGGAATATATAACAAAAGGACACCCAATACAGTTAACTGAAGATATTGAAACAAATATCTTATTATTGATAAACTATACATCCTTTACACAGTACTGGAAAGTTTTTAATTGGAAATACTTGCACAGAGATTAACTCCAGACAGAATCAGTAAAATTAGTTCTTCCATAAAAGGAATATGTTGGAGATGTGAGCAAGTACACAATGCAGATTGGAACCGCATTTTGTTTGCTTGTGTTAAAATTAAGCCATTTTGGAATGGTATTAATAACTTTCTGCAAGCTTTATTTAATGAATCATTTTATTTAATTAAAGCTCTTGTATTATTAAATGTGAACGAAGATCCTCATTTGAATAGGTCAAACATGTATCTAGTATGGACTATACTTGCAATGTCAATGAAGTGTATAACAAGAAGATGGAATACAAACACAATACCAACTTTGAAGGACTTCTGCAGCCTACTGAAGACCACAGCATTATTGGAAATTAAAATTAAAGAAGTAAGAATTTATCCAAAGCCATTTATCAACAACCCTTGGGGAAAAGTCTTATAATTGATTGACACTATACAATAATTGATCAGACACTCTGATAATGGATTGGAGATACTTATAACGTAACTGTATACATTAAGATCTGTTATAGTGTCAAGTTAATGTAAATAGTGTACATAGTTATTTAAGATGTTATGTATAAATATTATGGAATTCATTCAAATGTATTTGAAAAATTAAAAAAAATTTTGAGAAAAAAATAGGTTTTGCTAACCATTGTCCTCCATTTATAGCATACTGGCACATCTCTTCCAATAGCTGTTCATCATAACATCTGAATCTAAATTCTTCTTTCACTTCAGCCACCTGGTCGTTGCACATCTGTCCATCCATAGTCAGTCTACTGACTCTCAGAAACTTAACAATACCTTTAAATACAAGATGTGGGTGCCTACTGCACCTTTGTAAATACCTATTAGCCTGTACTTCCTTTTTGTAGATGCTAGATTTTTTTTATTTTATTTTATTTGCAGTTGGTTTACCAGAATAGTCCACTGGGCCAATAAGAACCCATTTTCAATGGAGTCCTTGGGAGAAAAGCTCCAAAACAAAGGTTACAAAAAAGATTACAGCAGTTTACAATTTCAATCATTTGTAGGTTAAAGACAAAGCTTTAAAACAGTGGTAACAAAAAGATTACAGCATTTTACAATTTCAGTCATTTGTGGGTTCAAGACAAAACAAAGATTAAGCATTTACAATGCAATTTTTAGGTTTCATTTTGTAGAAAACTAAGATTAAAGCAGGTGCAATAATTTTTTTTAGGTTAAATTTTGTAGAAAAACAAAGCATTGCTGCAGTAAATATATATTTTCTTGAGTGGGATAGTGGGATAAGAGAATTATAAGATGTCATTACAGTTGGCTTATTATTTGGTGTCTGGTAATATATGATAAAGTAGCCTGTAGGAAGTGGAGAATAGGCTATGAGGGGTGGGAGCAGGCGCATTCCCATGAGGATGTTAGATGTGAGTGCAGTGATTTTTTAAAAGCAGGGAGGTTGGTGGTGATACGGATGGAGGGAGGAAGGGAGTTCCATAGGTGTGCCAGGGCAAAGGACAGGAGGTTTTGTCCTGGAGAGTGAAGGGGTTTGTACAGTTCTATTAGGTTTTGGTTATTGGATCTTAGGAGTCTTTGTGGCAGGTGCATTTTAAAGACTCCTAAGATCTAATAACCAAAACCTAATAGAATTGTACAAACCCCTTCACTCTCCAGGACAAAACCTCCTGTCCTTTGCCCTGGCACGATGATATTTCTCCTGCTTTTGTATTTATTCTAGTAATCAAAAATTATATCATCTTTAGAAAAAAAAAAATATTTAAATTTTAAAAAATCTGTAGTAGCTAAATAAAATACAAAATCCATTAAGCTTTATTCATCACCATTCCAAATAAAAAAAAAACATCATCTACAAAACATTTAGAAAACAGGATATTATCAGTATGCACCTCATAGGATCATAGGATGTTACTAGGCTAATGGCCCTAGGGCCTTTACAATCCTAAACAAGTTCTGCCCTTATTTCCATGATCAGCACCTAATGCCTGTGTCCAAGAGGGACACAGGTGGAACCCTGGTGTGACTTTATGGTTACCCCGCCAATTGTCCAGATGGTGTTTGAAGACAGACAATAAGGTGCTCTGTTTGATATGAAGGGCCAGTTTGTTGGTAACCTCTGGGAGACAAATCTGTCCCTCCAGCAGGTTCTATAAATGTCACATACCAGGTTAAGTTCTTTAGCATGAGTAACCTGTGTACCATTTGACTTGTGGATATGCAGCATTTCCAATAAAGCAGTGTCAGAGATTGCCTTATATGCAAGGCAGAGATCACCTCTGAGTAATCTGTATGAAACAGAATAAAGTGACAGTGATTTCAGATGATCCCCATAGGACAGATGGTAAGACCTTGAATTTTCCTTGTGAGGAACCTTTGTGGTTTCTCCAATTGCTGCAGGTGCTTAGAAAGATACATATCAAAAGGGGCATTGTACTCAATTATTGGCCTGATAAGGGAAGAGTACAGGGAGGTAATGACTTATTTTTTTTTACTTCAGAAGGATAAAATATATATTTGCTCTCCCATTTATCAAGTGCTATATTTGCACATGTGTTTGCAAATGATGTCTCCATTGCTACACCTGAAACTTGATGAAACATTTGTTGCTCCAAGATAAACACATTACTGGATAACACCAACTCTAATAAAAGACACAAAGTTTCAATTCTTGTCCCCACATAGGTGCTGTACTTACATAGATGTTCACTGACTGCTTGAACACCATATTAATTTGGTATCACATTAAATAATGAGCTGACATCCAGTGTTGCAAAAAATCTAATCATTCACTCCACAGCTGTCATACCTCTGGTATAGCTTTTCTAAAAAAATCATTTGTGTCACTTATGTAACGATAGACATTTTTCAAAAAAGGTCTAAGAATTTTATCGAAATATATTGCTATGGGTTCCATACTGCACCCCCTACCTGAGACAATTGGTCTAATGGGAGGTGATCTCTGTTCTTATGGATCTTAGGTAAACCATACAAAACAGGTACAACTGGATACGCAACATAAAAAAAATTGTACAAATCTTGAGGTATTACATTTTGCAAGTATAGCTCATAAACATAAATTGTTACTTTATATACAATATTGTTAAAACTATTTATATCAATGGATTTGAACACATTAACATTGCTTAAAAATCATTCATATGAGCTGAAAGGTCATTTTTATCCATACTAATTATTGCACCCCTTTTATCTGCTTGTTTTACTACAATATTCGCATTATTATGCAGGCTTATTAAAGAACTGTACTCATCCTTTGACAAATTATAGTGTTTACGGATATTATGTTCATCATACAAATAATGTATCTGCTGTTTACAGATATTGTAAAGGCTGTGATAACTGGAGCACTTACAGGGGTAAAAGTGGTAGTTCTCTTACAGATCTGTGGATCATTATTCAAATCCTTAAATATCAATTTTAAGTTCAAACTCCTGGTAAATAACTTTAAATCAGTCAAACCCTCGACTACAGAGTCACTAAAGGAAAGTACAAATTGAAGACCTTTCTTCAAAAGTGAAATATTGGTTGCTGTCAAAACAGAACTAGGTAAAAACGATATACCCAAAAAGGCTGACGGTAACCTCCAAGTATAGATGCTAAATATCATGTTTTTTATTAAAGGTCTTTTAGTCTTTTTCTAGTTTTTATGTATTTGCTCTATTTGCTTTAAGAAGTTGAATTTTTTTGAACAGTATTTAATTAGTTTATAATACTGAAGGAGGGTGTGTAGATTTTTACTTGTATTTTATTTGCTGCCCTTAATTAGATCATGTGTATTTAAACTGTGTTTAACTGAAGATCAGTTGTCCGATGAAGCAATGTTGACCATTGTGAAAGCACTTGCAACTATTCTCTAATAAATTGGTGGATTTTACATGCTTTGTGGATTATCTATACTTGGAGGTTACCTTCAGCCTTTTTGGGTATATCATTTTTACTGAAGTGGTGCTTTGCCTCGCTGTTTGGGTGTGTGGGGGAAGATTTTTTGATACAGAACTAGGTATGTTCATAACTGCAGGATTCTCTTTGTGTTTGAATGACTGTGGGCCTGTGGGCCATTGTAACTTATTCTTACATCTGTTTCTCTTCTTTTTCCTTTTCCTCTTGATGTTTTTTTCAGCTCTACCTTTTTGGGTAAGCTGCTCTTCACAGTTACTGGAGGTCGTAAAAACTTTCCCCTTGACCAAAATCCACTATCGGGTTTTCTCTTGCCTCCAACCAAGGGTATGCTGATCTGCAGATGTTGCTTCATTCAAAATTGTAGAGCATGACTCAAATCACTTGCTAACATCTTCATGTAAGAAGGTATTGACAGACTGTGGATCTGGTACTCTAACATCACCCAAATCATACATAGACCCATTAGTTTTAACCACATTTTTATTTTTATTTAAAGATTCTTTAGGCCAAGAAAAATATTCCCTTGCCTAAAATCATTTAAGTCTCTAAATAACATGTTTCTTTGTTGACTGAATACGTTGTTCAAAAGCATAAATATGCTCTAACATCCGCTTATATAACATATTGTTTTCTTTAAAACAAAGTCATACCCAGAATGACATTCTCTAATGTCACTATTTCAGTTTGTAGCTCCTTTCCTGTATCAAAATAAAACTGATTCATAAGGCTCATGTAATCAGCACTCAGTTTAAGATTAAGCTCCTGCCATTTTTTTTTTTTGGCAATAGCTGATAATTATTACAGTATGTAGGCATGTTTAGAATCCTCAGCCCCCAAGGTACAATTCCAAATTGTAAGTATACCTGGAAACTTAAACGCTGCCATTGCAGTCATTTAAACATAAGTACCTTCTCCTCCAGTATTGAGAGTTTAGTAAACGCATCAAACTGTGAGCCATTGCCATTCTCCATATCCATTGGCATACCTCTTGCAGAAGGGGGTTAGATTGCACTATCAAAATATCATTCAGTGATCAATTCACTCTCGAAGTAGACTCACTAGAACCTGGCTATGTCTCAGGAACATATTCTAATGTCATGTTGGCAATTTTGATGCACAACTCTGACCCAAAACAAAAGAAACAATCACAAAAATCCAGAACTAGGCAGGAGATTGTGTAAATGAGGCCAACAGTAACACCAACACAGCAAACAGACCAACAAAAACTGGATCTCTACGCTAACAAAAATATATAACAAAAATATATATATTTAATAGTCACAAATCACATGCAAAGCTTTTGGAATATTTCCCTTTTTCAATGCTCATAAACATAAAGAACATTTCCTGACTTTATAATAACTACATGGAAAAAATACAAATCAAAATTAAGTATATTATTTAAAAAGTTTAGAAAGCTTAAAGAATTTAAAGATGCAGTGTTCCTATAAATACCAAAATACCTAAAATACATTATGTAAATGTGCATTTTATCATGTCCTCTCTGTCCTTGATCAGCCCTCTGGTATCCTGCATCTTCTCAAATCCAGGTCGCCAGTGTCTGAGGTGGGTATCTTACAGTGCTGCTGTGACAGCCGTTACTTTGCAAAATATTTTCTTTTTCTGTAACTTATAACACAACCACATCTATTTACCACTGCAAGAATGTCACAGCTGCCATGTTTTTGTTATAAACAGCAATATTTTTTTCTAGCCTTCACAAATGATTATACACAGTGCTTGTGAAATCACCATTTGGGACTGAGTTTTGTAATACTGTAAAATTGCTCATGAAATGGGACTCTGATGAATATTATCAAGATTTCCTTAAACCAAAACTATTTGCTAATTGGCAACATTGTGAGTCTGGATTTAATTTAGCAAATATATCCTTATATCCTTGGCAACAGTGACTGCTTATATTTGTACCTTACAGCTAATTTTCACATTATGCTTGAGAGTATGTTAGCTGGCACATTTCATATGTGGTCTTCAGTGAACCCTAGTTCCAAAATAATAACTTGCATTTGTAATAAAAAAACTACTTCCTGGCAAGAAAGGCACAATTTCCTTACTTCAGTTCATAGCCTAAGTTCATTATGAAAAATATGTTGCAAATGAAATTTTCACACAGGCTATTGAATATCATCAAGCTTATTATGAGCAAACATTGACTTTGGCAAACAACACTGGCACTTCTCTATATATCATCAACACATTATAACTTACTCATGTTTGGCCATGGTCAATGTGGATTATTCTGTGTGTGTGCCTGATGACTGCAAAGAAATTGTGCCTCTGCCATCCAGTTTGGCAACCTGATAATGCATGTTTATTATAATGCTGCTTTAGGGAAATTCTTCAAGCCTGGTCTTTGATCTGTTCCTTTTTTATACAGGCATCCTAGATTTTGTCTCAAAATTTTTCTCTGTGCAACCAAATGAAGTATTAAAAAAACATTTTTTTTTACAATTTTTGAAGGGGGCAAGCCTCCACTTAACTCCCCACATGGGGGATGTGCCCCCCACTCACTGTTAATTAAATATACCAACTTCGAGATAGCACTACAGTGAGGAAAATGGCAAATATACCATTCCATGTTGCATGGCAATCTCCATTTAAATGGTTCAAAGTTTCAAAACTTCGATCTTATGGTCTCAACGACAAGAAAGTTGAAGTTTTGAAAGTTCAAAATTTAGAAGTTGATCTCTCTCTCTAGATATATATATATATATATATATATATATATATATATATATATATATATATATATATATATATATATATATATATGGGTCTACTTTGATTCTCTGAAAACTCATTTCACTGAATTTCAAAACACACAAAAAATCGCTGAAAACTCATTTCACCTGAATCAAATTTCACTGAATGTAAGTACTGTTGGGCAAATGCTCTTTTTCCCCACTGTAGTGCAATCCTGGAGTTAGTATATATAGTTAGGGTGGGTGTGGGGTGCATAGCCCCCACCTACATTTGGTTTTATATTGCTAGCTTTCAGTGAAATGAGATTCATAAATATAAAAGCTAAGTAGGTGGGGGGCTACACCTCCCACAGCCCCCAATGTGGGGGGGTTGTGCCACCCACATACCCCCTAACTATATATATATATATATATATATATATATATATATATATACACACACACACACACACACACACACACACACACACACACACACACACACACCCTAACTCCAGGATTGCACTACAGTGGGGAAAAGGTCATTTATTTGCCCAGTAGTACTGAAATGTGATTACTGTGGTGGTGGCGCTACGGTAGCGTTGTAGCCTCACAGTTAGACGTTGCCTGTTCGATTCTCAGTTAGAGCGTTTTCTGTGTAGTGACATGTGTGAATGAGCATTCCTTTGTTGAAGGTTGTGCGTTAGGCCCAGCAAGCCAGTATGTAAAAATCTACTGCCAATCATTAGTGGACCGGAGTTCCGTTGTGGTGACCCCTAGCCGGGAAAAGCCGAAAGACACAAACAAACTGAAATGAGTTTTCAGTGATTTGAGCTTTCAGTGAATTTTTGAATGTGAATTGAAATACAGTGAAATTAGTTTTCGGTGAATGAAAGTAGACCCATATATATATATATATATATATATATATATATATATATATATATATATATATATACATACATACATACATACATATATATATATATATATATATATAGAGAGAGAGAGAGAGAGAGAGAACTTTTGATCTTAAACTCTTTTTATCTAATATGAAAATAAACAAGTTTTGTATAACTGAAGAGATGAATCTAGCAGTGTTAAATTTGTCTACAGATTGAAAACTCAGCTACCATCAAACTGGATTTTGCTCCTGCACATGACACAAGTTGCACCTCACATTTCATTTTGACTCTTCCTATTATTTCTAACTTAACCCCCTTTTCACCTCTACTTTTTATTTCTCACATTCCCCCTTCTCAGACTATTCTGCTTACCTAGTAACCTCTACTTAACAGTCTTGCTTAAATACTGTATTCCCTCTCAACTCCCTCCTTACCCCTAAATTCTAGTTTTGTACCTACCCTCTTTTTCTTCTTCAGATTATGACCTATCTCCAAAGGTCATATGTTTCTTTACTTGTCTTTTATTTATTATCTAAGATATTATTCTCAAAAAAGTAAATATTTATACTTTCTGTTTTATATACTCCTCTAATTATATTTACATATTTAATATGTCTCTTGGAAATACTGATGTTGTAACATTTGATGGCAGATTCAGTTACCTGCAAGATCTGGCAAACAAGACTCAGAGATTAAGAAATAACCCATCTTCACTGAGCCCTGCTATGGATGTTAATAATGCTGCTATTTCTGAAATACCACATATTGGTGGTTACATAATACTATTTAGGAAGCATTCACTACCTCTTCCATGAAGGAATTTTCCTCATATAATTCTTCACTCTGCTTTTTTGTGACTTCATGAATGAGCATGCATAGTTTTGTTTGTGCTTATTTTGCAGATGCATTGTTGGTGAGAATGCTGTTCGTTATATGCCAGCTTAATGATCAGCACAACACTTACTGATACTCAAAATGTGTGACATGGTACATCTACAGTTCAACTGATTTTAATGCCGTCACATTTTAGTAGCAGAGCATTTTAATCTGTCATTTGTTTTTTTCTCTGCCATTTTTTTCATTCTTCTGTGTTGTTGCTGCCAATTTCACAAAATCTTGCATTATATATTATTAAAAAGCATGCAGGTCATGCAACCCTTCATAGTCCACTCTCTAATGGCAGTACTGGACATGGAGAAAATGTTGTCTTTAACGCACAACTATAAAATATAATTGTTTACTCAGGTTTTTCATTTTAACATTTTAGTGCCCTAAAACCAAAACAATTAGGACAGCCAAATGGTTCCAAGTATAGCTTTTATTGCAAAACCATTTAAAATATGGTTTTGCAATAAAAGCCACTCTCAGAACTGTTTGGCTTTCCTGAATTTTGTTTTTTGGATTTACTTGGTTTACGATCTGCAGTGGCTGTTTTTGTTATTTGGTTTATTTTTAGAGTCCTGCATTGTGAGTGATGGTGATAGCAGTATACAGACCTGTCTTGAAGGACAGCTTTGTGGTAGCTTGGTGAAATTGTTGGGAGGGTTGAGAGGATGGCCTAATGGTTAAGGTGTTTGCCTTATAAACACAAGGTCCAGCATTTGAGTCTCACAAGGGATAATTGGATAAGCTTAAAATGGCTCGCAAGGGCAGTTAGCTTAGTACTAACCTATGATCTCCTATGAAAATATCTGACATTTTTACTATTTAGTGCAGAAGGATGTAAGATGACAGTAGTGAAATGGAGTCATATACTTTGAAAACTGCCAAACTTTTTAGCCCTTGTTGAAATAGATGACCATGTGAGAGAGGGGAATAGCCTGAAAGGTAGAAACATGATGTGGTAGCACATATAGACTCAGCTGAAGAATATGGGAATGGTGGAGATTCCATAAATGAGGTAGAACATTGTAGGTGGGCTAAATAACATAAAAGGAGAGTTAAAAGGAAGAAGGGCATATATTATCATCTCCCCACCACTAGTAGTGCTGAAAAACTCAACAAAATAAAAAAATATATTTTTGATTGGTTTCCAGAGAGACTATGAGACCAAACATATTCATAGGCCAGTTATTAAAATTTGGTCTTCCATTTTCACACAAGGCAACACTTGTTCAGGAGATGAATATAGAGAGCAATTCTGAGAGCTGCAACACAATGCAGGGGGAAATAACAAAGCAGGGCATTAACAAAGGTGGATCCAGTGGAGATTTCATTGGCCATAAGGGAACTGATAAAGTTGTTTTCCTCAGAAAAAGGCGCTTATGTGACACTGTAACTATGCCAATGCAGTTAGCCTGTGGGACAGATCTGGAGCAAAAAGTGGAAATTATTATCTTTCAGCTGGAATGTCACAAAGACGTTATTCCAAGAAATGAAAGGTGAACAGCTTTCTGTTAATATAATTAAAGAGAAATATGCTAATAATATGATGACAGAGCTAATCAATGAGAAACGGAGTGACAGTTTAACAACCGATAACTATTCTCCTGTCTGGGCTACAGAAACTATCAAAACTAGATATCTCAAGTTTCAGAGTATAGGATATTAAACAAATTACTGGAGAGAAAGATGCATTAAAAAGGTTTACTACAGTCCAGGTAGAATAAATAAGGGTCTTGGAAGATGACGTAAAATGTTTAGGAAATACAGTAGAAACATTACAAAGTGAAACTGACTCAGTGAGACATCAAATCAATGCTTTAATGCTGCAACTAACTCACTCACAAGAGAAGGTGTTGGAACTGAGATATAAGGACAAACAAATGAATCTTGGGATAGCTACCATATCTGAGCAACAGGACTTTAGACAATCAGTACAAGTTTTGGTTTGCTAAAGACAATGGATTATTTTTCCAGAAATATGACAATAACAAATAGAATAACATTGGACATTGTTTATAAACTGGCCTTCAATATCATGAATATAACAGGATTATAGTTTCATAGGTTCATAGGTAATAGGCTAGCTGCCATTGCAGGCCATTTTAAAGCTAGTCAGTCTCCTTTTTTGTGTTTGAAATAATCTATCCCATTTGGTTATAGACTGGCCTTACCCATCCCATGGTTGATCATTTTATATTACCACTGATGAGAAAAACTGGGATCATAACATAGATCATTTGAGGGAACCCATGCATTGGACAAAGCACTTAGGAGTTGCCTCTGTCCATTAGTAGTACAGGGAGACAAGTCTTTAGATAACAATTTCTGTTTCCCATCCATAGATCCAAGTTGCTCTAGAAAATTGACAGGGATGTTGACGACGATGATGATGATGATGTCTATTTATTTACAATAAATCATTGATATGAATAGTGTTTTTAGGCAGCTAATAAGAAATGATTCCTAGTAAAGAAGGTGCCAGTTTCAGTTTTCATAACTTTCTATCACAAACTGTGGAAACTTGGAGAGCCACTGAAGGAATAAGGAAGCAGTTGTGGCAAAAAGGCATAAAAACAGATTTCACTTTCCTACAGCTCTGATAATTGTATATAAAGTTAAAAACAACACAACCAACTGGTAATGGTGAACACAAAAAGACAGCAAAACTTGCAGATGTTCTCCTTTTCAAAAACTTTATTCCGTAAGCACTTTCGTAAGGACTAGTATCCAAACTTCCTCAGACAAAGTTACACAAGTAATCAATGACTTATATACTTATACAATTAATAAATAAAACAATAAAACAATTATATAAAGAAGCCAATTGAATAATTAAATAAACAACTCAATTCCTTTCCTCCTATAGAAAACTATTTACTTTGGGCAGGATTCACGAAGGCTTGCACGGAGTGTAAGAGATGTGCAACACTCCATGCAAGCCTCGCGATCCAGGAACAGCCTTAAACTCCATGTAAGAGACCAGCTAAAACGTCTCTTACACGGACTGGGTGTGGACATGCTAAATACCTCACTTGCAGCTGAAAGGTATGCAAATGAGGTATATTAGCGATCCACGAAGCAGAAACCAGTCCGTGTAAGAGACGTTTTAGCTGCAGAAATGTACTCAGTTGACAACTGAGTACATTTCTGCAAATTCCACAACGGAGCCATGTCAGCTCCAAAAAAAGGGTGCATATGTCTCAGGCAGCATGCCAATGGCCAAATATGTGGCCATTGGCAAGATAATCCAATGCAAAAATATTAAAAATATAATTTTTTTTTTTTGGCGACCGCCGATGTTTAAACCCAGCGCAGCCCCACGCAAATGGGCTGCGCTGTATAAAACCATAAAAAAGAAGTTATAAACCCACAAATATGGGTTTCATGCAATACATGGAATGACAATGCAGGGACCAGCAGACCAAAAACAACATGGCCACCGTGTAGTGGTTGCTAAGGGGGGAAGCTGAGTCTAAGACATGTAACTAAGCATTAGTAGGCAATCTCATGTAAATGAGGGTTAGGATACTGAATCTCACAGTCACATAGCAAATGAGCACAGTCTGAGTAGGGTAAGAGATACATAAGGGGAGGAATAGAGTAGGAGATAGGTGACATCACAGGGGGGAATGGTAGAAAGAAATGCAGTTCATTGGAGGTCAGTGTAACATGACAGATGACAGACACAGATCATGGAAAGAGGTGTGCCACTAGATAAGTCAGGGAAAGTCAAGAAATGGAAGGTGTACGCTGTTACTTACACCAAAGATTCTTGCTGGGCGTGCATGTGCACGTGTGCGTGCCATGAAGTGCGAGTAGGGCAGTGTGCGCGAGTGTAAGGCAGACTGAGCATGTGGGAGCATGTTGGGAGATGTTTAACACTGTTTGCGCTGGTGTGCGCGTGTGTAGGGCAGGCTGAGTATGTTGGAGGCTGTTGGCAGACGTGTAACAGTGTTTGCGCGGGTGTGCGCGTGTTTTAACCCGAATAAGTAGATTCTGAACCGTGTAAGCACGTGTGCACGCGTGTAAGCCACTATGAGCGTGTTTCTGATGGTATGCACGTTGCTCCCCCCTGAGGAAACAGAAAGGAAAAAGGAAGCAACAGAATTAATAGGAAGCTAGCAGGGATAACTGCTGACGCTAGCAGGTGAAAACAATTAGAAGCAGGCAATTAAACAGGCAGAATAGTAGTCCAGCCCAGCACTTAAAACTCTGCAAACAGTAGTGCAGGATGTTTCTCTTAAGAGACACCGCAAGACAGGAGTAAGCTAATAGAAGTGAAAACTGAAAAAGCTTCACTCAGAGCAGAAATGTTAGGGGCTGCCATAGCTGTCATAATGAGACATAGGCGACTTGCTGAGGGTGGTGACAATGCAGATGGTGCCATACAACCCACAGTGAGGAGACGGAGAAGAGTGTACAGGCCCAGGGTCACCTACCATGGGTTACATGAGCTGGAGATAGTAGAGCGCTATAGAGTGGACAGAGAGCTCCTGCAGCAAATTGTTGAGCTGTGAAGGCCACGCCTCACACACAGAACCAACAGAGGGGAACCCATCCCAGTGGAAACCAAGGTATATGTTGGCCTAAGAATACTAGCAACAGGTACCTTCCAGAGACCAACTGGTGATATGATGGGGATATCACAGGCATCAGCCTCCAGGGTACTGCACCAGTTCCTGGATGCCATGTCAGCACATGTCGGTGATCATGTATATTTCCCCAATGCCCGTGAGGTATTGGCCAGCAATATGCGTCTCTTCCAGCAAATAGCGGAATACCCTGAGGTAGTGGGTGCAATAGACTGCACGCACATACGCATCAAAGCACCAGCTGGTGAGCGGGGTAGGGCCTACATTAACCGCAAGGGCTTCCCCTCCATCAACTCCCAGGTTGTGTGTGATGCCCAGGGCATAATAATGAATGTGTGTGCTGGCTGCCCTGGGCGTTACCACGATTCCCACATCTGGCATTTGACGCAGCTGTACCAGACATTTGTCAATGGGGACATCCCACACGGACACCTAGTGGGGGATGCAGTTTATGCACTGGAGCCGTGACTGATGACACCCATCAGAAACGCACACACACCTGAACAGGAACGCCATAATGAGGCACACGCACCAACATGTAATGTAATAGAGCATGTGTTTGGGCTGCTCAAGTCACGGTTCCGGTGTCTGGACACATCTGGTGGAGCCTTGCAGTACACACCAACTACATGTACCCAAATTGTCATGGTATGTGCTATGCTACATAATATGATCTTGCGAAAACAGCTGCAGCAGGACCAGCATAGGGCTGGGTCAAACAGCCCCCCCACCATTGCCAAGGCCATCACAGGCAGAGCGTGACTCGGAGGAGGAACAACCTGAGCCTGCCCCAGTAGGCAGAAGGAGGCATGCCCAGTATGCCCTGGCCTTGGCAAAGAAGGAACGCATAGCACATACACTGGCTCAGTAGGAACCCTGGGAATGATACCCCCTCTGACTCACTCAAATAATAACATGGATGCCTAAAATGACATGACCTGCTCACAAACATGTACAGGGAAGTGTAATATGCGCATCCGACAGAGGCAGCCCTGCAGCACCACCTGAGGCATGAATGCCATGTGTTAAGTAATGTAACACCATATACTATATGCACACCTGAGCACCCTGACTAACATCCACCCCCACCAAGCATGAAGCCACAAAATGACGATGGGATGATCAAGTGCAATAACTGGCTGAAGTAATGCAGTTAGTCAAAGGGGAGCCAATGTGTTTCAGGCTGGGAAGACATGCGGAGCATGACATGATGCACCACCTGCTAGGGGTGGCATGCACCTATCATGCCATGCCCCATGGATACTGGCAAAGGCTGTCAGTACCCACAGCATGCCCTGAATAGGTAAGTCTCAAAACACAAACCCACCTTCATAGGTTCCACAAGGGATAGGAACCTAGATGTAATGCTACCCAATGCCAGAAGTCTAAACAGCAAGATGTGTGCAGTGTAAACGCACACAGTATGGAGAATGTAGATACCAGTCCTGTAATAGAGAACTGGGTCAAGGCTCACATCAACACCCTAACACTACCAGGTCACACCTCATACTGTGCTGTACAGCCGCAAAACATGGAACAAGCTACAAAAGGAGGGTGACTAGCAATAAATGTCAAGGATAACCACACCCCCATGTTGGTACCACAACAAGAAGCAGCATGGATTAGCCATGGTCAAATACCAATGGCTAAAACTGCCTCCCAGTATATAGCCTGCTGCAGACTACTGTCCTAATACCAGGAAATGCACCTGGCCTATGTTGGAATACATGAATATATCAAGCCCCCCAAACCACATTATATTGCTTGACTGAAAATACCCAGACATACACCGGGAGCATTATACTAGCACCAACACAGTGGGAGAAAAGTTCCCAGAATCCATAAACCAAAATGCCCAGGAACAATGTACCACTCCCACAAGAGGGGTAAGCATACTGGATGTGATAATCAGCAACATGTGTACTGGATGGCAAGATGAGAAGTGTACCCCTCACTGGTAAGACCAGACCATAGAGTAATCACACTGGATATACACTTCCTGACCCCAGTCCCTGGCCAGAATACCACAGTGAAAAACATGTGTAAAGCATAGGTTGCAGCCCTCCAAACTGATGTTGAATCCACGAAAGGCTCTGTGCAAGTGCAGAATATGGGACACACCACAGAACATGTTATAAAGCCATTCCATGAACACAGCCAGGAATGCTTGGAGTATGCAATCACAAATAACAACAACACACAATGCCATACATGCAGGCATCTGGCATGCTGGACTCCAGCCATTACCAAACCATGCAAGAGAATGAGGAAGCTACCACATGATAGAGCAAACATAAAAAGGGAAGTAATCACTGACCAGTAGTATGGCAATAACATATGTCCACACATACAATCCACTAAGTCCAGCCACAAGTAGAATCTGTGAATCCAGAGGCAATGTGACACCAGTCCCAAGTACACAGACAACCACAACACCCCCCAATAAATACAAATATATGTGATAGATGCAACCATGTATCCAAACCAGAGGTTGAGCTCCACCAACTCAGCACTGTCAAAACTAGTCAGGAGGAGAAGGTAACCACATACACCACAAACCCAGTCCCACATAGACCTACCACAACTGTAAACCAAACACATAAACACAGACAAATATTCCCGGAGGCCTTAATTACAAACACACCACACCAACAGAAGCCTCCAAAGCAGATCACAAGCAACCACAACCTTCAAACATAGCACATGCAACGAATAGTACGCAAAGCTGGTGTGCCAAACAGTCACAGGCCAGAAGGAGAAACAACATGCCTGATACAGTTGTAATAGGTGTCTGTATAGGCAGACACACTGCTGTCCCACTCACCAGACTGAACAAGGGAAAGGGTAGAGTAAGCTGCCTGTAGGCTGCCACAAAATGCCACATAACACAAGTACGCAGGTCACCCCAAAGCAAGCAGAAATATGATGCACTCAATGTCCATGCTGGTGTGAATTACCTGAGATGTACCTCCCTGGTCAACATGAAAAGAGACATGGATGATCCCTCTGAGTATGTACCCCAGGCTGGTATGACACTGGCTGTGTGCAGCATCCAACCCTCACCAAGAATGATGCCACAGTACAAACACAGAATGCTCATGTTTAACAGCTGGCACAGTTACAGCTGTCAGTCCAAGAGGGTCTAATGTCTGTCTGCTTGAGATGTCAAGCATAACAAGCCATGCTGCTGTTCCAGGGATGGCTTGCACCTGTTACCCCTGTGCGTCTGGATACTGGATAAGGCCTTTGCCGTCTCCATAGAGCCGTATGTAGGCAAGGCCAAAAAGACTACCCATCACCCTAGAAAACATAAGTGGTAGGAAACATAAGGGTAATGCTGACCAATGCCAGATGTGTAAAGTGCAATATGCATGCCCCTGAGGCACTTCCCATTATGGAGAACATCGATGTCTGTGCAGTGACAGAAGCCTGCTGCAAGCCTAGTGATAGCACACCAGCACTACTAGGTTATACCACATATCATGTGTTAAGGCCCCAACACCTGCACCAAAACATCAAAGGAGGGGGAGTATCCATATGCAGCACAGACACCCATATGGCCAGGTAACTGACAATGCATAAAGCAGCGGAGACCACCCATGTGCACCTAAGTGTAGTCCAAACTGCTGTACAGTCTGTAGCATGTGACAGACCACACTCTCACACACAAGAACTCCACCCAGACATCCTGAAGACACTGGACAGTATGAATGTCCCACCAAATACCAGACAAGGTACACACAGATTACCACATAGGTGGCAAACCATTATGTATGCAAGGAGTAATCAGGGACCTAGGGACACAGGTTGACAGTAATCTGTCATGTGACACTCACAATGCCAATGTGGCTAGGAAGATTGTCGATATTGGACACCGTATCATGAAAGGATTCACATCTACATCAACAGAGGTCACTGTGCCGCTGTACTGTTCCCTTATCAGACCCATAATCTAGTACAATGACTCATATGGGATGTACCGTACGTGACACCTGCAGCAGTTCGGAAGACCTCATAGTTACCCCACCAACAGGATAAAGGGTGTGAAATATATGTCATATGCTGCCTGGCTGTAGACACCCCAGCTGAATGCAGTCACAGACTGCCTACACAGAGGCATTGTATGTCTGTTGTACAAGGCCATGTCCAACACAGGAGTAATGGACATGCTCCACCACAGGAAATCAAAGCCATTGGAGCTGTGAGAGTGACAGATGTCAGCCTCAACACATAATGAAATAAGATGTGCTGGAGGGACAGATACATAACCCAGAGGCTCCCCACACCCAGAAATAGGATCCCAATCCATGTTAGGCAGAGCCCCTCACTGACACCCCTCAACAGGAATATTGCCAAGTGGATGGATGATCGTACATGTATACTGGGGGTCCTCACTGTGTCACGACCAGACAGAGGCACAAATTCATAAATGGCCATAATAGAACATAGCAAGGGGTGGCGAAAGACACACACACTCTGGCTAGGCTTACTAATGGCCTAGGGTGTATAGCCTAGTATGAACCCATGAACCTATGAAGATATAAAACGTACAGGACACTAAGGATAATCACAAGGGTTACCCAACTGATGGTAGGAACCATGTTGGGCATCCACAGATATGCTCTGAATCACACAGATATTACAAACAACATACCAAACACACACACATATTGCTAACATACAACCTGTCAGGTGCAGTGCAAACCCCCCCCCCCCCCAGAGTGCAAAATACCTATCCCAGCAGACTGATGGTCCCCTGACATTGCAGATGCTGAGGTAACAGCCATCATCTGCAAAGCAGAACACACAGCAGCAAAAGTATGTGATGGTGTCCTGGGCTGAGGCCAACATGGACTCCAAAAATAATGGAATGCCAAATCACACTACTGCCCAATGTCAGCCTTACCACAGGATATGTACCCAAAGAGCTGTGTACAACAACAGTGGTCCATCACAACAAAGGTGTTTCCTGAATGGATATTGCAAACTACCAACCCAGGATCCTGACAAGCTTGTTCTGCACAGCTATGGAAAAGATCAGTATGTACCACAGACAGAAGGCAATTGTGGACCTACTGATACTGGACCCTACACAGTGTGGCTGTCATAACTGCAGATCCTGCCCCTAAACATGTTTGACCCATTTGAAGCAGTCATTAAGGTCATTGATGAGGGCAATATGGTCGACACAGTGTAGCTGGACCGTGCACATGCTTCTAGACAATACCGTACGAGTTCAGTATGGATATGTTCACCAGCTTAAATATATACCCCTATGTCAGTAGAGGGGTTGCAAACCAGACCAAGGACAGAACTGACATGGTCAGACATGCCGCATCCATGTCAGACTACAAAGCAGATATGAGTGGCATCCCACAAGGCCTGGTCTTGCCCCCCCCCCCCGTTTTGTATATATGTCCCATAGGTATAGGCCAACATGGAAGGACTGTGACTGAACATGTATGCAGAGGAGTACAAACAGCCCACCATATCCGACCCCCAGCTGACACAAGCAACCCACAAAAGGGCCACCTACAGACAGACAACTGGAGCCATAGCCATGTCAGCAAGCTAATTGCAGAACTGTGTATAGACAACCACCGTGGATATACAGTAAGTGCCCACAAATTACCACACAGGTGTTAACCCATGACGTACCTAACATGTAATGTGAGACCTGGGTACAAAAGGTGATAGATATCCTGCACTGGACAAACATGTGGCCGTAGTGTTCGCAGAAACATATACTATATACCCACCCAAACATGAAGGTTGGCAGATGTAGATAAGGGGAACTCACTGTGGCTCTGCAGTCATCCTCCATCAGCGTCACAATTGACTACAATAGCCTCTGTGGGATATACCGCAGCAGACACCTCCATCAACTGTAAAGTCCACAACAGTACCCCACCAGGAGTAGCAAAGAGCATGAACATATGCCATGTGTTGCCTGAGTAAACAAACTGCAGCCCCACACACTGCCATACTGCCCAGCTACAGGCAAGCTGTGCCTGATGTATGAAGCCATGTCCAACCTGGAATCAATGAACATGCTGCACCTTGTACAATCTGAATGGCAGTGAGCTATGCACATGTGAGACCTGAACCCCAGCACTGACATACATAGGACAAGCTGTACAGAATGATCCATAACACAGAAGGCACCCCCACTCTTCAGTAAACTCCTGGTACAGGTCAGCCAGAGAGTCACATATCGACACCCCTCAAGAGGAATCCTGATGAGTGGATGGGAGATGGTAGGCTAACCCTGGGTATCACTGTTATGTCAGAGGTAGACGGAGGCACAGTATACTAACCATGACATATGTCATGGCAAACTCCAGTTACAATGTGTGTCGAAGGACAAACACACCCTGTGACTAGCATCAGAAATGGCCTAGGGAACATCGCTAGTATTTGCCAATGTCCACCCATGTTGTGGAATACACTAGCAATGTTGGACGAGCCTGGTGTAGGTAGTCCATATCTGAACATAATGCAACATGGTCATATGTGAACAACTGGCCCCTACACAGTCTGTTGTGCTCACTATGAAGATGTCAAGCAGTCAAAGGACTAAAGCCCAGGATACTGTCCACCACAGTGAAAGTACTGAACCAGTACACTATACGGTACTACAGTGTTAGGTCATTATGAAAGTATGTTGAGAACTGTCTGCAAAGTATCCCATGCAATCCCTGCAGGCACAGTATAATCCCTGCTGTGGCAGACACGAAGCAGTTGGCCAGTTAGTACACAACATGACACCCAACACACAACCATAAACGTGAGATATTGTTGAAGTTCACACACACCCAAATATGTGGTGGACTTCAGAGTGCAACATATGGAAAGCTCACACTGGGCATGCTCGCACACTTTGATAAATGAGGCATATGTCAGACAACATGCCATGGAAAGGCTGAACTGGGCATGCTCACACACTTAGGCCATATCTCCGTTTAGCAGTTGGCCACACATATCTGGTATTTGTACGTGTCAGTCCAGGAACCAACCACAACACAGCAATCTGCCCAGTGCACACAGTAAATGATTACAGAGACATAAGTGATATAGTGGATCGCCGTCATATGCAAACATCTTCCACAGATACACAAGTTGGTCATAGGAACAGGGAATGCTATGGCAATAAAGACCTGCAAACAGTAGAACAGCACAACAAATATTGTGAATCCGACAATTGAACATATGGGTGTAGAGGTCAATACTAGGCTTGTTGCCCTAGAGAATGACAGCTCAGCCAGAGTGTGCTTGGCATCTGCATCCCCAGGACAGTAGGCTACTGTGCCACTGTAAAGTAGGTCACAGAAGGCAACATGTGAGGCTAGTGAGCTGTGCCTCTGTCAAGCAGGGGCACCGTGGAGGTCCCAGGGATTGAATGTGCTAAGCCACAGCCATGTTGTCGGTGTGTGCTGGGAGAGGGTTGCTGAGGATCTTTGACAGTAGGTGTCCATCAATAACAGACTGAGGGGAGCCCTATCTGCATTCTCTGGATGATTCCACTGTCAACATTGTGTTGTAATGATTATGTGTAAATGAAGTGCCATGCCAGAACTGTTCACAGATGTCCTCCCTCTGTGGGCTACAGCTCTGCAATGTATTAGCTCACTCTGTCTGTTGCACAGTGCATATATGGCTGGTGTACAGCTGACAGGTGTCTTGTTGTGGAGCTGTCATGGGTATATGTGGGATAGCATGATCAATGCAAACCGTACACATGCTCATAGAATGCAATTGTCAAGGATTATGCTGAGTGGCCAGTATAGTCCCCCAGCATGGGTCCTCTGAAGTCGTCCACCCCAGTCTTCACAAGTGTAGAGTCTACTTGTGCTAAACACAGTTTGTGTGCAGTGACAACCTTGCCTGGGGGTGGAGATGGGATATGGATGTCCAGGGAAAGGTGGGTATGGTCAGATATCAACAATGGTGATCTACCTCTGGTGTGGAACAGTGAGTACCCACGTTGCAGATGGACAGGTTCAATATGTATTCCTCCATGTGGCTGTGGTGTGTGGTTTTGCCATAGCACATGGACCCACAAATTGTAGTGGCTGTAGGGTAAAGTGGTAGAGGCCTGAGTAGTTCTCACACCCAATATGCCTGTACCTGATGTTAACAACTGGAATGGTGTATGTGAACACCTGCATATCCCGGCACTGTTCCCAGGGAAGCTAAGTGTGTGTCCTGGATGTGGGTGTGGTGTTCTGGACTGGTTGTGTTATGTGTTACAGGTCCTGTGGTCACAAAGCATGGTATAGAACATAACCTGCCAGTGCGATGTGCATATCTGACCCTGACGTAGGTGGCTGCAAATGCATATATATGCTATGCCCCACCTGACAGGTAGTACTACATGTACATACCTCTGTAGAAATAAAGATGTCAGCACCCTATAAATACTACAGGTGCAGAACAGATGCCCAGTAATTCAGATAATGCGCTCTGCTAATGCATTGCCCTCAAGTGTCATAATATAGTTAGGTAGGGGTTTGAATCCTGTAAATGCTCAGTGTGTGTGTGTGTGTGTGTATGTGTAGGTGGGTGAGTGGGGTTTGTGTGTGTGAGAGGGAAATGTCCCTTTTGGCAACTGGGAAAACACACTACAGGATGCACATTCCCCTTTCTAAACACTGATGATGTCAGCACCCTATAAGTACAGCAGGAGAAGAGAACCCTCCCAGTAATGTGAATAGCGTGCTCTGCTAATGCATCCGTCTCGAATGTCATAACATAGATAGGTAGGGGGTTGAATCCTGTAAATGCTCAGTGTGTGTGGAGGGGGTTAGTGTGTGTTCAAGACTGTATGAAAGAAATATCCCTTTTGCCAACTAGGAGAACACACTACAGGATGCACATTCCCCTTTCTAAACACTGATGATGTCAGCACCCTATAAGTACAGCAGGAGAAGGAAAACCTCTCAGTAATGTAAATAGTGCGCTCCGCTAATGCGTCCATCTCAAGTTTCATAACATAGTTAGGTAGGGGTTTGAATCCTGTACATGCTCAGTGTGTGTGGAGGGGGTTAGTGTGTGTTCAAGACTGTATGAAAGAAGTATCCCTTTTGCCAACTAGGAGAACACACTACAGGATGCACATTCCCCTTTCTAAACACTGATGATGTCAGCACCCTATAAGTACAGCAGGAGAAGGGAAGCCTCCCGGTAATGCGAATAGTGCACTCTGCTAATGTGTCTGACTCGAGTGTCATAACATAATTAGGTAGTGGTTTGAATCCTGCAAATGGCAAGTGTTTGTGTTTGGATGAGGGGGGTTAGTGTGTGTGCAATTTTGTGTGAGGGAAATGTCCCTTTTGGCAACTGGGAGAACACACTACAGGATGCACATTCCCCTTTCTAAACACAGATGATGTCAGCACCCTATAAGTACAGCAGGAGAAGGGAAGCCCACCAGTAATGTGAATAGCGCACTCTGCTAATGCATTCCTCTTGAGTGTCAGAACATAGTGAGGTAGGGGTTTGAATCCTGGAAATGCTCACTGTGTGTAGAGAGGGCTAGTGTGTGTGTGTGTGCAAGTCTGTATGAAAGAAATATCCCTTTTGGCAACTAGGAGAACACATGACAGGATGCACATTCCCCTTTCTAAACACTGATGATGTCAGCACCCTATAAGTACAGCAGGAGAAGGGAAACTTCCCAGTAATTCGAATAATGCACTCTGCTAATGCGTCTCTCCCGAGTGTCATAATATAGTTAGGTAGAAGTTTGAAACCTGTAAATGGCATGTGTGTGTGTTTGGATGTGGGGACTCTGTGTGTGCAATTCTGTATGAAAAACCTATGCTTTTTTGAAATCAGGAGATCACACTACATGATGCACATTACCCTTTCCAAACAGTGATGATGACAGCACCCTATACATACAGCTGGAGAAGAGACATCTGCCAGTACTCAGCCTAGCGCAACCTGCTATAGCATCAATCTCAAGTGCCATAGCATATTTAGGTAGGGGTTTGAAACCTGCAAGTGTGTTTGGATGTGGGGAGTTTGTGTGCGTGCATTTCTGTATGAAAAACATGTTAGTTTTGGCAATCAGGAGATCACACTACCTGATGCACATTACCCTTTCAAAATACTGATGATGTCAGCACCCTATAAGTACAGCCAGAGAAAAAGAACTATCTAGTAATCCGAATAGTGTGCTTCGCTAATGCATCTCTTTCACGTGTTGTGACTTAGTTAGGTAGGGATATGAATCCTGCAAGTGTGTGGGGGTAGTAGTGTGTGTGTAAATGCAAGTGTGAGAAAACAGATCCTTTTGGCAAATACTACAATACACCAGATGCTGCATATTCCCCCAGTAAATACAGGGGATGTCACCACACTATCAGCACAGCCAAACAGGGCTAGTTGGCCAGTAATGCCAATAGTGCGCTCTGCTACTGTGTCTATTACCATTGTCAGAGTACAGATAGGTATGTTTTGGTAACCCACAACTGCCACATGTGGTTGTGTCACACATTATGACCTTGTGTGGGTCTTTGTACATAACAATGCATGCCATTGCCTAAACCAGCAATGGCATTGCACACATGATGTATGTGTGTGACACATACACATAAATACCTGTGACCTGCAGTAGTTACCATGTCTGACACATGCCTCGAGTGGATACATAGTATTTGCAATGTATACCAATATGACTGTGTCTTTCTGTGCAGGGGCCGCATACAGTATGTGTCTATACAGTGTGGGTGTATATGGTAAAATACCTACAGCAGGGGATACACATCTGGTCTGGGCCATATAGTCTACATGTAGTCGATGTACAGGTGCTGCATGTTCCCACCTGTTGTGTTAGTGGTAACATGTCATTCCACTGCAATTCAGTGACCACATGCTGTGAACCCTTTAACTAGTGTGTTGTAGCTACAGTAATGCTCACGCACAATGTTTGGCTGGATACAGTCCAGCCATATAAAGACAGTTCTTGAGACTGTCATATTGCCAGTGTTGTTATGGAGGATAGGTGGTCTTCCTGTGTATGGGAGGGTTGTGTGTGCCAGGCTATGAACCAGACGGCAGTCCGACACACTGTTAGCTGCACATGATTAGGCCCTGATGCTTTGTGCTGTGCCAACAACCTGGAGGTGTGTGTATCTGTGGTGCCTTGGGATACCACCCCCCTGTCCATGTGTGTTACATGTGTAGGGGACGACAGGCATGGTATGGGGCATAACCTGTCAGTGATGGGTAACACCTGTGAGCCATGAATCAGGACTCTGGTACTGCACAGACATTGCAGTTCACCGTGCTGAGGACAGTGTCCAGTGCATGCATCTTGCGGTGTACACTGCTGTTGTTGTGTAGCAGCACTGTTAGTGTCCTAACCTGTGTGATACCTGTGGAGGTGGCTATGTAAACCGTGTCCTGCAGCATAAGGCAGTATGTGTGTATCAAGGAGCTTTGCCAATATACATCGGGCCATGGGTGTCACGTGCAAGATGACCCTTGCACATCATTGTGGCTTCCCTAGCATGTAAGCACACGTTGACAGCCAGCGGATACCCTATGAATGACATTGGAGACTGAGCAGAATGTAGACATACAACACCCTTCCCACATATAGTGGTAGCATACCTGGTGAGGGTATGTTGGCAACCACGATCAGGCTCATACTGGCCTGTGCCACATGCTGAGAGATCCATTCTATGTTCCCTATCATGTAGTCCAGGGAGGTATGTCTCAGGTCAGCCATAGTGGCATGGTCAATGAGTGAGTCATATGTGTCCATGCCTCTGACTGACCTGTATGCATGTGTTCTGTGGTTGACCATAGTGCCCCTGAGGCATATCACTGTGACCTTCACCAGATACAGCCTGTTGAGCGGGACCCCAGTGCAGCACCCAAGACAGGTACCTGACACGTCTGTAGCAGGTGTGTTGTGTAGCCCTACAGGCTGTGAGTGTGTGGCACATGGGATGTGTGTGCCATGTGTGGCATGTGCTCTGTTCTGAAGGAACATATGCCTGTGTGCCAGCTGCGGAGGTGTGTGATGCTCAGGCAGGATGCTGTTCTGAGTCCCCACGTATGCCCCAGTGTGTTCAGCATGCTGTCAGTGCGTGTCAATGTCTGACTTGTATTGTAGTCACTGTAATATTTTTTATTTATTTATTTATTTATCTTACATTTGTTGACCGGGATAGTCCGACTGGATGCATGTCCATTTTCAGCGGAGGCCCGGGGAGAAAAGCTCCAAGGGTAAGCAGATACAGCATTAGATAATACCAGCATTACATATTACAAACAGATTATTTACAGAGATTACATAAGTAAGCAAGTTAAACAAGTTCCACAGGTTAAAGTTAGTCCTGAGCACAAGTCAGGATTAAATTAAATTACACAGTAAACTGGTTAACAGATTTTACACATTCGAGTTAGCCAGGCTTGATACATTGACATAGCCAGTTAAGTGACAAATGTTGTTTGAGTCTAATTTTAAATTGACCTAAGGTGGAAAGTAAGGTAATAGCAGCTGGAAGTGAGTTCCAGGATCTACTTACAGAGTTTGCAAAGAGAGAATCACCAGCTGTGTTATTAAATTTGCTAGTCTGCATTAGTAGTTTGTTTGTTTGTTAGAGGATCGAAGCGGTCTAGGATTGTTATAGGGGGTGATAATATTTTTAAGTGCAGGAGTATTGTCCGGATTATAGAGGATTTTATAGGCCATAATCAGTTGGTTATACTGTATTAGGCTAGGTAGTTCAAGCCAACCAAGCTGATTTAGATTGATGCAATGATGTGTCCTAAAAGGCAGCCCAGTGGCAAACCTGGCAATGTGGTTGTAGCAAATTGAGTGTTTGTTAAGGACAGTCTTGTTCATATTCGAGAGTAGAGGGGATGCATACAGAAGGGTTGAAAGAAGGTGTGAGCGAGCTATGGCAATTTTAGCTGGAGGGGTTAGGAAGGCTTTTATTCTGTAAAGTGACCCTAGTTTTTTATTGATGGTTTTGATAGCTTGGTTAACATGTAGGTCACATTTGAGATTATTGTCTATGATGACACCTAGTAGTTTAGTAGATGGGTCAGGGGAGATTATTGTGCCATCATTTGATTTTATGGTAAAGGTGAAAGCGGTAGACCTACGTGTTGGTGAAATAACAGCAGTTTAGTTTTTTGGGGATTTAGGATCAGACGATGTTCAGAAAGCCAGTTTTCTATTGTATTAAAGGTGGTCTGGTTAGCTGACCATAGCTCTACTGGAGATGTGGCTGAGCATATCAGAGTAGAGTCATCAGCATATTGGATACAGCTGACTTTTGGGATGACAGTATAAAGGTTGTTAATGAAGATGGAGAACAGCAAGGGCCCTAGTATAGAGCCTTGTGGTACTCTGAGGGTGTTAGGTAGAAGATTAGAGAGTTTGTTCTGCCAGATGCCAGCCTGCTGTCGACCATTCAGATAGGATTGAAACCATTGGAGGGCTCCAGTATCTAGACAGAATGTTTGCAGGGTGTGGATTACAAGTTGGTGATCAACCATATTGTATGCCTTGGAAAGATCCAAAAAGAGGGCTGAGGATATATAATTATTATTGCGATTATGGTTTATGGTGTTAGTAAAGGCTAGGAGGCCTGAAGTAGTGCTGTGATGAGGACGGACGCCATGCTGAGTGTCTGCCATAAGGCAATTTTGGATTAGGTGGTGCATGAATTGTCTATAAATACATTTTTCCATAATCTTTGCAAGTGGAGAGAGTATAGCTATTGGCCTATAATTGGAGAATTCAGTAGAGCTGCCTCCTTTGTGAAGTGGGATTACATAGGATATTTTCCAGATGGTGGGAATTTTAGCTTCTACCATGGTTCATTTGGTTAGTTTTGAGAAAGGGTAAGCAATAGCATTAGCTGATTTTTGTAGGTACTTGGCAGGGAGTTGATCAGCAGAAAGTGTAGTGGGGTTTAATTTTTCGATCAAGGTACGGATAACTGAAGTGGCGACTGGTTGGAAGCTGAACGCAAGTAGGTTTCTAGGGGTGCTACTTTCAGGATCAGGGGAGCTAGGAGGTAGTTGGCTAGCTAGGGCTTGAAATGTCTCAGTAAAGAATTGGTTAAAACTATCAGAAACATCTGCAGGGGTTTTATCAATAGTAGCAGCAGGGATTGGGGTTGAAGTTTGTCCAGGATGTAGTATATATGACATGCCACCTGACAGGGTATGGCATTACTGGGTTCAGAGAGCTCAGTCCCCAGATTGGCTGTGTGGTGGCATCCCACACATGTGTTGTACGTTCCTAGCCAAGGGTGATGGCTGACTGCATACATGTGGCAGCTGTGACATTGCCACATGACTCACATAAACCACAACTGGACCATAGAGGTGATTCACAGGTTACCTTTGCACATGCTACCCTAGTAGTGTGATTGCCATGGTGAGTACCAACACATAGGGCCAATGGGGAACAATATACTGAAGGTGTGTATGTGTGGGTGTACTGCTACTGTTTCATAGCACTGGCATATATGACTGCACACGTGGGTAAATGCCAGGTAAGACATGTGCAATGTGTCACAGGCAACGTACATGCATACAGGACAGACAGTGACGTTCTGTCATGTGTAAACTTGACATACGTATCGTACGCTATGCAGATGTCACTAGGAGTCTACAGAAGCACTGTAACTCTGCATTGCAGGTGTAAGCAGTGTTCCAGGGAACCCCAAGCGAACATGCATGCAAACAAAGCTACAGTAAGCAGGGCTGGAAGTAGTGCATTGTACAACAAAGAAGTGGTAACAATAACAGTAAGTAACAATGCAAATATGTAGGCACTATCAACATGTACCCAGGAATACACAGTGCAGATGCCCATGGTAGAACTGATATTATGTCATAGTTAATTGTGATTTGGATTACATTGGTACTGCACACATATCAACATGCGCAATCATCCACATTGCATAGTCGTTGTGGGCAACTTGACACCATTACTGTACATGTCCACCATTGCATATCACTACTTGCGTTAGCTTCCCCCCCATGCTACCCATGTATGCGGCTATCTGTTGACATCCTTACCACCGGCATGCAGTTATGAGCAGCTGTTACACTTTGGTATATACTATGGGTGCAGATAACAATTCAGGACATTCATACGGTTACTGCATCAGGCATGCTGGGATATACACACAGTCATAGCAGCACACTGTACTGTTACCAACATGATACTACTAATACACTTCTATGTAGTCAACCTGTGCATCAGCAACGTGTTTACCTGTTCCTGCAATGATGTTGGAGATTGCAGGAGGTGGCACAGTGTCATCATATGCACAGGGTGTGAATTAGGTATGCCTGAGTCAGCCACTGATACCACCAATTGACATGTGTGTGTATGTGTGTTGGTGAGGGGCAGCAGTACAGGGTGGGGCAGTGTTGGTGCAGTGTGTGTGTGTATGTGGTCACCCTAGGTGTTAATATTTCGCATGTTGTGTATGCACGCACACAGTTCCACCTCATGGCTGCCATATACAGGAGTTTGTGGACAGCCACAGACTGCACCTGGCAGGTCATACAGATCAGTGTCTGTGGGCACGGACACGGTACCTGTGCCTGGCAGGGGTGCTACGGACCATATCCAGTACTAAGACAGACTGGGTACTGTCATCAGAAGCGGGAGTGTGTTGACTGGACACAGGTCCCTGTTGGGACTGTCCAGAGCCATGTGCACGTGGTCTCCTGGGGCGTTCCGATGACAGCACAGACCCAGCATTGCTGGGGCTGCTGCTGGCACTATGGGGGCGTGCGCGGGCCTGTTGTCATCCACGCTGACTGCCAGCTGCTGCTGTTGCTGGCATATGGCCATGTCGACGCTGCAAACGCCCACCATTGCCCTGGCTCATGGACATTTGGTTGTGGAACTGCTGTAATATGTCCCCACAACGTCTGTCTATGACATCGGGGAAATTACAGATAGCATCTGCGATGTCACGCATACTGTGAGTCATGGCTGTGCGACATGCTCTCAGCTCCCTCAGACCCTGTCTGGTGTACCTTTCCATACGCGACTGTGCCTGCAAGATAGCCCAAAACATAGCTGAGGTTGACAGACCTCTTTGGGCACGTCTGCCAGAGGCAGTACGCCCACGGATGCTCCCACGAGAACCCATGGGCAACTGTCTGTGTGGTACCATCGCAGGACCCTGCCCATGGCTGCTGTGTGGGGACGCATGTGCCACAGGTACCACATTACCCTGGTCAATGCCCACTGCATCCTGTCCATCACCTAGGGACAATGGTGACAAAGGATGTACTGGCAGGATGACTGTGCGCAATGATGGGGTTGACAGCTGTGTACTGTCAATTGGCTGACCAATGGCGGACCCTGACACACCTTCCTGTATCATTACACAAATATCATCATTACCAGTACCTGTGGCACCAGACTCAGGTTCCCTGATGCAGGACACCAGAGCAGCACCAGAACCTGTGGGAGGAAGACAGGAAACACAGTTTACAGTCTCCACACATTGTTACCAGTGATGCACTTATGCACACATGCACACATGCACACATGCACACATGGACACATGCACACATGCACACATGGACACAGGCACACATGCACACATGGACACAGGCACACATGCAGACAAGCACACGTGGACACATGCACACAGGCACACATGCACACATGCACACAGGCACACATGCACACGTGGACACATGCACACGTGGACACATGCACATGTGCACACATGCACACATGCACACGTGGACACATGCACACATGGACACATGCACACATGCACACATGCACATGTGGTCACATGCACATATGGACACATGCACACATGCACACATGGTCACGTGTACACATGCACACATGCACACATGCACACATGCACACGTGGACACAGGCACACATGCACACATGCACATGTGGACACAGGCACACATGCGCACATGCACACATGCACACGTGGACACAGGCACACCTGCACACATGCACACATGCACACATGGGCACAGGCACACATGCACACATGCACACCCCGCAGTATACACACAGAGCACTACTGAGTTACACTAGTGTTACTAGCACTATCAGGACTATTATAGGTATTGTTAAACACACTCACCAGCATGGATGGCCTGCCTTGCTGTAACCCCAGAGGGACCTGCAGAAATGATGAAATTAATGTCAGTGGGCACAACTGTGCCATTGATATTGCATATGATACAGTGCAGTAGTACACCAGTTGCCTTTCACACGTCAGCTGCTGATATTGCCAGTATCACACATGCACAATTACATACTATGATGACAGATACATACCACGGACACACCTTACACATGCATAAACTAACAGTGTACAGAACAGTCAAGTGTACATATGGCATATTACCTGCATGCTCCATGTCGTGCTGCTGTGTGGATCCAGCCTCCATCATGATGCAGGTGTACTGCTGTTGCTGTTCTGGGGCTGGAGCCACAACACTTAGGAGTAGCCCCTCCAGTCTGGTGAGGGGGGGTGTGTGGCCACCCCACCTCCTGTGGCAACCTGTTGCCTGTGGATATCTGAGGCATGCTGATGGACACTTCTGATTAAATCACTGCAGTGATGTCGTACCTGCTCATATGTCCTATTATGCGTGCCAATATCATTTACCCTACGGACAAGGTCTTGCCACAGTGCAGCCCTCTCCTGCTGATTCTGACTGGTGCGGGAAAACAGGATGTCATACTCCCGCACCAGGCTCTGGTGTATCTCCTCATCTTCCACTCCAGAGTAGGCGGGATTACACTATGCGCCATCTCCCTGGAAGAGAACACAAACAGGATATCAGCAGACTATGTCAGCAATATATGGCACACATACTATACATGATACTCATGTGTAGTGATATACTACTACTCCCATATGTTGCATGTGTGTGTGTGTCATGGTGGATACACAAGTACATGGCCAGATATCAGTGCTCAGCCAACACCTGTGCAACAATACCTGCCACATTCCACACAACATAGTAGCATGCCCCATCGGTCAGCACACACTGACAGGTCCAATGCACAACCTCACTCTGGGGGTTCATCCCAAGGTACTGTATGTGGGATGCCATCCACTAATGTGATGTGGACACAAGTTACTCGGCCTGGATATACATATCCCACCACCACCACCAGCACAGTAGACTACTTTGATATGTATGTGATTAGACAGTTATTCACTTGTTAGGACTGAGATGGTATCCATGCAGCACACTGGGCCAGTGGAAGCCACAACCCACACTGCTGACCCCTTTGCAAATGCTTACTACGGACATGCCACAGATTGCATGGAACTTGCACACACATTTCTAACCCAGACCCTATGCACAAAGGTTAGGCATCCTGTCCGGTGGACCCCAGACAGAGGCAGATTGTATAACAATAGCAGGAGGCTACTGCAGGACAGAGCAGATTCACATTAAGGGAAGGCATCTGTGGTCAGCACTGGTACTACGCTACGGTCCCTCATAACAATGGCCACAGCCTACTCTGGGATGGAAATGGCCACAAACACTATGGATAACCACAAGGCCTTCTTCAGTTATGTTACACATATGGACCAAATGCCTCAGATATGCTCTGTGTTAATACACACCTACTTAACATTCACCAAACACACAGATATTGGCAACATTCTTGCAGACAGGTTTGGTGCACGTATCCCCCCTCCTTCTCCCCCACCAGTTGAAATAGTTATCACAGCTGTATGTAACCTCCCTATCATCTCACATGTCCAGGTGAGGGCCGCCCTCAGCAAAGCAGAACACACAGCATCACTGTGACCTCATGGTATCCCTGGATGTGTGCTACCTGCACCCCAAGAGGACATACAACCGCATATAAGACTGATAATTTATCTTGGCCGTACTACAGGATATGTACCTGGACAGTGGCATACAGCAACAGTGGTCCTACACCACTAAGGAGGAACCTCGACTGACCCTGGGAACTACCACATCATATGCATAACCGGCCTGGTCTGCTAAGCTATGGAATTATGCAGTATGAGATGCATATGCAGTGATATCGGGTACCTGCAGACACTTGTTCCCAGCCAGTGTGCCTTTGTGATGGGCTGATCCTGCCTTTTGAACCTGGCTGACCTTTCAAAGCAGTCACTACAGCCATTGCTGAGGGCAACGCACAGACAACTGCTGCCAGGATCATGGCCTAACACTGATTGACATGTAATGTATAGTCATCCCCTTTTGGTGGAACTACATACACACAACATATCACATGGACATACCTATAGATACAGACCTATGACACATTTGGAGGGTTCACAGTATGCACACTATTAACCTGCTACTTTGCATTACCTGTGTTTGTCGCAGCTGGTTGCGTTACCACTGCTTCTGCTTCCTGCTGCTACTGTCACCGCTGACAGCTTAGAGTCACAGTGTGTAGCGTGTTTTTGTTTTTTTTTTTTCTCTCTGTCTCGGTTTGTCTCTCTCCCTCTGTCTGCTTCCAAACAGTGCAATGAATGTATTGCATGTGTGGAGTGTTAGTACAGGATGCTTTTGTAGGTATCTGCATAGGTCCATGTGATGGCCTCTGCACCAGTTGTAAGCCAGCATTTGCTAATTGCATACAGCCAGTTGTGTACTGATTGCAGTTCTCACTGTGATTTCAGGACAGTGCTATAAAAGGGTATGTGAGATAGGCATTGCCCTTTCAGATTGTAAGGGCGGGGACCATGCTGGTATGCTGTGGGCACTGTTCTGTGAGTGTAAATGTTAGTATCTCTCTCATGATTCAGGCTGTGTTGTACATTCACATTTCTCCACTCCTCTCTCCTGTTCCCTGTAGTAAGTGTTTATGCACAATGACACCTACAACTATATATAGATATATATTTATATATATATATATATGTACATATACATACATTTATATATGTACATTAACTGACATTATTACCTACAAGCTACCAACTAGCATGGCTGTTTCTGTTCACACACTACTATTATGGGAATCCAGAAGTTTTGACAGTAATTCTAAATGACATGCTTTGGGTACTACACATCCTATATTCCCTTTACATTCATCCCTACTATTACATGTTATATTTATTTTAGCACAATGTTCTTGTATAAGAGTCATGGCTTAGTGGTAGGTCATACAGACTACTGTTTCCAAGGTCCTGGGTTCGGGACTGACAGTGGGATTTTATTTTGCTTTTGAACTGAGTACAGGACCTGTCAATCAAAGTGACTAAGGCACTTTTAAGCAGTTGTAACCGGGTTAGCGCTGGTTTGCGCGGAGCTCACGCATGCGCACTGGCGGTTAGCTCCGCGCACACACGCGCACACCCGCTTACAACCGCTTAACAGTGCTTACTCTGGCGCACACCCGCGCTATTTTCTTTGAAAGAAATGAAAATGGGGAGACAGGAAAGTGGTGAAAAAGGGGTCACAAAGAGGGTAAGACAGTAGGGGAAACAAGCTTGGGATTTGCAGGAGGGATGTAGGTAAGGCCCATAGCTGCCCATTTCTTCATCAGCAACAGCTGTGCATATGTATGTAATTTGGTGTGACATTTGAAACCTTCCACCCCTGAGAGATGTGTCAGGACAACAATAATACTTGTTGTACAGCCAATTGTAATTGATAGTTTCCATGTCCAGCAGACATGTGTGTGGAATGGGCAGCTATGTATGGGGCGTAATTTTTGTGGGTACAGAGTGCCCTTTTTTTTTTCAGGTGAGAGTGGTATGTCAGGTGAAGGAAGTCGGTACAGCTGGGGAGGTAGGTTGGGTAGGTAAACAGACAAGACAAACAAGACGCATACAGGGGCGGTGTATGACATGTGTGGGGGGGTTTCACAATTGATGGGGACGGAGGTTTGGATATCCAGAGCCCATGAGCCCACAGATGGCAACAGTGGAACTGATATCCCCACCCATAGGCAGTTGCCACTGTTCCTTCACTGCCCAGGATGGGGCTGTGCTGGGGGCTGTGTAGGCCGGGCAACAGGCATGCCCGTAAGTTGTGCCACCCATGCCTCAAGCTGGCGTAGGGGCTCGAGAACAGAGTCCCGAATCTCCCTACGCACCACAGTCCGGACGCTACGGAGGGTGAGTGGTGGTTCTCCCCCAGCCACACAGAGGGGGGGCGAGCCCCATCCCCTGCAGCGCTTCCACCTGCAGGTGGCACAGGGCCACCGAAGGAGGGTCCAGACTGGGCACTAGTGCCAGGTGCACTCGCCAGCTGAGGTGGGAGAGGTGGGTCCGCTGGAACCCGCCTTCCCTGTCGTCCTATGTTTTGCATTATGTCATGACAGTTTGGGTTAGTGACATATAATACCATTCACAATTAGTTGTAACAGCATGCATTAGTATTCCCATTAACCAAACACCCAGATATTCACACCATTGAACAGCGAGCATAACACATGCATAATTTGAACAGCAATACACAGTCCAACAACATGCAGGGTTGATTGATGGCAACAGGCCATCAGGTTTAGATGTATGAACATGGCAGATGCATCAACGGACATGCAAATATATATGACCCAACAGGACAAATGTCCAGGGGTGTTAATTGTGATTGCACATACCATTTTCACATGGAATGGGTTATATGTGGTTATAGGGTGGGGTGAAGAAAATAATATTAACACCTTCGAATACCAATACATATGCTGTACATTTCTAATAGCTGCACATATATACACACTACTGTTCTAACTACAGTTTCCTATATGATAACTATTTCAACTTGGTGACAGGACTGTTACTGCAACATCAATATACATTTTATTGTTCTTCATACACATTCATATCTAGCTTTGTTCAGCTACATCATCCTGCTACATTTGCTTTATATAGCTGTAGACAAGTGTGGATGTTTGGTATATCAGACAATCATACTATCTGCATATTGCAGACTGAGAGCAACATATCCAGATTTTGGGATACATATTCCAGATGCAGCAACACTTTGAACAGATTTCGCTGTTTGGTTTGGATTCTCACATGCATTTCATTCTGTACTGACTGCAGTATACTTTATTCAGGGGTTATTACTACTGTATTGCTGGATTCCTGACACTTTTTCACACTCTCTCACTTGTTTTCATTTTACTATTCAGGATGGTACTTACTTCTAGGCTTTATTGACATGTTTTACCTGTAGTTATTACAATCCTTTCCAGCAGTCTCACTTCTGTCATGTTTCAGTATTTCAACAGGGATATATTTCACACATGTGATTTCATCATCTTCTGCAGCTATACTTTTCAGCCTGCTGCAGGTTGTGTACTATTTTCTTACAGGTGGGGCATTTTTATTTCAGAATTTAGGTCAGACGTTTTCATTTTTCTGTTTGGCTTACAGGCTGCAACACACTTTTGTAATCAAGCAATACTTGCAAACACTTTCACACTGTTACTTGCACATTTTATTACTTAGTGACTACACTGCACTCTTTTGCTGACTGTCATACTTTTATATTTCTTTACAGTTACTGGTAGTTTATTACTGACCTGCCTGGTGGCGCAACCGCACCAGCCTATCACCATAGGCTCTGCGGTTCGCAGAACGGACACCTGCAGCTGTAATATAAATGAAGTAATATTGGAATACACATCTCCATAATATCAGCTAGTTTAATTTCTTACATACATAATTAAATGTAACTTACTCAGTAGTGGGGCGTTGGGCATTTGCCGGGCCTCCTGGATCCAAAGGTTCAATTGGTCCTGCTTGCATCTCTTCAGGTCCGCATGGTGGTGACGGACCTGCTCACCAGTCCTTGGAATCCCTGTGGCACTGGTGAGATCATGAGCCAACCGGTCCCATGCCTCAGCCCTATATGCTCCCCCCAGGACCTGGCCCTGCATGAGTTGGGCCTCATGATTGTGGACTAGGAGCTAAACCATGTACCTGGACTCCTCAATGCCCCACCTCTGTGCTCGAAAGCAACTACCCTCTCCTACTCCTGTCATTCTGGCTGCAAGTCAGTTCTACAATTGTTTATGCTGTGTATTCCCACATATGGGGCTTATATAGTCCGTTTTTCCTGCACATATCTGTGATTGGCCATTTTGGAATTGTATCAACTTCAGTAAACCTGCATTGTCATGCTCCAGTTTGTATTCATTCCTATATATTAGCTATTATTGCATTGATAGGTACTGCTGTCATGGCTTAGTGGTTCAGTACTTTGACTATGGTGTAGAGTATCCTGGGTTCGAACCTGGCCACTACTTTTTATTTTTTATGATTGTCTAGACAAGCTGAGGGGTGTGTCTGTGTAAAGGCAGTTTTGATACGGCTTGCTCAACATTGCCCGTCAGCTTGTTTGTGCGGTGCGCAGCTCTGCGCAAACGAGGTACGCTGGTTTAAGCCTCATTTGGCTATCAGTACGTATATTACGCTCAGCTCAGTTAGGGGCACATAGATTTAGTGTGTTAAACCACTGCTCAGCTACGGGCACTCATTTTGCACCAGTTAAACCACTGCTCACCTACGGATAGATGCACTCACCCTGTTAAACTGTAGCTCAGCTATGGGCACATCTGGCATTTTTTATTGTTTTGTTACCTCACATTTCTTCAATATAAATGGGCTATTTCATTACATTTTACATAAAATGTGATTTTATGTGTACATATTTGTTAGGGACTTGTTTCGTGCTTATTTTGCTAAAAATAAAAATTGGTGTTGTGGGGGCTCGAACCATGAATGCCTGCTCTTCAGCCAACATCTCTACCGCTACGCTATTGCTTCTTGGCTTACTTTGCATATTTAGTTCTTATATGCTTTCCCACTGACTGCTAACTGTAGCTGCGCTACGGGCACGCCCGCGCAAACGAGCGTACTCACGGTTAAACATCTTTACAATTTAAAAAAAATTATGAGATGTTCATTTGTACATTTTATGTTCGCAGTCTGTGGGGACGTGTTGTGTTGTGTTTATTCACATTTCCATGGACTCTGTCGTGGGTGTTTGGGCACTTTTACTCTTCTGGGGGCGTGTCCGCTTACAGGGCTCGGCATACGGACACGCCCCCTACTGTCTTACACGGACCGTGTTAGCCTTAGGTGTGATTCAGCATGTTCTCATGAATATGCAGAGCATGCTGACATCATTCCGTTTAACTGCAGCCTCCGTGTATGAGTTATAACTCTTACACGGAGGCTTTGTGAATCCTGCCCTTTGTATTTCCATATATAATTCATGATTTTGTTACTAAATACCTAGACACTAAATTAGTGACTTGAATTAATATAAAATACAAATGTATTAAGTAGAAAATATATACATATATAAAAATATTTATGGTATAATTGAATAAATAAAATACCTGGGGCTATATTTTGTGTTAAACCCCCCTCCCCTCCGCACACACACACATACTCTACCTATCTAACCGTTTAAGTTTCAAAATGCATTTAATGAAAGCATATTCATTAAGGCCAGGGTGTATGTGTGCAAAGGTTCTAATTTGCCACAGCAATTCCTTTTCTTCTAACCTTATTGCCCATGGCCTTCCTCTTTTGTTATATAGTTCCTGGTGCACAATGGCAAACAAAAATTTGTGAGTGGGGTGTTGCAATATGTGCCTAGCCAAAGCATTTGTGGTGGTACCTTTACTTATATGATACGTATGCTCGTATATGCATTGGCGCACTGTCCTTTCTGTCTTTCCTATATAAAAGGATTGGCATTGTTGGCTATAGCAGTATAAACAATGCCCTTTGACTCACAATTAAATTTAAGTAATATGTTGTATCCAACATCTCTAATGGTTATTTTAGTGCCCACATGAATATGCTGACACTGATGGCAGCGACCACATTTATACATACCCATGTTCTTTTTTGTAATTCTACTTGGAAGTTCTAAGATGTCCTTTAAATTTTGGCCACGCCGATAAATAACGTGTGGCAATTTTTCAAACTTTTTGTTGATGTGTGTATCTTCTGTCAGCAGTGCCCAATTCTTATAGATAATATTTGAAACAATTTTTGCATCCTTTGAAAAAGTTGTGATAAGTGTGGGACCACCCATGTCTAATATGCCTTTAGTATGTCAATTAGTTTGTACATAACTATTTCTATCACCATCCGCCTCATGAATAAAATCATGATATCCATTAAGCAGGATAGGTCTGAAATGTCCCATGTTTCTCTTGTTAACCACTTCTTGCCTTATTTTATCAAATAGTCTGGGTGGATAACCTCTACTACTGAACATGGATCTAAGTAAACTACATTCTACTTGGAAATCATCTTCGAAAGGAATCATCCTTGATGCCCTGACCAATTGGTCTTTCATGACTGCCTTCTTTTGATGGAAGGGGTGGCTGCTAGAAAAATGCAAGAAAGTACTGGAATATATGGGTATCCTATATATAGTTGTTCTAAATCTGTTATGGGCTCTATCTTTTGATATGTTTCAAATTGAAAGGTGAAATCCAAAAAGTTAGTGAAACATTTAATCTCTTCTATGAAGATTGGAACTGTGGTATCATCACCTTTCCAAATGAAAAACACGTCGTCCTGGTATCTAGTATACCAGGCAGCATGTTGTTGGAACAAATCATTTTTAAAATTCATGTTTTCAATATGTTAAAACACAATTGGTGAAGCTACCACCACAGGGTGCACCCATGGCAACACCTGTAGTTTGTTTATATGCTTGACCATCAAATAACATGAAATTGTTGTGGAGAACTAGTTATAAGAGTATTTCCAAGACATGTATTTCATCATTATCCATGCCTCTGGCATACAATAGATGCCTAACCCAATCTATGCCTTGATCTTGTGGGATAACAGTGTATAAATCTTTTATATCAACTGTTAAAAAATTGTAGTAGGCATTAAATTCTAATTTATTTATGCCTTCTAAGAATCCCCATGAATCTGGGCAAATATGCTCTTCCCCTTTTATGATTGGTTTTAGTTTTCCATCAACTTATTTGGCACAAGCATATACAATAGAGCCTTGTCCATCAACTGTAGGTCTAAAAGGCGGATCAGAGACTTTCTTGTGTACTTTAGGAGACCCAAAAATGACCAGTGTCATTGGTGCTGCCATGGTTAGGTAGTGAAGTATATCCAAATTGATACTACCTTCCAAAAACAGATCGTTAATATGGTTATAAATTTGCTTATATGCAATGTTAATTTCATTAATACTAATCAACTCATAACAGTCATCTTCCAAAAACATCATGCATCTTTTTTATATAATCATGCTCATGCATAAATATAAGCCCCCCCTGCCTTATCTGGTTTCATTACCCAAATTCTGTGTAACTTCAGGGACACCAAAAAGTCCAGTTCATCTGGAATTATATTACTAGTAGTTTTCTTAGAAATGTTACTGTGTATACCATCTTTCAAATCCATTTCACAAATGTGTTTGAATAGTGCTATAGTAGAGTGTAGTGGTGGGTTGAACAAACTCAAAACTTTCAAATCATGTGTTAAGCAAGGTGTATTGCCCATTAACATGTTAAATTAAGTTTTCGAGTGAAAATTTTCAAATCCAAAATGGCTTTTGCTAAATCAGCCCTTTTGTCTTGCAGAAAAGAAAGCCCCCTAGATAAAAATTAACAAAACACATATCTAACTAAAAATTGGTATAGGTAAAACTTTAAAGTCACCTTGGGAGCTCAATGTAATCAAAGGGATAGCAAGCGAGCCATAGGCTACCTCCTCTGGCGATTCTGCTTCTTCCATTGCTGCCCCTGTCGGCTGGAATTCTGTTGTGCCAGAATAGTTTTCTGGCGAGCACCCTGAAAACCCTGTCCGTTCATATTATTTGATGTAAACCCTGGTGTTTGTCGTGGACCATCACCATTTTTAATTCTCTCGCTCCGCCTAACCTGTGAAGGTTGATTGTTATTGTCAGAGCCTTCATCCTCGCAAACATTGTCAAAGGGGCATGAATCATGGTTAACCTCATCAGTGCCAATGACATTAAATACTTGTGGAGGTAAAGGATAAGCATTGCCTTTTTCGTAGGCATAGACATCTCTGTTCAATTTTTTTAGTTTTCACCTCAATGCTTCTCTTTATAACCACATCAATAGATGAAAAAATTTGACCATAATTGAATTTATACCTGGGGAATTCTGTATCTGATGTAATGTTTTTCTCCAGGATTTCTAGTTTGCCTTTAAGAGTAGCTACTTGTATGTCATAATGTTTTATGAGGATACTTAGGAATTCCATGCCTTGTCTGTTGAATAAGCTAATTACCTCTAGATGGAAACTAGACTTTGGAATAAGTCCGTCAGGAAACCTCCAATTTTCAGTTGGATATGTGTTTTGTTGATTTTTTATCTAGGGGGGCTTTCTTTTGTGCCCGACAAAAGGGCTGATTTAGCAAAAGCCATTTTGGATTTGAAAAATTTTCACTCGTAAATTTAATTTAACAGTATTAATGGGCAATACACCTTGCTTAACACATGATTTGAATGTTTTGAGTTTGTTTAACCCACCACTACACTCTACTATAGCACTATTCGAACACATTTGTGAAATGGATTTGAAAGATGGTATACGCAGTAACATTTCTAAGAAAACTACTAGTAATATAACTCCAGATGAGCTGGACTTTTTGGTGTCCCTGAAGCTACACAGAATTCGGGTAATGAAACCCGATAAGGGAGGGGGGCTTATATTTATGCATGAGCATGATTATTATGAGTTGATTAGTATTAATGAAATTAACATTGCATATAAGCAAATTTATAACCATATTAATGATCTGTTTTTGGAAGGTAGTATCAATTTGGATATACTTTACCTAACCATGGCAGCACCAAAGACACCAGTCATTTCTGGGTGTCCTAAAGTACACAGGAAAGTCTCTGATCCGCCTTTTAGACCTACAGTTGATGGACAAGGCTCTATTGTATATGCTTGTGCCAAATATGTTGATGGAAAACTAAAACCGATCATAAAAGGGGAAGAACATATTTGCCCGGATTCATGGGGATTCTTAGAAGGCATAAACAAATTAGAATTTAATGCCAACTACAATTTTTTAACAGTTGATATAAAAGATTTATACACTGTTATCCCACAAGATCAAGGCATAGATTGGATTAGGCATCTATTGTATGACAAAGGCATGGATAATGATGAAATACATGTCTTGGAAATACTCTTACAACCAGTTCTCCACAACAATTTCATTTGATGGTCAAGCATATAAACAAACTACAGGTGTTGCCATGGGTGCACCCTGTGGTGGTAGCTTTGCCAATTGTGTTTTAACATATTGGGAACATGAATTTTTATTTAAAAACAATTTGTTCCAACAACATGCTGCCTGGTATACTAGATACCAGGACAACATGTTTTTCATTTGGAAAGGCGATGATACCACAGTTCCAATTTTCATAGAAGAGATTAAATGTTTCACTAACTTTTTGGATTTCACTTTTAATTTGAAACAGAAGCTATCAACTATCTGGATGTGTACATATCACAAGATAGAGCCCATAACAGATTTAGAACAACTATATATAGGAAACCCACATATTCCAATACTTTCTTGCATTTTTCTAGCAGCCACCCCTTCCATCAAAAAAAGGCAGTCATGAAAGGCCAATTGGTCAGGGCATCAAGGATGATTCCTTTCGAGGATGATTTCCAAGTAGAATGTAGTTTACTTAGATCCATGTTCAGTAGTAGAGGTTATCCACCCAGACTATTTGATAAAATAAGGTAAGAAGTGGTTAACAAGAGAAACATGGGACACTTTAGACCTATCCTGTTTAATGGATATCATGATTTTATTCATGAGTCGGATGGTGATAGAAATAGTTATGTACAAACAAATTCCCATACTAAAGGCATATTAGACATAAGTGGTCCCACACTTATCACAACATTTTCAAAGGATGCAAAAATTGTTTCAAATATTATCTATAAGAATTGGGCACTGCTGGCAGAAGATACACACATCAATAAAATGTTTGAAAAATTGCCACACATTATTTATCGGCGTGGCCAAAATTTAAAGGACATCTTAGAACTTCCAAGTAGAATTACAAAAAAGAACATGGGTATGTATAAATGTGATCACTGCCATCAGTGTCAGCATATTCATGTGGGCACTAAAATAACCATTAGAGATGTTGGATACAACATATTAGGTAAATTTAATTGTGAGTCAAAGGGCATTGTTTATGCTGCTATATGCCAACAATGCCAATCCTTTTATATAGGAAAGACAGAAAGGACAGTGCGCCAACGCATATACGAGCATACGTATCATATAAGTAAAGGTACAACCACAAATGCTTTGGCTAGGCACATATTGCAACACCCCACTCACAAATTTTTATTTGCCATTGTGCACAAGGAACTATATAACAAAAGAGGAAGGCCATGGGCATTAAGGTTAGAAGAAAAGGAATTGTTGTGGCAAATTAGAACCTTTGCACACACATACCCTGGCCTCATTGAATATGCTTCCATTAAATGCATTTTGAAACTTAAACAGTTAGATAGGTAGAGTGTGTGTGTGTGTGTGTGTGTGGGGGGGGTTAACACAAAATATAGCCCCAGGTATTTTATGTATTCAATTATACCATAAATATTTTTATATATATATTTTTTTTCTACTTAATACATTTGTATTTTATATTAATTCAGGTCACTAATTTAGTGTCTAGGTATTTAGTAACAAAATAATGAATTATATATGGAAATACAAAGTAAATAGTTTTCCATAGGAGGAAAGGAATTGAGTTGTTTATTTAAATATTCAATTGGCTTTTTTATATAATTGCTTTATTGTTTTATTTATTAATTGTATAAGTATATAAGTCATTGATTGCTTGTTTAACTTAGTCTGAGAATGTCTGGATACTAGTCCTTACAAAAGCGCTTACGGAATAAAAGAACATCTGCAAGTTTCGCTGTCTTTTTTGTGTTCAATTGCATATAAAGGACTGACATTACCTTTTAATAGCTTGGATGAGGCAACAACATGGTTAACCACTCTGGATCTGGTAACCTACCCTCCACATAGGATCAATGAGATAAGTTCTTTGCTCTATTTATAACCAAAGGTTATGTTAAGACTACAGTGCCTAAATTATGCATTTTTCTTTTTTTTTTTTTTCATTTTGCTAATCTTCCTGAATATCTGTTCGTATAGATGGCCTCTTGCTGCCTGGTTGGATTGCAAGATAAATGTTTATGTTTATTACTTTTAATAATGGCATGAATAAACTCGTAAAGATGAGGAAACCGTCAAAGTATTTGAGTCACATTAATTCAGGAATCACATCTCCAGAAGTGTTATTTATCTATTGCAGTGTTAACCATTTTGGAATGCATATATTAACACATGCAACAATAAATGTGCTGGAGAAGGGAACATACTTCATAGTATACTGTGCTAAAGTATTCAAGACAGTGAAGGTAGGATGTGCTTATTAAAAGTGTATTATATGGTACATTGTTTCATTATAATCTTGATCTATGCACCTTATACTGATTAGTAAAGTTTTTAAATTGCATGATTTACTTGAAGAGCAGAGTTCCATTCCAAATATCTTAGCAGGGTTCTTCAGTCTTCATTTTGACAACAGCAAGACCCATGAATATTATATGGAGAATGAAGACTACTTATGGGATTTTCTTTGGACTCATAATTTGGTGGACTTGTGGAAACTGAACTATCATATTCCTTCGCAACATATGAACTTGGCATGAAGGGAAAAATCTGTCTCACCTTTATTGAATAATCTTCAGGAAATTAATACATACCCTTTCATGATGATGTTTTGATCACATTAGCTTTAAGAGAAGTACAAAAAGTATTTAAATGTCCTTCTAGGGTGCATTTGAAGGTTTTGGACAATTATAATAAGGAAATTAAACAAACCAAAAAAAAAAAAAAAACAATTGTGGGATGACAATAATCAATATTAAGGACCTTTCACTTAAATAGATGGCATTTAAAATTAATATTCTTGTTAATTTCTTACAGCTAACAGTCAGATGTAAGAAATAACAAAAGATGGAGGTCCAAAAACTTTGCATCAGTTGAGGACAGCCTAGAAACTGATGCAGGTAAATTGTAATATATAATTATCAACCATGGGATGGGTAAGAGCAGTCTGTTGCCAAATGGGATAAATTATTTTGAGCACAAAAAGGGAAATTGCCTAGGCTTAAATGGCCGTCAAGGGCAGTTAGTCTAGTACTCAACTATGAACCTATGAACCCATGAGATTCACGTTCCTTTATTGAACTTCCTGTGATTACAGTTAAATAAAATTTCAGACTAAAAATACTTGACTACAGCAGCAACATACAGAAATAATTTATAGATAAATACTGAACAAGATGGCCGGTACCTTCTGTGATTTTAATAAGTCAAATAAGCTGAACTATATCCAGGAATTAAGCCATGACAGGAAGATTCTGAACAAAGCTGAAGAAGTTATGGTTTACACTTCTCATCATTTTAAGGAAATGTATTAATGCATTCTAATGATCTGGAATGCACTATAAAATGTAAACAAGGCTTTGCAATAAACCAGTAAGTTATTAGATATATAATTGCATTCTCTTAAAATTGTTTATTTATTAATATTTGTTTATTGGGGTAGACAAAATAAAATTAAATAAATACAAATAAAGCTTTCAAGCCCTGATGCATTTCCTGCAGACTTTTTAAAGACAAAGGACCGGATTCACGAAACCTCCGTGTAAGACTTAATATGTCTTACTCAGAGGCTGCAGTTGAATGGTATGACGTCAGCGTGCCATGAATATTCATGAGGGCACGCTGACTCATCCGTAACTCTTACACGGACTGAGTAGGCAAGCAGGGTGTGTGTCCGACTGCCGAGCAGTCTAAAAGTCCACGCCCCTGCAAGGTTTTAAAAAGCATAATGTCAACAGACAAGGGCGAGTCCGCTCAAATGTACTTGCACCCAACAGCACACTCCCTGACACTGTAAACCCATCACAGTTATAAAACGTAAAATATTAAATTTACTTTTTTTAAATCCACGATATAGCTGCCCGTATTTGCGCTTGTTTGCGTGGGTGTGCCCATTGCTTAACCACAGTTAGCAATTGTGACATTGAAGAGCATATAAGAACTACTTATGCAAATTATTCCAAATAGCAATAGCGTAATGGTAGAGCGTATGCACAAAGAGAAGGCATTCACAGTTTGAGTCCCAGCACTCCCCTTCTTATTTATGTTTTAAATCAGTACTTGAAATAATACCAGACAAATATGATTAAAATGTTATTAAAAGCAGTGACATGGCCTATGTATCAGTGAACAAAATATATATTTTTAAAAGATCCAGATATATAATAGCCTGCCGTTAAGCAACATTTTACACAGCTAAACACAGGTGCCCATAATTTAATAGTGCTATACCCATCTAAACAGAGGTGCCCATAGTTTAATAGTGCTTTATCCAGCTAAACAGAGTTGCCCATAGTTTAATAGCGCTTCACCCAACTAAACAGAGTTGCCCATAGTTTAATAGCGCTTCACCCAGCTAAACAGAGTTGCCCATAGTGTAATAGTGATTTACCCAGCTCAATAGAGTTGCCCAATGTTTAAAAATGCTTTACCCAGCGCAATGTGTTTGAGCGAACGTGCGCGCCGAGACAACCAGGGCACCGTAGGGCACTGTGGAGCAACGTAGAGCTAAGTTGTTTAATGCAGCCACACCCCCTAGCCTGTCTAGACAGTATTAAAATAAAAGAATGACAACGTTTGAACCCAGGACCCTTTGCATTATAATCAAAGCACAGACCCACTAAGCCATGACAACATAGTAGAAACAGCCACTATTAACATACATAAACTTAGGAATTGTAGTTTAACCATTACTAAGCAGGTCTGCAGTCAGACGAGAATCTTACAAAATGGCCAATCACAAAAAAGTGCGGGAAATGCAGCATATTTAAGCCCCACAGGTGGAAATACATGCCATAACTGATTGTAGCTCACATCTGCGGTCAGAATGTCTGGTGTTGGCGAAAGAGTGCGCTTCCGAGCGCAGAGATGGGGCACCGAGGAGTCCAAATACATGGTTTGGCTCCTAGTCCACCATCACGAGGCAAGACTCTCCTGCAGGGCCAGTTCCAAGGGACGGAGTACAAGGCAGAGGCTTCGAACCAGTTAGCTCATGACCTCACCAGTGCCACAGGCGTTCCCCAGACTGGTGAGCAGGTCCGTCACCACCATGCGGACCTGAAGAGCCGAAAGGAGGACCACCTGAACCAGTGGATACAGGAGGCCCATGGGATGCGGGATGCCCCACAACTGAGCATGTAGCCATGGAATGCAGTATGTAAGGATTTAAAATGGAGTATGTATAACGGATAGGAATGTCTCAATATCCCTTCATTTACTTTACAGCTGCAGGTGACCGTGTTATGAATCAACAAGCCTATGAAGATAGGCTGCTAAGGCTGCGCCGCCAGGCAGGTTAGTGATTATTCTGCATGTATTGTTATATAAAATATTGGAGAGAGCATTCAAGAAAGTGTTGTAGTCCAATAATACAGCCATAAAATGGACTGAATAAGTCATCTGCATGTACTGTCAGATAAAAATGTTAGAGAGGCAGAAAAAGAGTGTAGTAACCCATTTAGAAAGGTAACAGATGTCTGGAATAATATCTCTGCAGGCACTGTCATATAAAATAATATGTGAGTGAGCCTGAAAAAAGAGTGTGCTAACCTATTAATAAAGGTATAATATGTCGTGAACATGTCTGCCATATATACCGTTAAAACAAATAAAGGAGTGAGCCTGTGGAAAAGTGTGTAATGTCATTAATAAAGGTCTAAAACCCAGAGTGTGTCTGTTTCACTTAGTATGAAATGTTGTTGTACCCTTGCATTATACAAATAGTAATGTGTTAGAAAGCGCTGGCAACTTGCAGTCCCATCTAAAGTGGGTAATGGAAATGCTAGTAGCTGTGAAGTAAATATACAGTCCTCAACAGTCAGTTACTGGCTGGCATGCATAAGTAAATCTGGCACACGAGTAGCATGCAAATATGTTCCCCAGAAATGTAAGTGTGCTTCAATAAATGCAGGGTTCTGTACAATTAGAAGTGAAAATGTCATGTGAAAACATCCAGATATGTAGATAAAGAAATATAAATGCAACCATGAAATATGTAGCAGTAACATCTGCATCCTGGACAGTTAGTATGTGAGATATAGGTCAAGTATAGATTGAACTAGCCAAACCCATTACACAACCCAATGCATGGTGGCAAGTGTAATAATACATGTAGGGAATATACACCTGCAGTCACTAGGAATGTAGTGTAGAGTAAAAGTGTTTATAAGATGTTAATGGAGGTTTTTTTCTACACCCTACTGTTTGCGCATAAACCATGCAATTCCGCACCTCAATGGGTATATGTAATCTTAAATATTTGTCGGGATATATGTCCTATTGTTCCATATATATTTGCACTCATGTTGATGCATGTGCCCTGTTCAAACATGGTGGCCTTCATGGTGGCCTGTTGCTACCAATCATCCCTGCATGTGGTTGGAATAACCACTGTTGTTCAATATATGCATGTGTTATGTTTGCTGTTCAACTGTTTGAACTGTGGTGTGTTGGGTTAATGGGAATATTACTGCATGCTGTTACAACTAATCTGGAATGCTGTTGTTTATGTTGTAATGAAACACACCGAATCACAGAACGTATGGGAAGGCCGGTCCCAACGGACCCACCTGTCCCTCCTCAGTTGGCGAGTACACCTGGCATCAGTGGCTCTGGTGCCCAGCCCGGACTCCCCTCCTCTATTGGTCCTGTGCCACCTTCATGTGGAAGCGCTGCAGGGGATGGGGCTCATCCCCCCATGCAAGCGTGGGCAGAGAAGGGCCACCCATCACCCTTCGAAGGGTCCGGACTGTGGTGCATAGGGAGATCCAGCATTCAGTCACTGATCCCCTGTGCCAGCTTGAGGTGAGAGTGGCGCATCTCACGGGTGAGCCTGCCCGTCCTACTCAGCCCCCAGCACAGCCACCCTCGGGGCTGTGAAGGTGCAGTGGTGACTGCCCATGGGTGGGATCTCAGTTCCACTGTTACCATCTGTGGGCTCATGGGCTTGTGATTTCCAAACAACCTTCCCCGTCAATTGTGTTCACCCACCCCATGTGGCAAATTCCGCCCCTGTATGTGTCTTGTTTGTCTTGTCTGTGTACCTCCCCAACCTACCTCCCCAAATATACCTATTTCCCCTACCTCACTTACTACTTACACCTGAAAAAAAAAACAAAAAAAAAGGCAATCTGTACCCAAAAAAAATTACGCCTCATACATAGCTTCCCATTTTGCACACATGTCCATAGGACATGTACACCAATAATTCTAATTGGCAGTGCAACAAACTACGTTGTCCTCACCCGTCTCTCAGGGGTGGAAAGTCTCAAAACTCACTCCAAATTTTCAACATATGCACAGCTGTTGCTGTTAAAGAAATGGGCAGCTATGGGCCTTCCCTACACCCTTTCTGCACATCCCGAGCTTGTTTTCCTACTGTCTTTCCCTCTCTGTGCCCCCTTTTTCACCACTTTCCTATCTCCCCATTTTCTTTTCTTTAAAAGAAATTGGCACGGGGGTTAACAGGAGTAAGCACTTTTAAGCAGTAGTTAGCGGGGGTGCGCGAGTGTGAGCTTGTGTGCACTTAGCTAAGCATTGCTAAGCATCACGCAAACCAGCGCCAACCCACTTACAACTGCTTAAAAGTGCCTTAGTCACTCTGTATGACAAGGCCCTTGTATTGCTCAGCAGCAAAATAAAAATACCCTTGTCAATCTTGAACCCGGGACCTTGGACTCACCAGTCTGCATGAAGTACCACTAAACCACAGCAGTTATACAATAACTTAGTGCTGAAAGCTATTTATCATGCATTCCCATGAGTGAATGTAAAGGGAAAATAGGAATGGCATAACACAAATCTTGTTCTGTGGGCCTTAAGCAGCAGGTGTTGTTGAAATGCATGACATGACTGTGAAAAGAGAATCAGCCATGCTAGTAGGGAATAATGTTACAGTAGCACCTTAGAAACCCCACATAGTATCAGAGCAGGATACACACTGGCATATTAGCATAGATCACAGGCCAGACCTCCCAACAGTGACTGCTCTACAGTGATGACCCTGATTAGTAAACAAAAGTTAGCTGTGCCCCTCTGACTCCCTGTGAAATGTACTAACAGTAGGCAGAAAGGTGTTGAATCTCACTTAATAACAAATGTCAATAAGTGAGAGTAGACACCGCTTGCACGTCAGAAAAGGTGTAGTAATAGAAATGGTCTGAATCACCCAAAGTCTGAACTGAAAAATGTCAGAACTATATCACAGGTGTATCCCAGTTATATGTACCTTTCACTGAGGCTGTTCAAACATATACATGACAGTATCTGAGGCCTGGAAGAGTCAGAAGCACACAGGCATATCAGCTTGTCTGCTGTTATACACTCTGCAAATAGCTGTAGAATGAATCCCACAAGCATGCCCTTATGTAGAAGTACAACACAGAAATAGCAAAAGATGTAGCCATGTACTGCTAGCAACCACCTGTGACAATGCCATTGTTCAGGTGCTGAAAAGACTGCCGTGGTGCACAGTCAAAGAATACTAGACTGACCTCTGTCTACCATCTGGATATGTCCACAGGTGGGAGCTACTCAGACAGACTACAAGCCTTCATAGACTTACAGGTACACAGCAACTCTGCATGTTCAGCAAGATAAACATCACACAATAATAAATAATGCACACTGCAGTTCTACACCCCTACCCAAAGGTACAATATACCCGTGTAGTCAGGCACAGCCAAGGGTGTAGGTAGGAATACACAGTACAGAAATATGTCCAGTCGTCCTGAGCAGACTGTGCTAATGCCAACACAAACCACAAAATGTTCAGATGTGAGTAACGTACTAATGACAGTATAGATGTTCACAAACAGTGCATGTGCCTGATATTCATAATTGGTAGTACAACATGCTTAGATGTCCTCACCACTCTCTCAGGGGTGGAAGGTTTCAAATATCCCACCTAATGTATTGCATATGCACAGCTGTTGCTGGTAAAGAAATGGGCAGCTATGGACCTTCTCCACACCCATCTTGTACATCCCAAGCTAGTTTCCCTACTGTCTTCCCCTGTTTGAGCACCCTTTATCACCACAGTTCTATCTCCCCATTTACTTTTCTGTCAAAGACTTGAGCCCGGGGGTTAGCGGGAGTGAGCACTTGTAAACAGTAGTCAGCGGGTTTGCATCAGTGTGCGCACGTGTGCGCATAGCTTAGCATTGCTAAGATATGATAAGCTCTGCCAAGCTTAGC